>NW_022111358.1:49783032-49784840 GCF_000313985.2 Echinops telfairi | reverse complement strand
TAGGCCTTGGTTCAAATCCAAGCCCTGGTCCATTTCCTCAGGGACATGTGCAAATGAAGAGCTTGATTAAGTTAACTTCGACCTGAGACTTAGGAACCTGGGGAGAAACAGTGATCAAGCAATGCTGCGCCAACCCCCCACCTTCACGCTCCGTCAGCCTGTTATCTCAGAAGAAGGCTCCGTGAATCCGCAGCCTCTGACAACAGCAGGGTCCGTCGGTGCAATTGTATGGTTATAATATATAAAGCTCATAGTAAAGTCATGGAAGATAGGGGAGAGAGTAAAACAAGGAGTCAGACACATTTCACCTCCTGGACGGCCACGACCTCACCAGCCAGGCCCACGTGGAGAGCAGGAGGGAGAGGGGAGTATATTTCCAATCACAGCAGATATACCCTTTCAGGGCCGAGCAAGCCCCCCTGATGACATCATATTCGGAGGTGGACAAGCTAGAGGTGTGTACACAATCAGAAGGGGTGGCACTAAGGGTACACAGGTGACAAGATGGGCAGGCCCTAGATTCACATAGCAGCCTAACCTTGGTCCTCCTTGAGTGGGCTTGACCTTGTCTCTGGGCTCTCCTTCAGGGAGACCATCTACTATCCCTATCAGCAGGGAGTGGGCCCCACCTAGGATGGCACAGACTACAGGGTCTGACAGCTCTAGATGGCTATAACCCTCAGGGAGCTCACCTCTAAGCAGCTGACCTCCCATGCCTAGCAAGCAGCCTCCTAGGCAAGGCACACACTATGGGGAACCTGGGGAAAAACCCTTTTGCCTCCCACACAAACTGACCAGGGCAGCCTGAGGGGCCTCCTTGTGTCCGGAAGCTCAACGAGGACCAGTTGCTGTGGTGTCCAGACCAGAGCTGACCGGAGCTCCGTGGGCCCTTGGCGGCGGATTTGTGGTTAGGAAGCAGACAGCCAGACCTTTCTTCCGAAGCACCTTAGACACCGGCCCCCAACCTCTAGGCACCCTGAGCTGCCCCGAGTGGGGCCGTGCATGCCATTAGACGTCACGACCTGCACACTTAGTCCTTGAGACACCCCCACAGGGATCTAGGAAAGGCCACCTGACAGCAAGAGAGCCCTGGTGGCGCTGTGTGTTTTAGGCATTAGACTGCTAGCCACTGCCGGTCAGCGGTTCAAACCCGGCAGCACTGACGGCTGTGGGTTTTGAAAGAGGAAGGAGGCTGTCTGCTCCCATGCACGGACAGTCCCCCCATCTCCGGACAACTCCGTGGGGTCACTATGAGCAGCCATCATCTCCTGGCAGGGGGCTCGGTTTCAGCTCACAGGCAATAGGTAGATGGATGGTAGATGCCCGTGTCACAGCCGGCTGGTTGCCGAAAAGTTGTGCCGGGTGGCAAAGGGGACCAATATCTCCCCGTGCTCCCCTCCGAAAAGAACTCAGCTCTCTGCAGGGGCCACCACAGGGAGTCTTGTCTGGCCTGCTGACTTCAGCAAGCAGGTTCAGCCGGACGGTCACAGGTGACGAGCAAGACAGCACACACAACGTGCCGGGAAAGCCAGCCCGGCTCCGGCTCCAGGCCTCCTGGGTGTCAGTGCACGTCAGCACAGCATGCGTCCTCCCCCGGCCCCGTGAATTATTCATACCAGGAGGGCCACTCCGGCAAGGGAAATATGTGATGTGATTTGTATTCTCACTCATCGCATGACGTGGCCGCAATCGCTCCATCTTCCAGCCACATTTCTCTTGCATCAGAGGGAGATGCCCAGGGTGCCACGAAGCAGCCTCACATCCCCGGGAAGGACTCTCTGGTGGCAGTGGAGCGCGTGTGTCAGCTT
>NW_022111358.1:49777243-49782267 GCF_000313985.2 Echinops telfairi | reverse complement strand
TGTTCTGCTCTCTGTCTCATCCCACTTCAGGGGCAGAGCAGGCAGGGGTTGGGACGTTGGCATGTTAAAAACATAAGGGTTCCCATGGAGTCCGATCCAGCCCACAGGGGCCCCTGTCCAGGCCAGAGTGGAACAAGCCCCCCAGGGTACCACAGCTGACTCCTCAGAGGTGGGTGCAAACTCTTCTTCTCGGGGTGGATTTTACTTACAGGCCTGGTGGTTCTAGCTACATGCTATGTACACACATTCCCCAAACCAGAGGCTACACCAGGACCTCAGCTCACCCGAGGCTGGCAACGGAGCCAGGGTTCTGACACCTGGACCTTGGGCACATACCTGTGGCTCAGTCAGCTTACCCAGGCAGATGCCTGATGGGGTGTGGCTTGGGGAGGGGGTTCAGAGACAAGCCTAAGGGGCAGAGCGGAGTGGGAGGGCACAGGGCCTCCCCAGGCTTCAAGCTGAATGGGATTTGATAGGAGGTCCCACCACCCGGCCTCTCAGGGCATCTGACCCTGCACAGGAGGTGCTGGTGTGAGCAGGGTCAAAGGGCATGGCCACTTGTCCTTCTTCAGCCCCTATTGGAGCTGAGCCCTCACACTAGGTAGAGAGGGGGCATGAACTGTGGCCCAAGGACCAAGCCTGTCAGGGGTGGGGGTGGGGGTGGAGGGGGTGGAGCATCTTAAAGAAGGCTGATGTGGGGGGCGGGGGGGACGCGGGCTGAAAAGGCACCTTGGTACGGGCTTAATCTGCCCCCGAGGGCCTTTCAAAAACAGCTACCAAACCCGCTGCTGTCGAGCGCCTAGAGCCTTAGAGGTATAGTTGGGCTGCCTAAACACAAGGTCAGTGGTTCGAAAGCCCCATCTGCTCTTTGGGAGAAAGAGAAGGCTTTCTGCTCACATAAAGCTTTAGCCTCAGAAACCCCCAGGGATGGTGCTGCCCACTTCATAGGGCAGTGTGTTTGCTCGTTTTGGTCTATTACGGTGTGTGACCACCCTGACAGATGGAAGACAATTGCTCCTGTGGGCTTCTGAAACTGCAACTCTTAACAGAGGCAAACTGCCCCTTCTTTCTCCTTTGGGATGACAGGTGGGTTCAAACCGCTGGCCTTTCGGTTAGCCGTCCAGTGTGCGGCTGACACATCATCCCCCGGCCACCTAGGTTTCTTGAGGGTCTTTAGGACAGGCCCTCTCACAATTCAGCAAGCTGGTGACAGGAACAGGGTCCGCCCGCCCCGCTGCCTTGACCACCTGGGCTGTGGACGCTTGCGAGGGTCCTGGGGGAAGGGGATAAACAAACTCAAAAGCCGCATTCAATGTCGAGAATAGAACTTCCCCTGTGGTTCCAGAGACTGTAACTCTTCCCAGGAGGAGACAGGAAGTCCTGCCTCTCTCCCGTGGAGCAGCTGGAGGTTTCAAACTGCTGACCTTTCGGCTAGTTGGCAGCTCAGTGTGCGACCGCTATATCACCAGGGTGTAACTCAGAGCAGGGACTGGAGGCCCAGTGGGTGCTGGTGGGTGACTGCTGCTGCATCTGCTGTGGCATTGGGGTGACATGTGACAGGGACCCATGCAAAGAAGGAGGCCCTGGCCTGCTGTGATGACGGCTATATGCAGCAGCTACAAGCCCAGGTGGCCCAGGGTGTAGCAGTTACATAATTTCATGTCAACTTGACAAATAAGCATAGGAGTGGAGTCTAGTCTGTCAGTCAGGTCACAGCCTGATGACGCCTCCTGGTGGGCGTGGCCTTCTCCTGAGCATTCTGGGAACGTCCTCTCTTTTTCCCTGGAGGGGGGCACACGCACTCTCTGCTTCACCTTCCTGCTGTTGGGACACTCGGAGAGCTGGAGGAGCCACATGGAGACTAGAGCCACCGCTGAGATGCATCCACCGCCACTAGAGCCACATGACTTTGCACCCACCGGCCTGTGATCTTCCCGCAGTTGGCATCATGTGCCGCCTGAGTCTGGAGAGGAATTTATGGACCAGTATCAGACATATGGGCTAATATCGGATCTATGGACTTGATCTGGACGGGGATGGGGTGTTTTCTCAATATACAGCTGCTCTTTAATATGAAGCTCTCATATACACATGTCCTCGGATTTCCGTCTCTAGTCAACCCGCTCTCACCCAGAGGGCTAGCTGAAGCTAGGGGACAAGGAAAGATCTCTTGAGGAACTGATGGAGGGAGCAGGATCCTGCTGACACCCCGAATTCAGAATTGGAAGCCAGCCTCCACATGGTGAGACCATCTGCCTTGTTCCTGAGAGCCTCCAGTTTGGGGCACGAACACCCACCCTCCTCACCCCCAGAGGTGAGAAATGAGTGTCCTCAGATGTTGCCACGTGTCCATGGGGTGGGGTGCCAAAGATGCCCCTTGCATAATGAAGGCCCACTGACTGAAGGCGGATTCCCCTCTGGGGGTCTCAGGGGAGGGGCCGGGGGGTCCCACAGGCATCCTTGTACCCAAGCCCCACACCATGGCACCCCAGCCCAGGCCCCAAACAAAATCAGAAGGTGACGGGCATGCCCGGCTCGCTTCGTATGCAAGGGCCGCTTTTCCCAGTCGCAGCTTTAATCCAAACTCGCCTTCTTTAAATCCCGGTAAGCATATGGCGGGCCATGTGCCTGAGAGCAGCCTCTTGTTTTCTCCCTGGTGTCTGCGGAGCCAGAAATCTTGCTCCCAGGCAAAGCTCGGGAGACACACGCAGCACGCAAAAGTCCAAGATAAACAGGCCTGCTCTGCCCTCGGACACGTAAGCTGGATTGTCTTCAGTAATCCCGGCGGCCCTTCAGGGATAAAGCCGGGGCCAAGAAAGCCTCCCAGTACCATCCCTGGGAACACATGCACAGGCACGCGCGCATGCACGCCCTGCCTGCACACACGCGCGGGAGCACTCTGTCTGGCAGGAGATGCAGGTGACAGTCACAACATGGCAGGGCTTCCACACGCCTCCCCCCACACTCCCCCACCCCGCCAGCCCAGGCTCTGCCAAGCTCCCCCTGCCTCCCTCCATGCACAGAGCTGGGCTAAGGCCCCTCAGGCTGCACACAAAACTCCCTATTTCCTGCTAAACCTGGAATGAGGAAGATGCCTTTGTCGGGCTTTAGGAATGAAAGGGAGAAGTCACGAGCCTCTCAGGGCTGCCCCGGGCTGAGAGCGAGTTTGTACACAGCTCTCTGCTTCACGGGGCAGTGAGTACGGACCAGGAAACCCGGGATTCCGAATCAGAGCACCTTGGCGCTGGAGACATAAATCTTCCTTCCAGTGCCCAGATGGCACCCAGGCGCAGTGGCTGGGAACGGGGCAGCTCCCCTTCATTTGCCAGCCCTCCCCAAACCCCCGCCCCTGTCTGCTGACCCCAGACTTCAACCCCAGACTTCATCGCAAGTCCACCCAGAGGGGCCTCGGAAGGCAGGCCTGACAATCTCCTGAAGGGTCACAGCCGTTAAACCCAGCAGGTCCCGGTGTGTCTGCTTCAACAGTGCTCCTGGGGGCACCTGGAGGAGCCGGGTCTGCCGTGATATGCACATGGGGGTGCCACGAGTCACAATCTACTTGGTGGCATCTGGTCAGTTGGGTTCAGCCCAGGCAACACACACACACACACACACACACACACACACACACACTGTAGTTCTGACCTCGGGCTTGGTCTCCAGGAGGAGAAGGAGATGGGGCACATCAGCCGCTAGCTTCTCCCCGTCAGGTCTGGGCCCTGAGTGCCAGCCTGCAGTGGCCATCATGCCAGCCGACAAGCAAGGCACATGGGCCCGAGTTCAGGTCCAGCTCTTTCCTGACAAGCTGGGCTGCCCTACGAGAGTCCCTGCCCACAGTGCCGCTCCCAGCTCCAGACTCACCACGTTCAAGGCCACCCTGACTCCCAGCAGTCCTATGGCACAAGGCGGAACTGCCCTTGTGGGGTTCTGAGGCTGTCACACTTTGAGGGAGCAAGAAGCCTCGTCTTCCTCCTGTGGAGCAGCTGGTGGTTTCAAACACTGAACCTTAGGGTTTGTAGCACAATGCATAGCCACTACACCACCAGGTCTCAAACAGCATCCTGTGAGTGACAGGCCCACCCATTTCCTGGCTTGGCTCCGGAGGGAGGAGCTGCCACTGGCCAGATGCATGTAGAGCTGTGGTCCTCTCTCCCACTGGGGAGAAGCACCTTGCCATAGGGCTCACCACGCAGCCTCTTGTGAGTCAGGATATCGCCAGTTCATTGCCCAGAGGCTGAGCTCCCCAGGGCTGCGTGTCTGAGTCCTGAGGTGCAGAGCTGTCTCTGTGCCGGGCTCCTTCTTTGTGCTCCATTCCTGGGGTCGGCCCGACGTTCCCCCTCTGCTTTAAAGCCCACCTCGGTCCCACCCCAATCTCTGAGAGCTCTCTTCTGAGAGCACTGGCGCGAGAGGGAGACTGGAGTGCAGGCTGTGAATCAGGAGCCCTGGTGACAGCGCATCCATGAATCCGTCAGAGCAAGATTTGCTACCTCTCTGTGTCGAGACAGAGACCAGAAATCCTCTGATAGGATCGCCCAGGCAGCCCTGGCCCTGCACTTCATACCACTCAGCACTTTGTACCAGGACCTGCAGGGTCCCTGGGCTGGGGACCTCACCCCTCTTCTCTGGGCCTTATGCCCCAGCCAGCCAAAGCACTGTGCCTGCGAGGGCTCCCACCTCTGCCTGCCTGACACGGTACCCGGGAGGCACAGAAGCTCGAGATGTCTCAGAAAAAATGAAGCAGTTCTATGACCTGGGGACCTAGACAGCTCTTCTCGAGGTTTGGAGTTCTCCCAAAGCCAGGACCACCTCTGTCTCTCTGGCACTAAGCCCTGGACCTGGCATGTGTTAGGGAGTCAACACAGGTGTGTCGTGGATGGACAGGCAGATGGCAGGAAGGACCAAGGGAGGGAGGGATGATGGATGGGTTGTTAAGTGGTTGGAAGTAATAATGGATAGATAGATGAATAGACAGAAAGACAGATGGATGGGTGGGTGGGTGGGTAGGTGGATGGATGAGTGGGTGG
>NW_022111358.1:49762466-49776809 GCF_000313985.2 Echinops telfairi | reverse complement strand
AGTCAAAGAGTAGAATTTCTTGTCCAGAGTCCACTAACTCACTAGCCTTGGTGCCTCCCTCATTAAAAAATGTGTTGAGGGTAATTTTTCTACTTACCCCATGAGGCTGTTAGGAGAAGAAAATCAGATTATATAGATAAATGTTCGTGGAGTACCTGTGCTGAATTATACCAATGAAAGGAAGTATTGTTCAAAAGAAGATATTTTTTCCAGTCTAATTTATGAAATGCTTCCAGGGGCGTCTACGGTGCAATCAGCATTTCCTGAGTCCACTGGAGGGGGGCTTGGTCAACGGGGCAGCTTTCCCTGGGCAGGATGGGCACCTCCAGGAGGCTCCCTCCTTGGATTCCCCAGCTCAATACGTCCATGAGGGCATGGTGCTGCAGTGGTTATACAATGACCTGCGAACCACAAGGCCGGTGGTTCAAAACTACCCGTCACTCCGAGGGAGGAAGAGGAGGCTTTCTGCTCCCACCAAGACTTGCAGTCTCAGAAACGCACAAGGCAGTTCTCCCCTGTCCTGCGGGGTCTCTGTGAGCCAGCACTGGCTGAATGGCCGTGAGAAAGAGTGACCGTCTCAGAGCCTTCAAAGCAGTTCTACTCTGTCGGAATCCACTGATGGCCACGAGCTTCATTTGTTTGTTTGCTGAGGTGCCCTGGTGGCATACCTCAAGGTTGGCAGTTTGAAACCACCGGCCACTCCTTGGGAGAAAGATGAGGCTTGCTATTCCCATCAAGAGCTTCCATCTCGGAAACACCCGGGGCTAGTTCTACTGCCCTACTGGGACACGGTGAGTCAGAAACCACCGATGGCAGTGAGTTTGTGCTGGGTTGACAGCGGATTCAAGGGGCCATGGTGGTGCGGCGGTGTAAATGCTTGGCTGTGAACAGAAGGACCACTCCTGGGAAACCACCAGCCATTCTGTGGTGGGGGAGGGCCGGGGAGACTGCGGCTCCTGTCATGGTCTCCAGTCTTAGAAAGCCTCCGGGGGCCCTTTCCCATTCTCTATCCCCAAGCTTGGATCAGCTGCATGGCGATAGAGCCCGGGCTCCCAGACGGTGGTCCTGTGCCCCACAACCCCGCCCACTCCTCTCCTTGCCCCAGAAGATGAGCCAACAATGGGGCTCAGGGACCTGCTGCTGTGGTTCTCCTCAAACAGCCCATCCCAGCGGCCCCTCCAAACACACCAGTGGCCGGCTCCCTGTGTGCAACAAGGTGGTGATGGAGCCCCGAGAGCAGAGGCCTCATGCAGCGTAGCATGTCAAGGCGCACGTGGGCAGTGGCCGCGTCCCTGCTTGGTTTGGGTTCTGTTTCTAAGCCTGGGCAGCAGGCATGAGAGGGAGCAGCGGCCGGGAGGTCGGGCTGGTGAGGAGGGCAGCCCCACTCCTCAGGGTGGGAGCTCCTGGTCTACACCATGGTCTGTGCTCAGAGGCTGATGACGACACCGGGCCCCGGGCTGCCGTCCCCTCACTGTGACAAGCATGGGTGACATGCTTGTCCTGGTGCCCATCGCCTCTGTCTTCTCGCCCACCCTCCCTCCCTCCCGGACCCATCAGGCTGAGAATCTGCTCACACACGCCCACCCCCTTATCATGCTCGCTCTGGGCAGTGCCAGCCAGACTACGGGCAAGGGTGACCCCTGTTTGCTTCTCTCGCTCCCAGCCCATGCCCCGTGGCCCCACTCCAGACTTGAAGGGAACCATCAGGTAGGACTGAGGGAGGAAGAAGGTGCTCCTGTCGCCGGTACCCACGTGTCCTCAGAGCACACCGAAGTGCCGGGGGCTCCTCGGGAGACAGGAAGCAGAGAGGACACTGTGACAGTTTTGTGTCAACAGTGGGATGAAAAGGGCATAGCATTTGCTTCAGCAAATTCGAGATTGGGTTTGGGGAATGGGCCACAGCTGGTAAATACCAAGGGTTAACAAACAGGTCCCCACATTGCAGACCCCGGTAGCGCCTGCATACATCACCCTTTCTAAAGGACAGGCATCAGGGGTCAGGGGGGACTTGCCTCATTAGAATTCTGCCTGCCACAGGCTCACACTGGGAGAACGAGAGGAAACAGCTTCCCTTCCGCCGCATGCCGGCCTCAGGAGCTAGGCCCTGCAATGATCTCTGGTCATTACCGAAATCTCCCATTCCTGGGCAGCTGCCAAGCAGTTCCTGTGGTCACTCACCAAAGCCAGCCACAGATGGAAAGAGGATTGGACACAGGGCAGCGTGGCAGTCCCCGGGGTCCTTGCGTGTTCACATCTTACCCGCAAACTCCAGGGGGGTCGCTGGACCCCTCGGTGAGCAAAGACACCCATGGAGCTGGGACCAGGGCCTGAGCACCGGCCTGAGGGGACCGGGCTGGTTACTGGTTCCCTGGGTACTTCTCCTGAGAGGGTCTCACTCTGGAAAGGCCCGGCCCCTCCCCAGGGCATGGAGATGGGGGAGGGCTTGTCTTTGGGGATGACAAGCATCCTGCAGTATACAAGTGGCACTGGGCCTCAGAGGGCCACCAAGTGGCCTGGGCAGTTCCTCAGTTGTCTCCTGCTCACGTCTTAGGGGACGTGGAAAGCCAGCCCGCACCACATTCGATGGCTTCCATTCAAGGTTCAGTAAGCCCAGCAGACCGTACACGAGAGAGGGCCTGGTGGGGGGACAGGATCATAAGCCTGCTGAGTCACAGAAATGCCCCCACGCCATCTCTTGAAACTGGCTGGTCCCTCTGCCCACCTTCCCCCGGCCTCGCCTGCCAGCCCGCAGGCCCTCTCCTGGGTCTCCCGAAGGCAGGGCACGTCGGTGTTCCTGCCCATTGGCTCTGTGGAGGGATCCAGGTGGTGGGAGGGCCGCTTAGTGGGTGGTCCTTTCTCCCCCTCTGATAGCCATCAAGCACGGTCACTGTAGGGTGAGCCTTCTGTGGACGTTGGCGGCAGCGGTCTCTTGTAAAGGGCAAGACTTCCTATGCATCCTGACCTTCGGGGTCGTCCGTCTTCAGGGGTCTCCCAGCCTTTCATGCTCACATGCTCTCCTCTCGCTGCATTTTCCCACAAGCTTTTTGAAGCCCCCTGCCACCCCAGGGTGTGCGATTGGCTTTGGGGGGTGCTGTGCTTCTCGTCTAGTCTCTGGCCCTGGGTGCCTACATGATATCAGCGTCCCACGCACTCGGCTGCTGACTGAAAGGCTGGAAGTTTGATTGCACCCGGGGGCACCAGGAAGAAAGGCCTGGAATTCCGCTCCCAGAAAACCCCCATCAGAGACCGGCCAGGAGACAGTGCCACCTGGCACACATGGCGTCACCAAAATTCAGAGTTGAGTGGCTACCGAACGTGATGGAGCAAGGGGTCCCTGTCTGGCTCTGGGCTGAGAGCTGGGGACACCAGAGTGCCGCAGGATCCCGACCTCAGGAATTTACCAGGAATCGTACCTGGCAGAAAATGTGCGCTAAAAAGCAAAGTGGAAGGAAAGAGCCCACCCACAGCCTCTCACTGTCTGCGTCTGAGGGCGGTTCTAGGATTTGCTACCAGCCTCGAGCTCACCAGCCCGAGGCCACCACTCACTGCTCTGGAGGAAGACAACGAGGCTGTCTGCTCCTGGCAGAAAAGAGTTACAGTCTCCAGACAGACGATGCCGTGAGGGGCTGGAAGAGTTGGAAGGAACGCCTGGGGGCACTGGGTTTGGTGAGGGTGATACATTGTGGTGACACCTGAGCTATGAGGACACACAAAGTATCACTTATTGTTACACAAAGTATCAGACATAAAGTGAATGTGACACGGGTAGTTGTAATCATACTATGTTACCACCAAGGGCTCAAGCAAAAAGCAAATGTTCTGAGAATGATGATGGCAACCAATATGCTAATGTGCTGGACACCATGGATGTCTGTATGGATTGTGAAAAGCGTTGTATGAGCCCCCAGTAAAATGATTTTTAAAAATTATTATATGTTACATGGCTGGACATGTAACAATTGTATGATTGTGATATATCTGTGTCCTGCTATTGAGCCCAAGTATTTCTATATCATTTTTAAATGCTTGTGTTACTCAGGGTGGACTAGAGAAACAAATCCAGAGGCACTTATATGTGTATAATAGAGAACTTTATATCAAAGAGTAACTCATTGCATATTAAGAAAACATCCCAGCCCAGTCTAGATCAAGTCCATAAGTCCGATATTAGCCCATATGTCTGATACCAGCCTTTAAATTCCTCTTCAGACTCATGCAACAAATGCAATGGCGCCGGATACAGGAAGATCACAGGCCAGTGGGTAGAAAGTGTTGTGGATCCAGTGGCAGTGGAAGCATCTCAGCACTGGTGTGGGTCTCCATGTGGCTTCTCTAGCTCCAGGGCTCTGGCTCCATCAGCGTAGCTCCACCTGGCTTGTCAACAGCAATGTGAAGCTGAGAGTGTGTGTCCTGCCTCCAGGGAGGAAGACAGGAGTTCCCAGAATCCTCAGGAGAAGGCCACGCCCACACAGAGGCCTCGTTGACTGTGACCTGATTGACAGGCTAGACCCCACCCCTGTGCAAGTTGGCAGATGACGGACATAACCGCCGCAGTGCTTCATAAAGACTCGTCTTTCTTCACGATGACGTCATGCTCAACAAAGTCGCTGTGCCGGCCACGGCACTGGCCAGCCTCTGATGGCGGGCTCTTTCCATGGCTGTTGTTGTCAGGTGCCGCCCAGCCAGGTCTGACTCACAACGACCCCCACCCCGTGCCCACAGAAGGAAACACCACCCCGCCCTGCGCCCGCCTCACAACTGTCACGTTGGAGCCCCTTTGCAGCCACCGTGTCCGTCCGTCTGGTGCAGGGCCGGCCTCTCTGTGCTGGCCCTCCACTTCGCCATGCAGGATGCCCTTCTCCAGGGACTGGTCTCTCCTGAGGACACGCCCAAAGGACATGAAAGGGGGTCTCAGCACCTCATTTCCAAAGAGCATGCCGGCTGTACTTCTTCTGAAGCAGATCTGTTTGCTCTCTCGGTGGTCCGAGGTATTTTCAATATGCTTCACCAACACCCTCGTCCAAATGCACGGTTTTCCTCTGGAGTGCTGGTAGCACAGTGGTTGCACCCTGGGCTGCTCACTGTGAGGTCGGCGGTTCAAAACCAACTCAGGAGAAAGATGGGGCTTTCTACTCCTGTAAAGAGTCAGAATCAACCCGGTGGCCGTGAATCCGCTTCTTGCTGGCGAGTCAGCGTTCCTGTGAAGTAGCACAGCGTTGCTCTGATGACTAACAGATGGAAACCACCCGTAGGCGCCCAGCGCTCTGAGAGGTCACAGCCCCAAAGACCCTACAGCACACGTCTACTCGGACACCCGAGGAGCACCCAACAGTACTTTCTAAATAAACATTATGAGGACCGAGGGAGGCGCGGTCCAAACATAAAGCCTGCTAGAAGGAGGTGTGGCTCTGAACCAGGGGGAGAGCTGGGAGCAAGGGGAACCCGGGAGAAGGGCAAGGGAGGAGCCTGCCAGGCTCTGGGCACGCGGTTCCCATGTGGCCAGTGGGTGAGGCCTGGGACACCTCTACAGATGGGACACATTGGGCCTGGCCGGGTCACAGGAGCCAGAGCAAACTGCGGGCCCCAGAAGAGCGAATGCAGACAGTAAGCAAAGGAGGAGCTAAAAATAGTGGCTTAGCTGAGCTGGGGGCGGGAGGGTGGGGTGGGTGGAACACAGCTAACTCCTGCTGCATCTCAGCGGGAGGTCAATAGATAATTTACAGAGTCAATAAATCAAGAAACAGCACCATATTCTTGCAATGTGGGGCGGAGGTGATTGCCAGAATATATAACAATGGCAAGTTCAACGAGGCTACCTTTGAAGGGGAGGGAGAGGGCGCAGAAGCCGCCTGTTTGTCTTTATAAACGACTATGTCCTCTTGGAAGGAGCCCTGTGGTCTGGTGGGCTAAGCCTGGGCTGACTTCCAGGTCAGTGGTTCAAGCCCACCAGCTGCTCTGAGGGAGAAAGATGAAGGCTGCCTACTTCCATCAGGATCACAGCCTGGAAACCTCTGTCCTGCAGGCCGCTGTGAGTGGGAATCGGCTGGACAGCAGTGGCCGTGTGCTGCTTGATGTGTTAAACAGTATTTAAATTAAAAAGAAACTCCCGTGTGCGTGTGCGTGTTGACAGAAGAAGGAAGGAAGCCTGCTCTTCCCTGATCTGCCCCCAACCTTCTGGAGAAGGACCTGGCATGGTCATCCCAAATGGGGTGGCAAGAGAGTGGGGCAAGTCACGAGGGCTTTGTGTAGCGGTTCTCAACCTTCCTCATGCCGCCACCCTTTCATACAGTTCCTCATGTCGTGGTGAACCCCCACCATAGCATTATTTACGTTGCTACTTCATAACTGGAATTCTGCTCCTGTTATGAATCAGGCGACCCCTGTGACAGGGTCATTTAACCCCCAAAGGGGTCGCGACCCACAGGTTGAGAACTGCTGGCTTTGTGGGAGATAGAGGAGATGACCACTCCTTGTTGGACAGGATGTCCCACAGTGTGGCTTGGACACTGCTGGAAGCTGTGCCGTGTTACCAGCAGGGTCACCCAGGGTGGACAGGTTTCAACCGAGTTCCCAGGTGAAGGCAGGCTTGGAAAGCCCGTCTCTGAAAACCCAGGGGATATTCCAGGAGAGCAAACGTTGTCCGAGGTAGAGCTGAAACATGAGCCCCTTAGAACGAAAGACTCACATAATGACCACAGACAGCGAGGCTCCAGAGCACGCCAGCCTTCAGGGATGCTGACAGCGGTGTGTGTTGGACCGAGGAGGCCATGGCTGAGCTGGCTGGGGAGCCACCAGACAACGCCAAGAAAGGAGAGAAGCGTGTGTGTGCTGCCAAGTCCCGGTCCATCAGCCCCTCCCTGCTGGTCCAGGCCCATCACTACTCTCCCTGACTCCACTCTCTGATGGTAAGACAGATGGGGTCTTGGGAGAGCAAGGATAAGGGCTAGAGACAGGCAGGGTGTGTGTTCAAATCCCAGTGTCTCCACTTAGGAGCTCTGCTGTTGGTCTTTTCTCTCAGAGCCAACGATGGGTTCGAACCAATCACCTTTCCATTAATAGCCAGGCGATGGCCTTGTCAAAGTGCTTCTAACCCATAGGGGTCATATGCAAACAGAATGAAATCCACCTGGGCCTGACCCATCCTCACAGTGGCACTTCTGCTTGAGCCCACTGTCGCAGCCACTGTGTCCATCTGCCTTGTCCAGGGTCTTCCCGTACCTGCTGCCCTTCTGCTTTACCGAGCACGATGTCCTTCTCCTGATACCATGTATGAGCATGTATGCAGGCTCGGCGTCCTTGTTTCTAAAGAGCGTTCTGGTCGCACTCTTTCGGGGAAGACTTGCTTGTTCTTTTGGCAGCCCGAGGCACGGGGACCAAGACCGATATTCTTCACAGTTGGCATCGGCATCCAAATGCACCAACTCTTCTGTCACCTTCCTCATGCACTGTGCGCGGGACCCACGCAGAGGAGGCCGTCGAGAAGGCCATCCTTGGGCCAGGCGCACCTGAGTCCACAGAGTGACTTCCTCGCTTTGCAACACTTTAAAGAGGTCTTGTGGCGCAGTAGATACACCCAACCCAAGACGTCGTTTGGCCTCTTGATGACTGCTTCCACGAACATTGATTAAGAATCCAAGCGGGATGAACTCCTTGACAACGTCAACCCTTTCTCTGTCATGATGCTGCCTAGTGGCCCCGTTCTGCGGACTTCTGTTTCCTTTACATTAAATTGGAATCCATCCTGAAGGCCGCCATCTTTGATCTCCACCAGCAAGGGTTTCAGGTCCTCCTCTCGTTCAGCCAACAGGCTGTGCCATGTGTGTGGTGCAGGCTGTCCCTAAGCCTTCCTCCAATCCCGATGCTGCGTTCTTCTTCAGCTAGATCAGCTTCTCGGATAATCTGTTCAGAAGACAGATTGAGCGAGCGTGGAGCGGGGTTACTGCTCTGATGCACACCCTTTCTGATGTTAAACCACGTTCTACTCCACTGCTAGCTCTTGATCCAGTGTAGGTTCTGCATGAGTGCTATTAAGTTCTAGGATTCCCACTTTTCTCAAGGCTATCCATAGTCTGGGAGCCCTGGTGGTGTGGTGGTTCTGCATTAAGCTGTGATCCGCACGGTTGGCAGTTCAAAGCCACCGGCAGTTCTGTGGGAGACAGACTGGGCTTTCTACTACGGTAAACAGTTACAGTCTTGGAAACCCATAGGGGATCGCTATGGGTCAGCATTGACTTGATGGTAGTGAGTTTTTAGATCCATAGTTTGTTATGACCCACATAGTCACAAGGAAACATTTCCCTTATATTCTTGGTTTTTAGCCAAGAGTCATCAGACGTTACAATGATATCCCTTGTCCAGCATCTTCTGAAACCAACCTGGACCTGGGGCAGCTTCCTGTCCATGTGCGGCTGAACTATTGTTGGGTGATCTTCAGCAAAATTGTACTTGCATGTGATATCAATGATCTTGCTCGATGATTTGCATATTCTTTTGAGTCACCTTCCTTTGGAACGTGTACAGACACGGGTCTCTTTCCGTCAGTTGGCCAGGGAGCTGTCTTCCAAATTTCCTGGCAGAGACGGGAGAGCGCTTCCAGGGCTCCATCAGCTTGTTCAAACATTTCAGTTGGTATTCCGCCAACTCGTGGAGTCTGATTTTTGGCAAACTGTCTGCAGTGCAGATTCGACGCCTTCCTTCAGAAGCATCAGTGGCTGATCACATGCTCCCTCTTGAAATCACTGGATGTTCACTGATCCTTTTGGCACACTGACCCTGTGTAGTCTCTTCATCGTCCTCCGTGCCCCCTGCGTCATGCAATCTTTCGATGGGACACCTCAGGGCTTGCCTCTTCTCCCTTCTTCCCGTGTAAGCAAGACTGAGTGTGTGCTTTCTGGTTTGGTTTGCTGACTCTACGCCTTTGCACATTTCACTATTTGACTTTGTCTTCTCGAGCTGCCCTTGGCGATGTTTTGTTCTGCTCGTTGGCTTCATCGCTTCTTCCATTCGTTGTAGCTGCTCTCAAAGGTGAAGGCTCTCTCCTGACACTTCGATCTTTTCCTTCCCATCGTCATCTGAGTGACCTCTCGCTGTCTTCATGAATGACAGTCTTCGTGTGCTCCCACAGCGCACCGGCTCTCCTGTCATTAATGTTCGATGTATCAGATCTGTTCTTGAGATGTCCTCAAAATGCAGATTGGGGGGTGCTCCAGGTCACAGTTTGGCTCTCGTGTACTGGTCTCCATTTTCCTCAGCTTCAACTGGAACTCACATATGAGCCATTGATGGGCTGCCCCACAGCCGGCCCTGGTCTGATTGTGGCTGCTGACATTGAGCTTGTCTGTTGTCTCAGCCACAGATGTAGTCGGTCTGATTTCTGTGTGCTCTACCTGGACAAGTTCATGTGTGTAGTAGATTTTTCTCTATCCCAATTATATTAGCAAGCATCCCTCCTCATGGATAGAAATAGATCTGACAAAAGAGCTACTTTGGTAGAGTAATAAAAAAGAGGTTTGAATCTTCTCACCTTTAATATTTTAGGTTTTGAACCTAAACCAAAGAATTAAAATACCTCCATGCTACCTGCTACCAATGTATCCATAATCTATCGAAAGGCCAGCTAAATAAGCTATCCGGTCTATACTCTGAAAATGTTGGTTTTAATCCTTTCCATACTAATAAATCACCCCACCACCACCACCCTAATAATCTTATTTCTAGGAACTATTATTATCACCTTCAGTTGCCACTGACTACTGGTATAAATAGGCTTTGAAATAAATATATTCATTATTATTTCCCTTATTATCAAATATCACAGCTCGTGATACCAGTCCATTTCAGCTCACTAACACCTAGGATATTGATCTTTATGTGTTCCAATTCATTTTTGACTGCTTGCAATTTTGACGACTTTGCACCTTCCATTTTTAATGACTTCGTACAGTCCAAGATCCAATTACTTACAGATGTGTGAACTTGCTTCTTCTCATTTTGAGTCATGCCCCATCAGCAAATGAAGAGGCTTTGCCCCATCCACGTCCTTACGGCCGACTCTACTTTGAGGGGCAGTCCTGGCCTGCCCTCCTCGGACCCCACATTGACCCATGGCAGTGAGGGTTTGTTTGTCACATTCCAGTGCCTGCTGACCGGAGGGGCTCATCTTCTGGCCTATGTTCTCCTCCTGTCCTTAGACAATGCCCTGCTGCTGTGCATGCGGTTTCAGTGGTGACTCCTCTGAAGCAGAGAGCCTTGCCCTTCTTCATGGTCTGTTCTGAATCTACAAGCTCTGCTGAAACCTGCTCACTTTGGGTGACCCCGCGGGTATTTGAATGCCAGTGACATACATACAGCAGAGCCCGGACCATGACGTTGACACGGTCCAGAAGGAGCATCGAGATGCGATGCAGTCGAGTTCTGAATCAATTTTTCCCATAAGAAATAACTGAAAATGGATTAATCCGTTCTCGGCCACCAAGTTTTTACCCTAACCTTGCCTTTTTATACAAAACATTACACAGAAATTTCAAAGCAAATAAGTTCATAGTTCATAATATAATTTAAATAAGAAACATTTAAAAGCATTTTTCACAACTGCAGTATGGCCCATACCTTGAGATCGATGGGGATCTGGGTCTGTGGACATGGACGTGGAGAGGAGGTGGAGAGAGAGTCGTTGTCTGGAAGGGGAATCTCCTTCCATCAGATCAACTGGCAGCAGCTTCTCAGGTGCCTTTCCCCTTCTTTGCCTTTTTCACCAGGACCTGGTTGATTTTCTCTAAAAAAACAAACAAACAAACAAACAAACAAACAATCTGTCTAATGTGGTCTGCTGTTGGCATCTCCTGAACTGTTTTCTAAAAGGGTTTAGTAAATTATCATCAACAATATCGATAACATGGTTAACCAGTTTCTTATCATGATGATCCTTTTCAAAACACTCTTTCTTAGGACCCATGTCTTTTATCTAAAAACAGTACAAAAAGCCATAAAACTAAGAAAATTATAGCAACACGCCTGGAACACAGCCACAAAAGGTTCAAACAATGTGTACTAACAGCGCCAACTAACGCTGAGTGACCGGAACACGAGCTGCTTTTGCTTACAAAAATCACATGAGTCGGGTCGGATTCTGATGTTTTTGTTCAAGCTCCAATGCAAAATTTTCTCCACCTTTCGCGTCGAACTCCGATTATGTTGAGCCCTGATGCAGTCCTGTGCTGGGGTTCTACTGCAGCTGCTACCATCAGAGCACCATGCACACCACCACAGGATGACCCACGGGCGTATGACCCCATGACCCGGAAATGCCACTTCTAAGTAGCTACTCAGAAGACATGCATGTGGACTCCCAATGGATACCTACACACCAGTAGTCACCGCAACCCAACAGCCCCAAAGTAGAAACAATCCAAACATCCAGCAGCAGCTAAAAGACAAGCCAACTGCAGTGGGTCCACACGTGGATTCTCTGCCCGTCAGCGGAGAAGTGGCACTCTGAGACGTGGCCGAGCCTCACAAATGGGTGCCCAGTGAAATCAGGGACAAAGGCAAGGGGCCTTCGAAGAGTCTTTCTTTTTTAACCATTTTATTGGGGACTCATCACAATCCATCCATCCATCCATTGTTTCAAGCACATTTGTACATAGGTTGTCATCATCATTTCCCAAACATTTTCCTTCTACTTGAGCCCTTGGTATCCGCTCATTTCCCTCCTCCCCCTCCCTTCCTCATGTACCCTTGATAACTTATCATTTTCTGTCATGTCTCACACTAACCACTGTCTCCCTTCACCCACTTTTCTGTTGCCTGCCCCCTGGGAGGGAGTTATATGTTGATCATCGTGATCGGTTCCCCCCTTCTCCCCCACCTTCTCCTCCCCCTCCTGGTATGGCTCTTCTCATTAGATTCCATTGTCCCCCTGGCTTTTCTAAGCCCCCAAGGATTGTCTGAAAGGGCAAAGGCAGGGCCGGGGGCAGGGCTCAGGGGTGATGTCTCCACAGGGTGAATGGGCTGGATGCTCCTGGACCACACGCTGCCCTGGGACGTTGTGTGCACACAACAACGCATCAGCACGGGGAAATGGTGCCCACCGCAGTCGAGCACAGGGGTCGGTGTGCCCGAGCCCACCTCCGACCCTCTGCTCCAGGGGCCAGTTTCCCAGGAGAGCGCACAGAGGAAGGACAGGTGAGACTGGGAGATGGCTAAGCGGCTGGGAGGGTGCGCAGCAGTGACGCTGGGCCACTCCGGCTTCTGGCTCCGCGCTTCAGGCGCGCCCTCCCTTGACTCCCCTGCCTGAGGCGGGGCCCATTCAGCTGCCCCTGGCGACATCACAAACCCGCAGGAGGAAAAATGTCTGTAGACCCTGAGTGAATCTGACAAGAGAAAGGTTAGCCGGTGAGGGTGGGGGCTAAAAGGCCCTGAAAGTATAAAGAGATCCTGCCAAATGGGTGATTGGCTCCCATGGAGATTAGTTTTAATCAATTATTAAGCAAGAGTTAATAATTTAAGAGTTTGCTCGATCGCAGGGAAGGGAAAGCATTTTACGATCCACTTATGTCTTAAGAAGGAAAAGAAGACGCAGAGCAGGGTCCGTCTGGAGGCCGATGGCGGATCCATGCTTCCTTCCAAACCATGGATGTCTTCACTGCCTCGGCGTCGTCCTTGGTCCTGGGTCTTCCCCACGAAGCCCCGCGGCCGCCGGGGGAACTGACCTGACCCTTAGGGAAGAGCGGAGTGGTTTGGGTGGATGGCATCAGAGCACCCTGCTTTGTTCACAGGGCTCAGGAAAATCGGGGTGCTGAGCTGCCCCGCTCACTGTGGCCATGGAGGGACAGTCCATCCTCCCACGCGCTCAGGCACCCACATGGGGCAGGGCTGGCCCTGGACCTCTGGCTGCCCTCTCTTTCTCGTCCTTCCCCTGACTTCCTGGAGTAAGTCAGAGGCACGGAGGAACAGCGGATGGGAGACCGCAGGGAAAGAGAAGGACTACACCCCACCCCTCTAGGATCAACCTGAAACGGTAAGGATGACTGGGCTCCCCTTTGTGCTTTCTGGACAGTTCTGTTTTGGAATCTGATACATGTCTTTTTCCATTGATCTGTCCGTCCGTCTACTCATCCATCCAGCTCTCTGTGCATGCAGTCATTCAGTCAGACAGGCATGCATGCATACGCTCATCCACCTGTTTATCTACCCATCTCTATATCCACCCATTTATGCATGCACACGCCCAGATATCCACATATCCTTCAGTTCTGTCCATGCATCTGTCCATTATCTAACCAGGCCTGTACACATGCACCCATCCATCAATACACCCATGCACTCATACATATCATCATCCATACTTGTGTACACCCATCCATCCATCAATCCATCCACCTGTATATCCTTGTGTATACCTACCCATCCATTCATCCATCCATCCATTCATCCACCCATTCACACATGCAAACACACATCCATCCACCTATCCATCCATTTATCTATCCATGCATATATATACACACCCATCCATTCATCTATCCATCCATCCATCCATCCATCCATCCACCCATTCACACATCCATCCACTTATCCATCCATTTATCTATCCACGCATATACATACCCATCCATTCATTTATCTATCCATCCATTCACCCATTCACACATGCAAACACACACACATCCATCCATCCATGCATCCATGCAGGCACATATGCATCCATCCATCTACCTATGCATTTAGCCATCCAGTCATCCACCCTTGTGCACACCCATCCATTCTTACACCCCTTCATCCATCTGTCCATCTACTCACACTTTCATCCATTTAGTCATCCATATGTGGACACCCCCATCTCTATCCACCCCTCCATACATGTAACATGTGCATGTGTGCTCATGTAACAACACCTACTATGAGCTCAGAGCCACGGAGCTTGTTTTCTGTAGGAAGACAGACCTGGGACTCTGCATACCGCCCAGTGCATGTAGCACGGAGTTGACATGCACCTATGGAAGCAGCAGCGGTTGAGAGATCAAACAGAGCACTGCTCTGGGTAACGCTGCTGCCGCAGGCCTCTGCAAAGTGCTGGAGGACTGAGGTGGACCTGACCTAAGTCACAGTATTTTCTAATCACCTCGTATGCATGTGAAAGTTGGACATTGAGCAAGGAAGACCAAAGAATGGATGCGTTTGGATGATGGTGGTGGTGAACAAGATTGAAAGTACCATGAACTGTGATATAGTTAAAGTTTATTGTGCCAACCTGGCCGATAAACACATGTGGGGTTAATTGAAGGGTGGAGGGATAAATGGCTCGGTGAGCCTCACCTTTCTAGTTCTCGGGTCTCTTGGGTT
>NW_022111358.1:49757612-49762060 GCF_000313985.2 Echinops telfairi | reverse complement strand
AAACCTCTCTTATCTATGAGTTTCTGTGGATTTGTTTCTCTAAAAGCACCCAGACTAACACAACTGTCAAAAGGACAAACAGACCTGTCTTGGAAGAAGTACAGTCAGAATGCTCCTTAGAGGCAAGGATGGGAAGAGCTGTACTTTGGACATAGGAGCAGAGGTCTGTCTCTGGAAAAGGACACCGTGCTTGGTCAAGTGGAGGGGCAGCAACAAGGAGGCAGGCCCCCCATGAGATGGATGGACACAGTGGCCGCAACAATGGGCCTGAACCGAAGGACAGTTGTGGGGACGGCGCAGTTTTGTTCAGTTGGACATCGATGGCTGTTGAGTGGGTGCTGACTCGCTGGTACCTGAAAAAAGCGTGTTGTAGCAGACACAGGGAGAGAGTGAGCCTTCTGTGGGCAGGTGGGCTTCGTGGGGAAGGGACTTTGCTCTGAGCTCAGGATCCACCAGGCAGAGCAGAGCACAGTGCAGGCATGTGACTTCAGGGAGAAGGAGCACCACAGGGATGTGTGTGTGTCCCGAGTCCTATCTGGTTCACCTGGCCCGGCCCTGGATTACTCTGCCCTCGCCCCCCTGTTGCTTAGCCTCTCTCTTAGGACACCCCCAGCCTTTTCCTTGGGCCTGCAGAGTGGGGGTCACTTTGAAATGATCTTCATGCTGAATAGACACACACTCACACACACACACCAACGCACCTTGCCGGCCTTGCCTGCCTCCCACGAGAAACTGGGAGTTGGGTGGGGTGGGGTGAGGGGTGGGTGGAGGGATGGACAAGGCCGCAAAGTGCCTCTGCCGCCTTGTTCCGGTCCTGTTGCTGTATCTAGATCGTGTCTTGTCCTAATTAACATGACCCTTCAAGGCTGCAGCACACCCACAAAGGGTTCCGAAATGGGCCAGCACTTTAACTCCACTCTATCTGCCTCCTCAGCCTGGGCTCTCTCCCGCCCCGAGGCCGACCCTGAGAGCCCGGCTGCCACTCAGGTGAAAACAACCAGCTTTCGACTTTCCTGACTTTCCTGACTTTCCTGGACGTGAGCTGGATAACCCAGGAGCGTTTTAGCCCCACTGTGTTTCCAAGCAAGTCACAGGTGATCGGCCCGTCCCAGACTTCCTGACACCCTCCTGGCTCTGCCAGCCCAGCGGAACTGAGGTGGCCTCGAAGCCTCAGGAGCACATGGGCACAGCCGGGGACGAGCCTGGACCACCACCTTCCTTGAGTTCTCTAACAGGGCTCGCAGTAAGTCCTCAGTTAGGGGACCCGCACCTCCTACAGACTGTAGATAAAATATTTATCAGGGAGAATATCTATTTTTAACTCGGGGTGATTTCAGTTCTATTATTCATGGCGCCCCGAGCAGGCTCCACGCTCGTCTGCTTGCAGGAGCTGTGAACCAGAGCAGAGGCGAACCTGAAATCAGAGGCTGGGCCTGGGGGACTCGGGAGATTCCGAGCAGGGGCGGGGGCGGCGGCGGCAGCTGATGTCATCAGCCTTGCTCTAGCCAAACCTCTCCCCTCGGGCCTCTGCAGAATTTGGGGGGAGCCACAGCCTGCACTTAAAAACAAGGTCCACCCCCGGCCAGCTCTTCCAAGTGGGAGGAGTTACGAACGGCTGGCTCCTTCCAGCCCGCGCACGCGCCCTCGGGCACGGGGATCCTGGGACCCGCCTGCTGCTGAGCGGGGCTGGAAGACAGGCTGCAATCTGTGGGACCCCAATGGGCACAGGCTCAGCCCAAGACAGGCGGGCAGGGAGCCAGGTGGCAGTAACCTGCCACCAGTCAGGACCGCTGTATCAGCTCCGGGATGTGGGGCCAGGCTCGGCCTCTCTTGGCCTCAATGTTCCCACCTGTGAAAGGGAAAGCCGTGGGCGCTGCAGCCTGGGCTGCAGGCGTGAGCAGGCAGGAGGCTGCTCTCTCCACCCGAAGGTAGGGCAATGATGGCAAGTAGGTGGACTTGCCCATAGGTGCCAGGCTGTGCTTCCTCCCCGCTCCCGCCGTGCGCTTTACAGAGCCAACACTGTGGACTGAACCCCCAGAAGTTCAAATCCACTTGCTGCCTCTTTACAGTGGAGAACCTGAAGCTCAGGAAACTGAGCTGGAACCCCTCCCCACTTCCGTCCCCACATCACGCATGGCCCACAGTCATGTGCCGCCCACTCACCAACCCTGGAAAAGCCGTGACAGCAGGCCAGCAGCTCGGAGACAGGTCCCACTCAAGCAAGCCAGGCTCAGGTGTCTCCTCCTCCTCCTCCACTCTCTTCAGCCCCTCCCCCTTCACCTCCTGTCCAGCCCAGGGGAAGGTGGCCAGGACACAGCGGCTCTGAAAGCCAAGCCTGAGCGTTGCCTGGCTGGGCAGGGGTGCGGGGCAGGGCCACTGTGAGGCCTGCTATCCCCTGGTTGCCCCTCTAAGCTTTTAGCTCCATCCTTTTTTCTGTTTTGGCTCCTGGGGCTCCCCACATCCAGGGACACCCCACCTCAGTCTGGGCTTGTTCTCAAGTAGTATCCTGGGGACTGAGACCCTAACGTGCTGGGAGTGGGGTGGGGTGGTCTCCGCATCAACCCCTCTCCCCTGCACAGACCTTTCCTTGTTCCCAGGCCTACTTGGGCCCCCAGCACTTCCTGGGGTACACAATCATATTCATCCCAGTTTGAGAACCATCTGTCTGTCCTGTAGGAATTGGTTTCCATGGGCCTCACCCATCAAGTAGAACTGCCCCAATGGGTTTCTGAGACTGTCAGTCTTTACAGGGACAGACGGCCTCATCGTTCTCCCGAGGAGCAGCCGGTGAGTTTGAACCACTGACCTTGTGGTTGGCATAGCTCACTACTCCACCAGAGCACCTTTTCCATGGGCTGTGATAGGTAGGTTTATTGTACCAACCTGGCCAATGAACACATGTGGGAATAATTGAAGGGAGGAGAGCTAAATGGCTCGGCAAGGCTCGCCTTTCTTGTCTCTTACTCTCTGATGGTCGGACCAGTGGGCAGCTGCCTTAACTTGTTCTCTGAGTCAACTTGCGAGCTACACTACTTGTGGGAGACCTAACCTGTGGACTGTGCGCTGTAGTTTGAGGTTCCTTCAAGATCTACTTCACCACGCTACTGGAGTATATCCATTGCTTGAGCTGGGGCCTACTGTACCCTGTCATCTGGCTGACTGTTGGTGACCTGCCTTGCTGTTTGCTGCCTGTGGCCAGATTCCCTGAATTTCTCTACAGAGGACTCAGCTGTCTGCTTCCTTGATTTGCACCAGGTGGCCCTCAATACTTGAAGGCCTGCCAGTGTTTTAGCTGTCTCACGGAAGTGAGTTGCACTGAGCCATTTGTACTGCTCTATAGACTAATTAGCTGTTTATTTCTTATGTTGTGTATATCTATCTATATAAATATATATGAAATCATAAGGGTCCTGGTTTTGTTTCTCTAGAAAACCCTGTCTAACATATGGGCCTGGATCCATTTTTGGGGGTTGTTGTTTCAAAAAGCTAGTTATTATGTATTTTATGAAAATGAGCATGCAGCCATGTGTAAAAAGATGGAGGTGAGGCATGCAGGGTGGTGGGTGGGGGTGGGCAGTGGACGCCTCCTTGTCCAGCAAAGCTTGGCAGTAACCCCCGGGCCCTCAGAAGTCCAAGTCCACTTGCAGACAGAGTGCAGCTCCATCCACCCCTCTCCTGTGCCATCTTCCATAAGGAGCTCTGGGGCAGGGGTCTCCTCCAGGGCAGGGGTTCTCCCCTCAACCCCTCATCTGCCCGCTCCACCTCTAGGGGCTTCGGGCCCCTTTGCCCCATGAGATGGGTTCACTCACTCCTGCAGCCAGGTGTCTCCACAACTGGGGGCGGGGGGCTGTGTCACATGGCCTTGGTCTCACCTCACACCATCACCGAGTTCAATCTAGACCCAGACTGAGCTGTGGGCTCTGGTCTGGCATCTCACCCCCTGAGTACAGACCGTCACCTTCCAGTTTGTCCACAAGCACACTGGGCTCAGAGCGTTCCTGGGATCAGCCATGTCCAGCTGCAGGGGGGAGAGTGGGCCAAGGGGGGGGGTCACCATGTCCCACCCGTGTCTCCCCAGCCCCACCCAAGGCCAGCAGTTGAGTGCAGGAGGCAGGGCTGCAGCGCAGTCTTGACCGTGAGATACCTCCATTCTGAATCTTTCCAAGGAGGTGGCCTGGGAGGGGAGGGTCTCTGTCACGCCCTCCACCTCCCCCCCCCACACCTGGGTCCTCCTCTAGCGCTGGGCTCCTCCCTGCACAATCCCCCTACCTCACTGTGGGCTGACAGGAGAAGTCCCGAATCTGGAGGTGCATTTTCTATGACTGACCCAGCAAGCTAGCAGGCCAGCCAGTGCCTGCACCAGCATCCTGGCCAGGAACCAGCTCTCCCGGGCCAGCTGGCCGCCAACCACCAATTGGAGGGGCTTGCGTGGGAAGGCCCCTGCCCCC
>NW_022111358.1:49746599-49757248 GCF_000313985.2 Echinops telfairi | reverse complement strand
CCAGCTATAAACGGCAGCCCCAGGGAGAGCCAGCCAAGCCAAGCTTCTCAGAGGCCCCAGGACTGGGTGTGAGGCCAGAGGAGGGGACGTGGGTGGGGAGTGGGGAAGAGGAGGTAGACAGACACACACTGATGGTGGAGGGAGGGAGGTGGCAGCAGGGCCCCTCCAGGGAGCACTTGAGCCACCAGCCAGGAGCTGCAGCAAACACAGCCTGCTCCTGATTTCCTGAAAGCAGGCTTCAGCTGCCCCACCCCCAGATCACCCTCCCTAAAGAGGCAGGGCGGCTCCATGGGGTGGGGGTGGGGATGCTGCTTGGGGGCACCCTGGCATCCTGAGTCTGTTCATCAGATGGCCAGGCTCCTGGTGGCCATCTTTCTCCGTCTGCCGTGGAACCCCAGGTGTGGGATGGCCCCCTTCCTGGAAGCCACACTCCACGCCAGGAAGCCTGTTGCCACCTGGCTGGTGGAGCTGGGCTTGGGAAAGCTCCCTGGAAGTCACTCAGCCCAGGGTGACCAGTCTCTCCGAGCAGAGCCCTGGGCGCAGTGGCTGCCTCTGAGGGACACTGTCAGAATGGAACCTGGGGTCCTGCCTGGGCGGTGGGATTCTACCGCAGACCCAGCCTGCCCTGCGGCCATGGGTCACGCTCCTTCTCACTGCCACCCAGCCCATGCCGACTCTGATGACCCCGTAGGACAAAGCAGAACTGCCCCCTCCGGTGGGTTTCTGAGAGTCACTCTGACTGCAGTGGAAAAGCCCACCTTTCTTCATGCGGAGAGGCTGCTGGGGTCGAACCACGGGACTTGCGGTTGGCAGCACAACACGAAACCAACCACACCACCCGGGCTCCGACAGCCCGTGGATACGTAAAGAAAAAGACAAAAATCACAGCCATTGCGCCTGGCCACAGGAGGCGGCGGCGGCGGTGTGCAGTGCCCTCCAGCCCGTTGTAACTGTGCACTGTGTTGACCCCAGTGCAACATAACAAACCACGTCCAGCCCTGCGCCAGCCTCACGACCATTCCTCGGGGTGAGGCCATGGCAGCAGCCGCGGGTTGTTCCGTCTGGTCGAGGACCTTCCTCTCTGTCGCTGCCCCTCCACTCACCAAGCAGAATGCCCTTCTCCAGGGACAGGTCTCTCCAGACAACAGCATGCCCAAAGGACTTGTAGCTCTCAGTAAATATGCACTTAGGGATGAGCCCATGTGAGCTGGGTGGGTGGCAAGGGAGGCAAGGGAGGAAGGGCAAGAGCAGGGGTCAGCAGGCACCACTACACCCCACACAGCTTGCAGGACCTTCCTACGATGAGCTGTCCTAGCTGCTCAGAGTCACAGGGACGGTCACTGCTCAGGCCAAGCAAGGACTGGTGTGAGGAAGCCTGAGTGGCTGTCAGCTGGTGGGCTTGGCCTGGGGGGAGGGGGAGCGCCAGACACCAGCATCTCTTGGTGTCCTGCTGCAGTCCACTGCCCAGAACGCAGAGCAGGAAACAGGAAGTAAAAAGGACTTTGTGACCCCAAGAAGCTCAAAGGGGGGTCTTATTCTTCCATTCATTGCTGTTCTTCCCAGCCACGTGAGAGGTTCAGGAGTCACACACACACACACACACACAATATACCCCACGTTAGCCCCAGGGCATCATCACTGGAGTCACAAGGGGAACATGATAAAAGCCCAACAGATCCAGGAGAGCTGAATCACATGGCAGAGGTGGGACCATTGACCCTGACGAAGAAAGAGCCCCCACCATGTCCTGCTCCAGCCTCTGCATCTCTGCACCTTGCTGGCTTTGAGGCCAGCCCTGGTCCAGCCCAGCTCTGCCAACGGCAGCAGCAGCAGCACTATAGAGACAATAAGAACCATTGTCTTAAGGGGGTGCGTAAACAAATGTGAAGAAAGCTGATGATGCCCAGCTATCAAGAGATACAGCATCTGGGGTCATAAAGGCTTGAAGGTAAACAAGAGGCCATCTAGCTCAGAAGCAACAAAGCCCACATGGAAGAAGCACACCAGCCTGTGTGATCACGAGGTATCAAAGAGATCAGGTATCAGGCATTAGAGAACAAAATTTCATATCGTTGTGAATGGGGGGGAGTGCAGGTTGGGGACCCAAGACCC
The DNA here is from genome assembly GCF_000313985.2 of Echinops telfairi. NCBI lineage: Eukaryota > Metazoa > Chordata > Mammalia > Afrosoricida > Tenrecidae > Echinops > Echinops telfairi. The sequence continues at coordinate 49,755,136 of NW_022111358.1, read as the reverse complement.
ATCTGTAGGCAACTGGACATCCCCTTACAGAAGGGTCACAGGGAGGAGACAAGCCCATCAGGGTGCAGTGTAGTAAGATGAAACATAAAATTTCCTCTAGTTCCTAAATGCTTCCTCTCCGCCCCGCCCCAATCATGATCCCAATTCTACCGTACAAATCTGGCTAGGCCAGAGGATGTACACTGGTACAGATAGGAACTGGAAACACAGGGAATCCGGTACAGATGAACCCCTCAGGACCAGTGGTGAGAGTGGTGATATTGGAAGGGTGGAGGGAATGTGGAGTAGAATGAGGGAACTGATTATAAGGATCTACATATAAACTTCTTCCTGGGGGATGGACAACAACAGAAAAGTCAGTGAAGGAGATGTTGGACAGTGTAAGACATGACAAAATAATAATAATTTATAAATTTTCAATGGTTCATGAGGGAGTGGAAAGGGAGGGGGGAAAATGAGGAGCTGATACCAAGGGCTCAAGTAGAAAGCAAATGTTTTGAGAATGATGATGGCAACAAAGGTACAAATATGCTTGACACAAATGGATGGATGTATGGATTATCTTAAGAGTTGTATAAGCCCCCAATAAAATGATTTTAAAAATCCAGTGGTTTAAATATATTAAAAATTGAGTTGTGCAATCATCGAATTTGGAAAAGTTCCTTCCTTCTTGTACCCTTTGTTGTTAGCTGCCTGTTCCCCACTGTGTTAGTCTGGGTGGACTGGAGAAACAAATTCAGAGACGCTCATATGTGTGTAAGAAAGAGATTTATATACAAGAGCCATTGTATATTGAGAAAACATCCCAGCCCAGCCCAAATCAAGTCCATAAGCTCAATATTAGCCCATATGTCTGATACCAGTCTATAAATTCCTATTCAGACTCACCCAACACATGCAATGATGCCGAATGCAGGAAGGTCACAGACCAGTGGGTGGAAAGTCTTGTGGATCCAGTGTCGGTGGAAACATCTTAGCCCTGGCATGGGTCTCCATGTGGCTGCTTCAGCCCCAAGGCTCTGGTTGCATCAGCACAATACTAAGTGGCTTGTCAACAGGAATACACAGCAGATCATGTCTCTGTCCCACCTCCAGTGAGCGATTTATTTCCTTAGCGCCTCCAAATGAGGTCATCAAGCTGCGACCTGATTGACAGGCTAGACTCCACCCCTTTATTCTTCATAGTCTCAGATTGGCACTAGATTATGTAACTGCCACACCCGTCAACTTCTCCTGACACACCCCTGAGAAATTATTCATCCAGTTACTGTCTCTGTAGATTTACTTATCCTGGGTTTCATATTAAAAGAAACCTAGTACTACGAAAAAAACGATCCAACAACAGGAACGAAACAAAATATAGAAACTTATCAATTCAAAAGAAAGTGGAAAATCACAAAAACTAGACAAATTTTAAATGAGTTAAAGGGGAGAACAAAAATGATGTGTGTATGGATTGGGATAACAGTTGTATGAGCCCCTAATAAAATGTTAAAAAAGAGAGAGAAAAAAAAAGGGGAGAACAAATGATAAAGGGTTAAATTTGAACGTAACTGTAGCTACAAAGTAAAAAAGACCACAGTCCTCATGACTGGACCAACAGTTAGCATCATGATAAGTGGAGAAAAGGTTGGAGTTGTCAAGGGTTTAATCCACAGTCAATGCTCATGGAAGCATCAGACGAGAGATCAAACACCGTGCATTGGGTAAGCCTGCTGCACAAGCCCTCTTTAAAGTATTGAAAAGCAAGGAGGTTACTTTGAGGACTAAGGTGTGCCTGGCCCCAAACCAGGGTATTTTCAATCGCCCTCCTGTGCCTGACACTAAGCAAGGAAGATCGAGGAAGAACCGATACATCTGAATTGCGATGCTGGAGAAGACTACTGAACGTGCTAATGGACGGCCAAAAGAAGAAACAAATCTGTCTTGGAAGACGGACAGCCAGAGTGCTCCTTAGAGACAAGGAGGGCCGGTCTTGGTCTCTCGTACTTTGGACTTGTTGTCAGGACAGACCAGTCCTGGAAAAGGACATCAAGTTTGGTCGAGGAGAGGGGCAGCAAAGAAGAGGAAGACCCTTGACAGATGGATGGACACAGTGGCTGCAGCCCTGGGCTCTGGACGTAGGAGCAGCTATGGGCTGGTGCAGAGCCGGGCAGTGTGTGTTCCGTTCTCCTGTTGTCCCGTTGCACATAGGGTCTCTGTGAGTCAAAATGGACTCGATGGTGCCTGACACCAACATCTGCACGAATCCACTTTCCGATGCACGGCCATTCTTACCCCTTAACCCACCAGTAGAGATTCTGCAAAAGGATTTTGGTCGTTTGGTCCATAGCCTTCTGCAAACGAGGTGCTCAGAATTTAGGCTCTGATATAGTTCCCGCCCTGATCATGGATTTTATTAGTCACTTGAGGTCCATGCTTCCTGCTGGCCAGATCTGTCTCCGTGGGGTTTCAGGGTGATAGGGCACAGCTGAAACTGGCGCTTTAAGCGAAGAGCGTGGAGGATCAAGAGAAGTCCATTCAAAGTGTGGGTAGCCCCACATCCATCTGCAGAGGATCGAGTCAGATCAAGCCTCTGGCAGACCCCTGGCCACAGGAGAGGGGCTGGGACCGCTTGACTACCAGACAGATTACTATAAATTTGATGACGGTGGCTCCAATTATGTAATATGATACTTGGTCAGCTGACCTCCCTCTTGACCCAACCTGAACTTTCTCTAGTCTTAAATATTTCTGTTTGTTCCACAACAGACTTTTCTTCTCTGGCTTTTACAATACTATTGGTAGTCTTTTATTTCGTACTCTTTGTTTATATATATATATATATAGCAAATTTGAGAAAGATTTTATTGAGGCAGGGAAAGAACTTCTGGTAGGGAAGGGAGCAGAGAAAGGGACGGGGGCATCTTGAGCCCAGGGCGGGTTCCGAGACCCAACGAGTTAGATCAGGGAAATTGCCCTCTTTGTTTATATTTTTATATGATTATTTTTTTCTTCTTTCTATTCAGTTTGGTTCTGTTTTTTATTGTTTCTGTTAGGGCTCCCCGTTTATGAACCACGGGTGGAGTGGATGCAGAGAGACAATAACTGATCCAATGGTCTATCGGGGGACGGGAGGTGGGGAGGGGAAGGAGAAGTGGGGATCTGACACTAAATGCGGGAGGGGGACAGAGCACTAGCACTGATTGTGATGATGCATATACAACTCTTTTTAAAAGCGACTTAACTGTGGAAGTGTATGATATGCGAATTTTATATCAAGAAAAGTACTAAGAAAAGAAGAAGAGTCCATCGGCAAACTTTTTTGAAAACTGAGCCGGAGGCCTCTTTGTGCCACCCTGTCCGGGACAGTACCTGGCACACAGTGGGTCAGCCAAGAAAGCCCCTGAATGAGTGGAGCATCGGAGGCCCGGACTAGCATCACCGAGAGCTGGACAGGCCTTGATTGCTTCCGCTGACAACACTGTAAGTGTCCCCCGCCCCTGCCCTGTGCTGTGCCGCCTCCAAAGCCTCCCAAGGATGGATGGTACAAATTATTAACATGCTGGGCTGCTGACTCAAAGGCTGGAGGTTCAAGTCCACATCCAGAGGCACCTTAAGAGAATAAAATCCAAAGCCATTGCCCTCCAGTTGATTCTCACTCAAAGCAACCATACTGGACAACAGAACTGTCCCTGTGGGTTTCCGAGGCTGTAACTCTTTGTTGTCATTGTTAGGCTCTGTGGAGTCAGTTCTACAACAGAATGAAACACTCCTGTTCCTGCAACATCTGCGATTCTTTATGGGACTACATCCTTCTCCCATGGAGCGGCTGGTGGCTTCGAACCGTTGAACTTACAGTTAGGAGCTCAACGCCTAACCCACTGAGCCACCAGGACTCCCCAGCTGGCTACCTCCTTCCCAACACCTGGCCACTGAAAACCCTGTGGAGTCCAGTGCTTGGACACACAAGGGTCTCACCGCAATTAAGTCGCCCAATGAGGTCAAGCCAGTGGAAACACCTGGTGCAAAGCCAGCCTCTCAGGCAGGCAGAGCAGGCCCATATTTAGTCTTCATTCTAACACGTGAGCATGGCCGAGCTGCATGCTGGGGTCCCTGTCCCCAGACACCCGGCTCCCAGCCGTGAGCGATGGTCTCCCCATCCAGGCCCTGGAGAGCCGCAGCCTCGGTGATGCAGGCCACGTTCCTGCCTCCGTTCACTCTGTATTCCTCGTGCCCTCTCCTGGCATGTGCCAGATGGTGAGACTGACAGACAAGGACACCGGGAGTCGGCAGCCCCTGCCCTCTAGCCAGGTGTCAGGAGTATTCCATCACGGGGCCCAGTACCCCACATAGCTGACCCAGAGCTAGGGGAGGGTTCTCATAGCTGACCCAGAGCTAGGGGAGGAGACCCCTGGTGGGCCCACCTTCTGAAATCCCAAACACCCAAGCCCAGCCCATTGTGGACAGAGTCTGACTCACAGCAACCCACAAAGAACTGCCCTGCGGGTCCAAGCCCGGACAGCTTTAAAGCCTTCTGCCTAGGCTTGCTCAGGCAGAGCGGCCTGGTGCTTTATCCACAGTGCCACTAAAGCTAATTTTCATCTCCTAAGAGGTTCCCATGCGCCCCCCCTCAGGCTCCCTGTCCCCTCTTACCATCTCTGGAAGGCTCTCCCTTGCTACCTCCTCCTGCCCCCCCACCCCCGTGGGAGGTGGGAGCTTCCTGCATCCCACACAGCAGGCCTTGGCGGGAGCAGGTGGGGGCCCTCACAAACCTGCGCTCCACCCTATCTCCCATCACCCCTGCTCTCGGAAATACATATCAACAGACAGCTCTCTCTTCCTCACCTCTGCATGGAGCTCAGGCTGATCCTCGACCCGCCCTTGCTCACTCGTCTAGACCCCTCTCAGCTACCCACTGACCCTCTGGGATGGGGGTCTCTTCTGCCCAAGGGCCCTCGCGCATCCTACGAAGGTGTGTCAAGTCCCACTGGTCAGAACCGGAATGGGGCACAGGACTGGGCTCAGCAGGTACTGCTGGAGTGCTGGCAGAGCCCAGCGGAAATCTGCAAATACCCACACTGTCTTTGGAGCCTCCCCTGCTTGGGGGAGACCAGGTCTTCCTGGCCCCAGGAAGTGGGCAGACAGAGAGGAAGAGGCCAGTGGGATGGGCCACCGCTGGCAGGGGGGGAGCAGCAGGCCATATTCAGATTGGAGGATCTGTAACTAGCTCACCGTCACCCACGTCGGCTCATATACTGTGTCCCCTTGGTGGGGGTCACAGTGCTCAGGTGGGTTTGCATCAGGGACAGACATGGGTAAAGGCTGTGGTGAAGTCAAGCAGGAGATGAGCTCCCACCAGGTGAGCCCAGCCTGATCTGCCCCCACCAGGGTAGGACGTGGGGAGGAGGGGGCCCTCTCCTTGGTGCACCGCCCTAAACCCAGTCCTGTCTCCCATAGACTTCTCTGGACTTGCCTCAGTTTGTCCATCTGCAAAGAGGAGCCAGGTTCCCAGGGCTCCATCACAAGGCAAACACCTGGATGTGGATCTCTGAAAGATGACACGAGGTCCCTGAGACAAGACTGTTACCACAGAGGGGGCTCTGATGGAGGAGAGGCTGGCCATCTCCCCCAGCAGGGCAGGAAGCAGGGTCTTGTCCTCAGTCACCCCTGAGCTGGCGGGCTAGGCCTGTTGGGAGAACGCTCCGCAGAGGTGGGCAGCAACAGCAACGGTGACTCAGAAGACTCCCTGCTGTAGAGTCACCCCACACCCACCTCTTAGAGCCAGGGATGTCTCTATGGTGTGTGTGTGGGGGGGGGGGCACATACCCTCACTCTCTCCGTTCTCCCCCACTACATCCAGGATGCCCTCTCCTGTGTCTAGGGCAAGTTGTGGGAGCTGCCCCTACTCCACTCTCTCAACACAGCATGTCCAGAGGATGTCTGTGACCACAGGTGGGAAACCCAGGAATCAGACCCAGGTGGCCCTGAGAACTGTCCCAAAGGACCGGGACAGATGGCAGTACAGACAGAAACACTGCTCACAGCTGTGAGTCCTGCAGACTGAACAAGGCCTGGGTCCTGGCAGACACTTTGGGCCAGAGCTGGGGCCTGGGTGCACATGGCCTGGCTCTTCACCTTGTCCCCTCTATGGCTAGGCAGCCCTCACGTTGGATGAGTGGGCTCAGAGGAGTATAGTGGGTGTCACTGGACTCCTGGCCAATGCCCCAGCACCCCCAGTCCTTCTCCAACTCATCCTGCTACCCTCAGTACACCCCAGTCCCCCCACAGCCCCGCTCCCATGTTCCCAGCATCCCCGAGTCTTCCAGAGGCCTCCCAGAAGCCCCCCAGGATCTTCCCAGCACACTCCTTGCTCTAGCTCCTCCCAGCTCCCCGCAGCCCCCTCCCCAAGGGGAGTGCCTTTCTCTTGTGGGCAGGACGGAGTTGTTGACCTTCTTTGATTTGAAGGAAGATGGCCCCAGCCCATGAGTCCAGCAGCTTCCCAGTGAGCAGACTCAGGGGCCCATATGGCCTCCCCACTGCCCAGCTCCCTCTCCCACTCCAAGTCCTTGTGACCCTCCCCCCCATTGGCCTTCCCCAACCTGTCCAGAGACACTGCGAGCCAACCAGGGAGTTCCCAGGCCAGGAAACCTAGCCAGGCAACAGCCTCTCTTTCCTCTAAGACCAGTGGTGGGCTGAGCCGGCTGGTGTCCAATGTGTGTTAAATTTCCAGGAATCCTGCAAGCTGACTGTACAACACAGCCATCACGAAAACTTAAATCCTGTAAAGGAACAATGAAGGGAACCGCATTCCAAGCAGAGGAAACAGGAGTGCTCTCGGAAGATTCACTTCCTCACGATCTGACCACATTTTGCCAGCAGCTCAAAGAGCCCTGGTGGTGCCTCGGTTAAGCGCTTGGAGATGAGCCAGAAGATGACTGACAGACGGAAATCATCCGGCAGCTCTGTGCAGTCAGTCCTAGACCAAGGAGCTGAACAAGTAGCCTTCAGAGGGGCTGTGTGGTCACTGCATCAGCAAGGTGGGCCTCACGTGGGCTCAGGGCTTCCGCCCCACCCCACAAGTGGTTCTAGGGGATTGGGGCCCAGGGCAGGCCTGGAGAACTGGGGTTCCACCTAGGGGGGCTCCCTGCACCCCCATTCCTTCCACCAGGCACCTCTGCTTCCTCCTCTCAGGGCTCCTTCTTCTGCAGGGCGTTCCCCTAGCTGCATTCCCTGCTCTGCCTGGCAGATCCTTCTAGAGTGCTGGACAGGGAGCGCTGGACTCACACAGGGTGGAGGCGCCACCTGACCAGGTTATAGGATCTTAAGTCTATAAAAGCTGAATACTGAAATGGGTTCGAATGCTACCACCCAGCCTGACGCTTAGTTGCCAGGTGCCCCAGAGGTACACCTCAAAAGGCTCCCCTGTTGGGCCCCAGGGCTTCTCCTCTCAGAACCTCACTTTCACTCTAGCGATCTGCTGCCTGGAGACCCACCAACCCCCCTGATGCTGTGCTCTTCGCCCTTCGCGTGAGGGTGATCACCCTCAGCGTGAGGGGGATCACCCTCAGCGTCCACGTGGCCGAGTGCCTGGGGACCCAGCACTGGACTAGATAGAATACAGGTACACAGGTCGGAGGGCGCAAGACGCCCGCTAGGAAGGGTCTTCCTTTATTCTCGGGCATCCCGACCCCCCTTGGCCCCAGTCCCTCTCGGTTCTACACCAGCACCAGGGCGCGGAAGGGGCGGGGCGTCGAGCAGCCGCAGCTTTGGCGCTGGGAGGGGATTCCGCACCCGGACTCCCGCTCGTAGTGGGGGCGGAAGCCGTCGCGCCCATCGCGCGAGCCTTTAATCCCGGGTTCATTTCCACGGAGGCCCTCCCCACGCAGGCCCAGCGGAGGGGGGGAGGAGGCCAGCGCCCTCCCGCCGCCTCTCCGGCGGTACAGGGGGAGGGATGGGAAAGGAAACGCAGGGAGGGGTGGGTGAGCTGAGACCCCAATACTCCGCCGCCGGGGGCGCGGAGCCGACACGGCGCGCGCGGGCCACGGGGTCCCTCTGGCGCTGGAAAGCTGCAGGCGAAGGACCCTCGGGACGCGTGGGGGCCCGCGCGGGCTCGCAGCTCTCGGCTCCGTGCGGTTCTAGGCAGAACCTCCCCAGTCTGGTGGCTGGGAGGGAGGGGGCGTGGTTTCGTAAGAAGGTCTGAATACACCGAGTCTTTCCAGCGAGGCGGGGTTGCCCAGTCCACGCACCTGGGGGTGCCCGCCGGCCTTCTGGGCTGGGCGTCCGAGCACCGACCAGCCACCGCTATGCATCGCATCGCATCGCCCTGGACAAAGCTGTGATTGAGGGATAAATGAGGAGGGTGCATCTGCAGGGCCCTCGGTCTTCAGAAGCCGGACCTTGGCCACCTGGGCCCCAGTCTGCGCCCCTGTGTTAGGGGAGATTGCACACTGCCTGAAGCGTGACTTCCCAAGGCCTTTGACTCTGAGCCCGGACGGGTTCAGTGAGCCGGTGTGTGTGTGTGTGTGTGTGTGTGTGTGTGTGTGTGTGTGTGTGTG
>NW_022111358.1:49745145-49746495 GCF_000313985.2 Echinops telfairi | reverse complement strand
TGTGTGTCTCTGTGTGTGTCTCTTAGTGTGCCTGTTTGTGTGTGTCTCTGTTATCTGTCTCTGTATGTCTCTGTGTGTGTATGTCAGTGAGTAAGGTGACAAATGGCCCCATGCAGGTCTTCGCAGGTGTGGTGGCTGCCCATGTCCCTAGATCCCTCCCTGCTGGTCGTCTGGCCTATGGAGTGGGATAACTGGGGGAAACAGAAACGCCACTTGGGTGTGTGAGTGTGCACACACACACAGATACACACAGAGATTCACAGATGCACACATGCATAGACACAGACATATACACACAGATAAACAGAAACAAATAAACACAGAAATATACACACACACACACACATACAAATACAGAGATGCACACACAGATAAACAGACACACACACACAGATCCACACACAGATAGACAGACACACAGGCGGCACACAGACAGATACACCCACACAGGCATACATAGACGTACACACAACATGGCAGAGAACCCAGTAAGCAAGGTAGGCACGAGCTGACTGGCGCTTAGTGACTGACTCATGGTAGTGGACAATCCACTTGGGTTGAGCCAGGAAATCATGGATTCACATATGAAGATGCTGACACGGATGAGTCACTAAGCACCAGTCAGCCGGTGCCTACCTTGTAGGCTGTTCCTCCAGCTCGCCCAGACTGCAGGCTGGAAGAGGCTTTGATTTCCTAGCAGGTGCCAGCCATACCTAGAAGTAGAATTTTGGATGTGGCGAGAAGATGTGAAATTGTGCACTACAGTCAGTAGTAAGCACAAGCCCGCCCGTGCTTACCTCCACACTGGGTAATCTGACACTTAGGCCAGGCGCGCAGGCGCTGGCAGGTCCCGGCAGACAAGGCTGCCGGGCACCGGCCGCTCGGCACACAGGAAGGGCTCACACCACCCGGGTCCCGGCGCGCCGCTGCGGGCCTCGCGCCCAGAGCTGGGGGGAGGCTCTCCGGAAGGCGGTCTCCGGAGAAAGTCCCCAGACTCAGCTGACTCCTGGTTTTCCGGTCCCCAAGCGGGCATCCAGGAAAAGCGGAGCGGTTCCGCACCACCCCACCTCCGGATGTCGCCCCGCAGCCCCACCGGTTGAAATGAGCCGAGTCCCCAAGGCCGGTGATCATCTCCGGCCCGATCCCGCGGGGCTCAGTTCGGCCAAGTGCCCCAGCCGGATTCTCCCTCCCAGCCGCAGGACCCTTAGCCCCCTACCCCTGCTCACCCCCGACTCCCTGGACGCCGTTCAGGGGCCCGACGACCCCCCGCAGGGAGTGGTACCTCAGCCGCTGAAGCCCCCCCTGTCCAGTCCTGGGCCGTGGAGTTCCCCCGCCCCCCGCCTCCTTCCG
>NW_022111358.1:49740282-49744791 GCF_000313985.2 Echinops telfairi | reverse complement strand
TGCCGGCCCGCGGCGCCGCGCGCACCTGGGCGCTGCTCTCCCTCTGCCTGCTGGGCTGCGGGGCCCAGGACTTCGGGCCGACGCGCTTCATCTGTACCTCGGTGCCGGTGGACGCCGACATGTGCGCGGCGTCCGTGGCGGCCGGCGGCGCGGAGGAGCTCCGGAGCAACGTGCTGCAGCTCCGCGAGACCGTGCTGCAGCAGAAGGAGACGATCCTGAGCCAGAAGGAGACCATCCGCGAGCTGACCACCAAGCTGGGCCGCTGCGAGAGCCAGAGCACGCTGGACACGGGCACCGGCCGCAAGCAGCCCGGCTCCGGCAAGCACACCATGGGCGACCTGTCCCGGACGCCAGCCGCCGAGACGCTCAGCCAACTCGGGCAAACTTTGCAGTCGCTCAAAACCCGCCTGGAGAACCTGGAGGTCCGCGCGCGGCTCCCCTTGGGCGCGCGCGGCCTTATGCCCTCCCCACCCCCACCCGCACCCCGCCCTGGCCGGTCGGGCACCCCTGCCCCCGCCTGGGCTGCACGCCCTGCCCGGCCCGGGCTGCCCGGAGCCTGCGGGGGGGCCCCCCGCGGCGGCCGCGAGCCCTAACTCCCTGCCAGGCCGCCCCCGCAGTCGCCCGAGGAGACCGCGGCGCGGGCCTCGGGCGGCTCCGGCTGGGCGCGTAACGGAGCGCTCCCCGCTCTTGCCCCGCAGCAGTACAGCCGCCTCAACTCCTCCAGCCAGAGCAACAGCCTAAAGGATTTGCTGCAGAGCAAGATCGAGGACCTGGAGCGGCAGGTGCTGTCGCGGGTCAACAGTCTGGAGGAAGGCAAGGGGGGGCCCAAGAACGACACAGAGGAGAGGGTCAAGATCGAGAACGCCCTGACCTCGCTGCACCAGCGCATCAGCGAGCTAGAGAAAGGTATTACTGCCGGCCACGATCGCGGCGCCCACGGGACCCCGCCTGCGGCCTCCTGCGCCGCGTGACCCCCAGGCCCTCCCCTCGCACCCGAGCTCTGGGCTGCCAGTCCGTGCGGCCGTACTTGGCAGCCCTGGGCTCGGAAGGTACCTGGGCGAGAGGAAGCGGGGAGGGATCGGCTCAATCCCCCTCGCCTGCGCGCTCACACACTGGTGGATTTCTCGAACCTGATGTGTGCCATCCCCAGTAACTTTGCACAGTAGCCGTCGCCCGCCCGAAACCCTCCCGACTCCGGAAGCCTGCAGTCAGTCGGTCCCCACACTCTCTCAGGGAGCCGAGCGCCCTCCCCATCCCTGACAGGCATCTCTCGAGTTGGGCCCTCATCCCTGGCAGGTATCTCTCGTGATATCTGGGGGGAGGGGTCCCCCTCAGTCCTGAACCTGGGAGACAAGATTTTTCCCCCCACCCATCGGAGTGACCCAAGCCCGCGCATCTTTCGTGCCCCCGTGGTCCCCGATCGCCAATTCTGGGTGGCCCCGGCGCGACCCAGGCTCACAGACCAGCTAGGGCCGCTGTGCCTTGAATCGCAGAAGAAAGGGAAAAAAGGTTGTAAAAGGGCGGGGGGGCCCCGGCGAGTAGCAGGGCCACGTGACCCTGCTCGGACCGCAAACTGTGCCCGCCGGATTTCCACAGTGCCATCTTAAGGCGCGTTATGTAACTGAACACCAGATCGGGGAAGGAGGGACGCGGGAGAGGGGGAGGAGGGAGGGAGATGCGAGGAAATGAAAAACAGCTAGTCGACCGGCCGGGGGGCTGCATCCTCCTCTGCGGGGCGGGGCTCTGTGGGCGGCACCGGCGGAGGACGGGGCGGACCCTGCTCCGCCGCCCCCTTGCTTGGAGAGGAGATGCCAAGAAGCGGGGTGGGATGTATGCTGGCCAGCAGGGCGCCTCCTAGAAATAACTCCTTGGCCGGGTAGCAGGTACTGGAGTACAGCAAGTGCTGGCATGCCTGTGCCCTGGGCTCTGGGTGCCCTTCCCAGCGGCTGCCTGGTGGCTGAAGTCTACTGCTGGCCTGCAATTTTTGTTCCTGGGGCCACAGCCTCAGTGTGTGTGGGGTGAGAAGGGGGTGGGTTGGCGAGGGGGGTGGTGTCACTGGAGACACGTTGTTCTGGCAGCCTGCATGGGGCCCATGAGGCCCTAGGGCCAGTTTTGCAGGAAGCACCGCCGGATTTAAAAGTTGGGATTTGGAGCTCCTGGGCAGTCACTGAAGGGGCCAGCTGCTCTCCCCTGGGAGGTGGGTTGGGTCCTGAAAACAGCCCTGAAGTTCAAGCCAGTCACTGGTCAGTGGAGACACCAGGCTGGCAAGCGTATGTCCTGCTGCTTGGGGTGCCCTAGAGAGAGATGGCCTCTCACACCCACACACCCACAGTTGCCAAAGTGGCTTGGGGTTGGGGACTTGAGAAGGGCCAGCAGGGAGGGCTGTGAGCACGTCAGTCAGCCTCGTCCGAACCAAGGAATCAGGTCAGACCCGAAGGGGCTCCCCTGAGGGGAGCTGCTCTCTTCCCAGGAACCACCTCAGCCTGTGCCAGTGGCATCACCAACCCCCCCAGTTCTGCCCTCCCCGGGCCCAGACGGCCTCATGCACCATGGCCTCAGCCTCCCCTGGTGGCAGAGTCAGAGTTGAGCTCGAGGGTGCCCACAAGTGCCCACTTTCACCCACTGGCCCAAGGGTGTGTTTCAAGCCTCCGGGCACCTACCAGATGAAGACCACAGGGAGCTTGGCAGGGACGGACCCCCAGTGCCGGACGGACCCCCAGTGCCAGCTGGACGCCGGCCACAAACACACAGACAAGGGGCTGATGTCAGGACCGTGTCCCCCTCTCCCTTCCCCCCTAGGTCAGAAAGACAGCCGGCCCGGGGACAAGTTCCAGCTGACATTCCCGCTGCGGACCAACTACATGTATGCCAAGGTCAAGAAGAGCCTGCCGGAGATGTACGCCTTCACCGTGTGCATGTGGCTCAAGTCCAGCGCGGCGCCCGGCGTGGGCACCCCCTTCTCCTATGCTGTGCCGGGCCAGGCCAATGAGCTGGTGCTCATCGAGTGGGGCAGCAACCCCATGGAGATCCTCATCAATGACAAGGTACAGCCCCTTTGGTCTGCTCTGAGCTGGAGCAGGCTGGCCCGGGCCCCTCTGCCTCTGTGTATGTTTATGTGGGGGTGGGGGTGGGGGTGGGGGGATGGAGAAAGCTCGCAGGGCAGGACATGGAGGGAGGGAGAGACTGGGAGACCTGCAGAAGGGCTGCTAGAACCTTCCCAGACAGAGACCTTCCAGGATAGAGTGGCTGGTGCAAACAGGCAGTGGGAGGAGGAGGAGGGTGGAGAAGGCTCCTGGTCCCGCCCACAGAAACACCGCCCTCCTCCACCAGGGGCTCTGAGACGGGACCAAACACGCGGAGCCCTCTAGCCTAGCTCTCCACCCTTGAGACCCCTGGGGTGGCAGCACAGGGAAACCCCTTCCCCTCCAGTGACCCTGGGGCAAGGATTAGCTGCCAGCTTTCGAACCCTGGCCTCTGCGTGTCTGCTGGTGCCAGGCTTGGGTTGGACGCCAGGTCGGCTTCAGGGGGTGGGGGTGGGGGCATTGGGAGCTCGCTCCCTGCAGTGCTGGGGGGCTGGGTGAGGGAGGTTCCTGGTAGAAGCTCCCCTGTGGTGCCCGTCAGAGTCTCTGCAGAGGCCTGGAGGCCATGGACTCAGAAGGCCAGCTTCCCAGTTAGAGGCGGGGTGCTGGAAGAGAGATGAGAATCACGAGGTGGAATGCCTTCCTCTCCAGCCAGCAGTGTGGGCTCTTCCCACCTTTTGTCCAGAGGGCCCTGGTTGGCCAGGGGCTGGGAGCAAAGAAGGAAGACTGTGCTCCAGATGAATCTTGGGGAGGCCCAGGCTGACACTTGCTGTCCTCTGTGGTTCTGACAACCATGCATGGGTGTGGCTGGCAGACCATGGAGTCCAGAGGGATGGGGCTGTGAGCGTTCAATAATGGCTCTTCCATGGAATGGATAACAGTGGGAGTAATGATGCAGGGGTGGGCGGGGAACGTGCCCATAAGTGTGTGTGTCCACTTCCCAGGTGGCCAAGCTGCCTTTCGTGATCAATGATGGCAAGTGGCACCACATCTGTGTGACCTGGACCACCCGGGACGGGGTCTGGGAAGCCTACCAGGATGGGACCCAGGGCGGCAGTGGCGAGAACCTGGCACCCTACCACCCCATCAAGCCGCAGGGCGTGTTGGTGCTGGGCCAGGAACAGGTATTGGCCGGCAGAGCAGGGAGGAGAGGGAGGGGCTGGCTGTCCTGGGGAGGGGCAGAGAGAATCGTGGTGGAGAACCCTTGCTCTGGGTGGGCTCAACACCCCCAGGACCCCAGCAGCTCCTGTGTTGGCTTGGGAAGACCAGCTCTGCTCCTTAGGGCACTCCAGAGGGAAGTGAATGGACCCGTTGTCTCAGGCCAGCCCCACTGGGCGGCTAGCTCTGCCTTTGACAGGACATAGAAATGTTCCTTGTGGTGGGGGGCACAGATCCTGCCCACCTCTCACTCCTGTGGTTGGATGGCGGG
>NW_022111358.1:49715461-49740064 GCF_000313985.2 Echinops telfairi | reverse complement strand
CCACTCCTCCATTCTCTGTCTCTCCAAAGGACACCCTGGGTGGTGGGTTTGATGCCACCCAAGCGTTTGTGGGTGAACTGGCTCATTTCAACATCTGGGACCGCAAGCTAACGCCGGCGGAGGTGTACAACCTGGCCACCTGCAGCACCAAGGCCCTAACCGGCAACGTTGTCGCCTGGGCCGAGTCCCAAGTTGACATCTTCGGAGGAGTCACCAAGTGGACATTTGAAGCCTGTCGCCAGATCAACTGAGGGCTCTGGGCCAGGGCTGAGCGCCCCCGGCCCCAGCCCCCAGCCCCACACCCGTCCCTCTGCTTGTGCCACCATGACCCTCCGTCCCCCAGCAATGAATCCAAGCCCTGGCCCCTGCACACGCACACATGCACACACAGCCTGGTTTGCCCCTTCTCTCTGGCACGCACGCACACACGGAGCAGTCCCGGCTGGCGGCTGACCCTGAGGATAATCCACCTCTCTTTGGGACCCGTAGACCAGGTCCTGGGCGCCCCCTGCCCTCAGCTGCAGCAGGCGGCCTTGGCATTTTGCAGGAGGCAGAAGTAGGTGAGAGGGGTGTGTTTGTGTGTGTGTGTGTACGCGCGCGTGCATGCGTGGCCTGAAGGAGACTTCTGTAGGCGTCGGTGGCCTTTCCTTCCCTTCATCCCTCTGCCGCTTCAGGGCCTAGCGCCGCCGCCGCCGTCACCATTGCTGTCCGAGGACCCTGGTGGCTGGCTGCTGCCCACGGGCACTGCTTCCTGAGCACACACATCTGTCTTTGCAGCCCTTGCGGAGGCCGGCAGTCTCTGGTGAGGATAGATGTGCACGCAGCCTGTCCGGCCAGCCCTCCCTTGGAGAGTGTTCACTTTGCATTCCGAGCCAAAGCCCTCCCTTCCCGAGGCTCCAGTGCGCTGGGAGGGGGAGAGTCTGCTGAGGAAGGGGTGCTGGCTGAGGATCTGGCTGAGCCCTGTGCACCCACCACCCCTGCTGCTTGCATTTGTGGCAGTGCAAGGGCCTGCTCCCTCTGCCACCTTTCTCCTCGCACCGCACCCCACCAGGTGGGATCCATATCCCACCTTTATCTGTGCTGACTGGCCTTCGCCTACATTCACCTAAGCAGCTGCAGGTAGTCATGGCCCCAAGGCTGCCGCCTCCCCTTAGTTGCTGGCAGGGGAGACCAGAGACTTCAGTGGGTCAGTCCCAGGGGGGACCTTTCAGACACGGGGACCCGCTTTCTGATGAAGGCCCAGCCACGCAGAGTCACTGAGATGTCAACCCAACGGGCTGACAGGTGGCGGGGAGAGGGGTGACCCGTGGTGATCCTGACAGCCATATCCCTCCCCCCCATCCCAGACCCAGGCCTGGGAGAGCTGGTTCCCAAAGGGCTCCCAGCTGTGGGGGTGCCATCGCTCACTGGCTAGGGACCTGGCCAGTGTCTAGAGCCTTTGGCTCATCCCCTTTCCCGTGAAAAGCAGCCACGCACGCTTCCTCCTGGCTCTCCTGAGGAGGGGACAGCGTTGTGTGTGTGTGTGTGTGTGTGTGTGCGCGCGCGCGCTCGCGCCCACATGCATGCATGTGCGTGGAGGGTGAGCAGCCGGCCGGCGGGCACGTCCAGGGCAGTATCAGCTCTTGGCTCCGCTTGGCCACCCCTGGCCAGGGTGGCACACCCTTCGGGGACCCTGGACTCTGCCACCAGGCGTCTCCTGAGCAAACTACTGGCGAGTCTTCCTGCAGTGTGCTATGCTGCCTGGCGGCTCACCTGCAGCTGCAGCCATTCCTCCGGGGAGCAGGCGCTCCTGTCTCCTGTCCCCCGGGAAGGGGTGGGGCTGGGGGAGGCGCCTGCCTCCCTCAACACAGGTCCATTTTGCCTCGGAAACCCTGTGCATCTGTGTGTGTCGGTGTCTGTGTGCTCGTAGGTGCATAGGTGTCTGCACGGTCCCCTATCGTCGCTCTGTGGTGCGGCCTGCGCCTTCCCAGGAGGCAGAGCCGGGGAGGCCGTGCCTGCTGACGCAGTGGCTTCTTCCTGGACACCCGTGCTCGGCCCGAGCCGGCTGGGCCGTGGCCTCCGCGGGTCTGCAGGAGTCTTCTCTGTTTGCATGTTCCTCGGGGTGTCGTGTTCCTCGCTCCTCTGGTCCAACGTGTGTCCCCCTGCCTGCATGGACTCCCACAGACCCGTGTTGTGCGCCTAGAGCCGCTGTGTTCCCTGACCACCCGTGTAGTTACCGACCATGCTGGTCATCAAGCCAAGGGTGACGGAGGAGGTCAAGAGGTCGATCAACTCCCCGCGCCCCTCCCCATACCCCTCACACACCCAGGATTTTTAACAAGTAGGTTGAAAACAAGTCCGAGTGCTGCCCGTAGTTGGGAGAGATCAAGAACTGGAATCGCCCCCTAGATCAGAAGAGTCCCCCTCCCCTCACGCCCTCACTTCAGCCATCTTGGAGCGGCTGCCCTGGCAAGGGCAGGTGCTTTCTCTCCAGCACCTCCCTCAGTCCAGCCGGCCCAGTCGCCCGGACCCCCACTGCCTCCTGCCCCTACGGGCAGGGCACTGTGGGAGCTGTCCATTTAGGACCACAAGCCATCCTCTGCCCGCCATGGAGAAGGGCAGAGCCAACCACGATGCTTCGTATGCCTCTGTCCGAAGCCTCCTGACCCTGTCGCCTTCCTTGCCCCTCCCTGGGGCACCCAGGGGGCCAGGGACAGCAGCTGGCGTTTAGCCCCCCTCCCCGCTCCAGAGGAGCCGGTGCCAGGGTCCTCCGTCCCCTCACTGTGTTAACACTTGGCACTTGGCTGCCCCCGAGGAAGGAAGAAGACAGCCACACAGCTAATCCGAGTAGTTCCCGTCCCCTCCTCAAGCGGTGGACGCTCCCTCTCGCACTGAGTCCCGCAGGCCTCTCTCAGGTAAATGCCATTTTATAAAACAAGAAGATACTAAGGCGTTGTCCAGGCAGCGCTCCATTTTTGCCTAGTTGGTGTCCGGCCACCCCCCGACCCCCGGGCACCCCAGCGGTGGGGGGGGAGCCCCCCCCGCAGACAGAGGCTCTCCCGGCCCCCGCCCCCTACTCCGGGGCGGGGGGGCCTTAGATCCCACTTGAATCTTAAGCCTTCTTGCTTTTGATAACAACACAGTATTATTTCTCTTACTGTAGAAGAAAAAAAAGTTTATTACCAAACAAGAGTATTTTTATGAAAGAAAAGGACAAACTTATAAATTAAAGCTCCACCTAGTCTATCACCCTCGGAATCGCTCTCCGGCCCGTTGGCTGGTGCGTGGCCCGAGGGCGCCTATTTTGGAAGAAAAGAGATGCGTTTTTTGTACGCTTGCTTTCCCTTTTGTAGGCTCCTGTTGATTTTCTAAGACTGCGACGATCACTTTGTGACCAGCCCTGGGACCTGAGACCAAGGGGGTGTCTTGTGTGCGGGGAGGGCCGGGGTGGGCATGAGGTTCATGGGATCGATCCTTCCCATGTGCTCCAGGGAGGGGCCCGCCAGTTCTCATGGGCATGTTGGCCGTCTCCGGTGGGCTCCGGGACCTGGGAAAAGTGGAGCACTTGCGGGTCAGTCCCAACCCTGGTAGAAGAAGTTAGCGACGCATTGTTAAAATTCAGAGGATTGAATTGCTTGTCGTCCCTGGCAAACCCAGAAAGAACTCTGGCTTGAGCGGTTTCATCTCTTCGAACAGTGTGTGAATTTATGTGGCTAAGGATAGGACATGTGCTACTGTGTGTCCAGTGGACCCGAGTAGGATTCTCGCCGAAGGGGAACTAGTCTTTGAGGAGGGGGAAAAAAAAGCCCAATAGTTAGATCCCCATTTTGTCTTATTTGCCAAACCAACCAACAAGCCACCCCTGAGGTTGATGTTGTTACTTTGTATATACTGTAAAGTATCGGCACTGCGCTCCCACTCTTCCATTCTTCGCTAACCAAAGCCGGGCACTTTTCACCCGACCGCAGCCATCTGGGTATCAGATGGGTCCAACCCATGGGACCCGCCCCCTCCCATCGGCAAGTCTGGAAATGCACTATTTCTACGGATCTTCTTGCTTTCTGCCCGTATTTTTCATTTTCTTGCTGAAATGACATGAATTGTTGAGTTTATTTTTACACAGTAAAGCGTGAAGAAAGACTGGTGTCTGTGCAGAGTCCTTGTTCTCTTGCGGCTTCCGTGTGCCTTCTCGGCCTGCCAACCACCTCGGCTCACAGCCCCTACCTGGAGGGGCCACATGGCCGTTCCCTGCAGTGGGGCTTGGCACTAGGCCTGCGCTGGGGCCTGGCGGCCATCTCCTGCCTAGGTGGGCACCGCAAGCCCTCATCTCAAAGGGGCAGCTGGCCAAACGGGGGGCAGAGAGAGAAGGGGTCCCTGCCAGCTCCCTGGTGCAAGGGTATCTCCCCTCACCTGCCGTAGCCCAGGCCTGGGGGGTGGGTGGGGTACGCTCAGCTGGGCACCCTGCCCGGGCAGCAGGGCTTTATGCGTCCTAATGGCCCCGCTCTGACATACCTCCACATGGCTCCTTCTGGAGCCCTCTGACCCCTCCAGTCCCCAGGTGTCATGGGTGCCCAGGTCTACTTCACAGCCCAAAGGATGACTGGGGGTACCGGGAATTGTCACAAATGCTCTTCCTTGGACCTAACTCAACACATGCAGGACTGGAGAGCTCCTCCCGTCCTCGGCCCACTGACCCTGCGACTAGGTGACTCCAGACACTTACAACCTGAGGCCGTGCACCATGCAGCCCCCATCGCCCACCTGAGGGATTTGCTTCCAGCATGTACACACACACACACACACACACACACACCAGTTAGCAGAAGGGACCCATCTCTGGCTTTTGTGCACAAGTGCTCTGGGCCCTGCTGCCCAGGGCTTCCCTGGCGGGGACTTGAGCTAGGGCTTGGTGGGCTATGGGTGAGCCCCCTGTTGCCTGGGGTGGGTATGGACAGAGGTCTGTCCTTAGAACAAGGAAAGAGGAGGGAGGGACGGAACAAAGAAAGAAGTCAGGTAAGCTTCCCCAGCAGGGAGAAAGGCCACCCAGATGGGAGGCCCTTGGACCTGCTGGTGGATGGTGGCCCCTACTGGGTGCACGTCACTGGGCAGGTCCAGTGTTACCCCAGTGCCTGCTGCCCTGGCTGCCTTCACCTCCTGCCCTCACGAAGATGCAGGCCTGCCCGCCATCAACCACTCTCAGGTTTCTAGGTTCTGGGGTCAGAAATGGGGGCCACTGGACTATTCTTAGGGACAGATCACTCTCCACACGTCCTGCCTGGGGTCACTGCGCACCAGCCAGTGGCTCATGGAGGGCAGCTTGGAAGGAAGCCATTGGCCCTTGCAGTGAGTGGCATACATGGGGACTCAGGCTCAGGTGTTCTCCAGCTGCCATCCGATGCCTGGCATGCTGTTGGCTTACAGACGGCTGGCGATGGGGAGCTCACTCCCTCACAGAGACAGTCCCACGGTCAGACAGTCTGATGATCAGAGACTGACGGTGGCGGCGTGCTCCCTTTGGGGGCCCGTCTCAGGGACAGGTACACATGAAGACGCGAGTGTGCCCCCAGGCTCTTCACTGCCCACCCCAGAGAGAAGACAGGCCAACTGTGGGCAGGGCTGCCCGTCCACTGTGCTGGGGAGCCTGGCTCTGCCCTTAAGGGGAGATCTGCCACCTTGGTACCCCGGTACCCTCAGCCTGCCCTGAGACGCTGGGCCAGCTAGGTTGGAGCCTGGGCTGCCCCTCTCAGCTGGCCCCAGGAGCAGCTGGGCCATGGAGCCCTGAGCTTTGGCTGCTCACTGGACCAGGACGCAGACTTGAGAGCCCCAGGCTGTGGCACTGGGGGGAGCTTGCAAAGTGTGAGCTCAGGACTCCCCCTTTGTAAGGTTTGGGAGCCCTTTGAAAGCTTCTGGAATGCTCTTGCTTCCTGCCTATGTCGGAGCCTGCTTAGCCAGGCTGTGGGGGCCCCTGCTGGGGTGGAGTCAGGCTTGTCCCCACAGAACGACTGCTGGTACCTGGTTGGCAGGGAGGCTCCTCCGCCTCCTCTCCCCACACCACCCCCTCGCCAGGGGTCGGGGGCACCATCAGGCCCCTGGGTCCTTGTGCTTCTTCTAGAGGTCTACCTTCCTCAGCAGGTTCGGGTCCACAGTTCAGAGGGCCTCCACCCCTCTGTCACAGAGCCCCCTCAGACTTCTGGGGGGAGGCCACTGGTCATGCTCAGGCTCTTGTGTTTATGGACTTTGTCTCTTGGAATCCCAACAGCCACCCCAGGGAAGGGTGGGCGGGGAGCTGGTGGTGAGGCCAAGCTACCTGCCTAGCTTGTGCTGGGGGAGCTGCTGCTTGCCTGGGTGCCCCGCTGACCCAAACATCCCTAAGCCATCCTACAGGTGGCTTGGAGAACCTTTGAAAGGAGGGTGGACCCCACTTCCAGAAGCGTCCACGCCTCCAAGGTTTGCCTTTGGGGGTCCGTCACCTGGACTTCCCAAGCATGGCACCCCACAGCCAGTGCCCAGATGTCCTCCTGGGCTCTCTGAGGAGCCACTGGGCTGGAGCAGGACCTCTCTCCTCTCCAGGTTTGGCCTGCGGGTACACGGACACCCTCTGAGCCTGCCTGCCACGTGGCCCCGCTGCTGGGCTGTGGGCTGTTCTGATTGTTCCATCCTCAAAACAGGAGCCACTTGCTCCTTGGTTTCTTCAGGGAAGGACGCTGCATTTCCTAAGCTTGTTTAGCTGGGGGGGCATGGGGACCCTGTCACCCCCCGAAGGGGCCCTGGTCCCCTGGGGCCTAGGAATCTCATCAGGGCAGGACCACATGGTCTTTGCAGTCCCTCTGGCTCTTCCTGTCTCCCCGTGTTCTTGAGAAGACACTTGACCCTTGCTTTAGCCCTCAACCCCAGGGTCCACTTGTGAACTCTGGTCCCCTGCCATGCGTACCCAACCTCCCCTCCCCTCCGGAGGCCGAGAAGACAGGCCTCTCTGTGCCACGCAGACTTTCAAGATCCTTCGTGAAGCCTCAGGTCCTGCCCCCAGAGTCACACATGAGCTTGTTTCTGAAAGTCAATGGTGGGCCCTAGAAAACACCAATGACCGTGAACTCAGGGTTATGGGACAGGGTCCACGTATCGGTGAGGTCTGGTTCCTCTGCTGTGACTCACTCGAGCATTCTGTACATATTAGGCCATCCCAGGAGCGGTGGCCTGGACCGTAGCCTTCCCCTTTGGAAGGATGAAAGGGAAGAGGCAGAGAAGGGAGCCAGGAATGAAAACCCATGATTAGGTCTTTGGAAACATCCATCCACCCATCCATCCCCCATCCATCTCTCCATCCATCCATCCATCTCCTCATCCATCCATCCATCCATCTCTCTATCCAACCACCCATCCATTTGCCCATCCATTGACCCACTATCCCACCTACCCATCCATTCTCAAATTCACTCATACATCCACCCCACCCACCCAACAGCCCACCTACACATCCATCCATGCATTCATCCATCCATCCACCCACTCACCCAGTTACCCACCCACTCACCTACCCATCTATGCAATTATATAAATACATAGATTTAATACATCCATATCTCTATCCATCTGTTCATCCACCCAACCACCCATCATGTAGGGCAGCAGTTTTCAACCTGTGGGTCGTGACCCCTTTGGGGATTGAATGACCCATTCACAGGGGTCGCCCGATTCATAACAGTAGCAAAATTACAGTTATGAGGTAGCAACGAAAATAATTTTATGGTTGGGGGTCACCACAACATGAGGAACTGGATTAAAGGGTCATGGCATTAGGAAGGTTGAGAACCGCTGATCAGGGGAATATCCCCTGAGCACCTAGCAACAAACACCTGGGCGGGACGCCCGGTTGGCGGCCTTGGGTCAGAGGAGAAATGGTCACTGGAGGTCCAGCTTAGGCAGGGGGTAGAAACTCAAAGACAAACGATGGAGGCGGAGTGAGGGAGGCTGGCGTGAGCTTGCTTGCTTGTGAGCTGGTAAGACACTGCCAAGGAAGCCGTCTGTCCCCTGCCTGAGTTCTGTGCTTCTCAATTCAGGCCAAGGTGGGGGCCATCTGCTGAAGTGGGCACAGAGAAAACATTGTCACTGTGCGGAAAATTGGCTGCCAGGGAAGGCTGCGTGCTAGCACAGAGCCCACTGAGAGGGGCAGCCGGGCAGCCACAGGGGCTCTGCCTGCAGAGGGGCTGCCCCAGGTCCTTCCCCGACTCACTTCCCAGCCCCCTCAGGGCGCCAGGTCCTGTAGACTGCTCTGTCTCCCAAGCATCAGGCTCCCTCCTAGCCCGTGGGGGGACCTGTGTGTGGAGGCTGCCACGTGCGCTTTGCAAGGGGGAACTCTGCTGGCCCTTGCTCAGCCCGGCCCCTGGACCAGTCAGTCTGGTTCGTGCTCAGACTTCTCTGGCCGGGAGGCCCCATCCGGGCAGTCTGCACAGCCCGCTCTCCCCACTAAGGTGGGTTATGGACCCAGTGAGCCTCCAAACGAATGCTGCACCCCACCCCACGGCTCTGCAGTGGCGCCCTGTGCGCAGAGAAGCCTGTGCGAGCTGGCAGTGGATGGGACTGCCTGGTCTTCCCAGAGTCAGGCCGGCCACCTTTCTCACTTCTTGTAAGAAATACAACCCAAAACCCCACTGCCAGCCAGTGGGTGTGGACTGACAGAACTGCCCTGTGAGTTTCCCAGGCAGAGTAGAGGGTCACTCTTCTTCAGGGAGACTATCTGTACTGGCAAGTGCCCGTCGCACCCAAGTCAGGCTTTCACTGAGTGTCACTGGGTTAGCAGGTAAGACACGGCCGGTGGGAGAGGGGCCAGTCTCATAAAAGGAGCCAACAGAGCTCGGGTCGGAGAGGAGACCCATGTGAGTGTCTGGTCTTGGCACAAGGGACTCCATTTTGAATCTGGCACCTTCTTGGGTCTCAGAACTCACCTCTCATGGGCCTACCTCATGTCGGCCTCCCCTCCCCTCACTGAAAATCACCAGTTCTGAGAACCAGATATCCCCGAGAAAGAATGTTCTTTGAAGATATGTTTACTTCACCTGCCCCGGGTACCTATAGATAAGATTAACGACCACTTCCCTGCATCCCTTGAAGATGTGTTTATTCCACCCATCCCGGACCTATAGATAAAATTAATGAGCGCTTCCCTTTGAAGTCCCTGTATGCAGCTGTGCCTGCCACCAGGGGATATAAAAACGCAGCCAGAAATTCCCCTCGCGCGGTTTCATTAGCTCAATACGTGAGTTATTGAACCCGTCCGCAAGCTTCTCAATAAAGCCTGCTTCTAAAACTTTACCAATTGGATCTTTAATTCCGCTTCGCGCCCCCAAAACCCTTACAGTGAGGGCCTGCCTTCCAGTAGAGGTCCGCCTGCAGACCAAGGAGAAGCCATCCCTTGGTGCCACTGAAGGCAAAAGGCACAGTGCTGACCATGCCTGGCCCGGGCTGCTAGCCCAGCCCTGGGAGACAGTACACTTTTCTTCTGGAAAAGCACCCACTTGGGAGCCTTTGGTGACAATGGCCCAGGAAACCAAGACAGACGGTAAGCCCCAGTGCACCCCCAAGGGCAGAGGCAGGGCCTGCTCCCTTCCTCTTGGAAACCCCTTCTGGCGGGAGCATCCTTGGCTCCGGGTTTCTCACTTTGTTCGGAATGTTGGTTCTCTAAGAATCACAGACTGTGAGCACAGATGTAGAAAGCAGAAAAAAACAAGAACATTCTTTGAAACAGGAACTGAAGTTGCTCTCATCCACCCAGGGACCAGCACAGTCCATGCCTGAGCCTGGTTCTGCTCAGGGGCGCGCCCATGGTTTTGTGGAGACCTGTGGGGAAGGAGCATCATGCTCACTGTCCCTCCTCCTGTCCCCCCTCCCACCCTCCAGGGGGTCCAGGACAGTGAACTCCTGGCACAAAAGGTGAAGGTAGAGCAGGCGGAACAGAACCAAACTCGGGGAGAGGATAGATGAGGGGAGCAGAGACAGACGGGCTGGAGCTTGCGACTCTGTGCTGCTCTGCAGCCTGTGGGCAAGCATCTGCCCCACACAACAGCCAGGTGCAAAGGACGCTTTTCAGGAATCCATCCATCCCTCTCCAGGAGAGATGTGGGCATTTTCCCAGGGAGCTGGATCCTATCTGGGTGGAGGCTGCACTGAGTTGAATGGTGTTCCCACAAAATTAGTGTCCCCTGGAACCACTGAGTGTGGCCTTACTTGGAAATGGGGCTTTTGCGGATGTAATTAATTAAGATAGGTCATGCTGCCCCAGGGTGCGTGCTAATCCAATGGCAGCAGTTTTGATGAACAGGAGGGGATTCGGACATCAAGTCAAAAGAGAAAACACCATGTGACTAGGGTGTCCCTGACACCCCAGGTCAGGAGGTGGCTCAGGGGAGACATTGCCTCTTGCCACTGTCCTGTGCCCTGGGGCAGGGTGGGTACCTCCACCAGCTAAGGGCTTCTTCCAGGAAGACCAGCCAACAGTAGACCTTGCCCTTTTGGGCATGGGGGACCATGTGTGTTGTGTGCATGTTTGTTGGTAGTATTTTCTTTTGTAGGGTGCTCAGGGTTCCCCAGGGAGGGCAAAGTGCTGGCATTGGACCCCTTATTGCCTCCTTTGTCTGGCCTGTTTCAGAGGCTCTGGAAGGCAGAGGTCTCTGCCTCCCTGGGTAAATGCCCCTTCCTCCCTTGGACTAACTAGTTCCCTAACAAGGAGGCCAGGAGAACTTAGAACAACCGCAGGGGGGGAGCCACCCTCCACCCAGGAGCCCTCTGCAAGGGCAGAGACCATTCCAGGAACCCTAAGGAGCTGTGCTTGTGTGGGATACAAGGTGGGAGTGTTGGGAAGGCACGGGAACTTCTGCTCCAGTGGCAAAGGGGTCTCCATTTCCACATAAGGGTTCTTGGGGGGCTGGGGGCACTTTTGGACAATCCGTTATGTTGGAAAAGATTGTTCGAAAAATATGGAAGGAATTATGTTGAAATGGGATTCTAACTGGTGGCGGGATTAAGGGCTTTTACAAGTCTCTCCTGTGTTCCCCTAATTTCCTGCACTAACCACGTGACACTGGCATAATGTAAAATTTAATTATTTATTTTTTTAAACCAATTCCCGCAGCCAACGGTGTCCTTCCCAGTTCAGTAACTTTCCTTTGAGTCAGATTTCTGGGTGGAACCCAGGGGCAACGAACTGTGACCCGCAGAGCCCACGCCTCCCGGGAGTCTCTCAATCGTCCATTTACCTCTGTACTTCTCATCCTGAAAACCAGGGCGTGGGCTGGGATCTGGAGGGCCAGCTCTAGGGCCAGTGGCGAGCCCATCACTGTGGCTTGTCCTCTTGCTGGTGGCCAGCTCTACCTGTGAGTGCAGTCCCCTAAAGTGGTTCCTCTTCCCCCACAGCACTCTCTTCCCTCCGTGCCCTGTTCGGTCGGTCGGTCGGGGGCAGGTGGACCTGAGCTGGATTTGTGTGGGGTGGAGAGCGGCCGTGCAGAGCCCCAGGTGACCTCCAGGGTCAAGGTCAGCATGGGGCCAGACAGGAGCAGCCCGGGGCGGTGGGAGTGCAGGAGGGGGCGGGGCCCGGGCCCGGGAGAGGCACTTGGAGACGCGGGTGGGAGGGGCCAATGCAAAATGCCCTGACCCACGACGGGGCTCGCTGCTCCCGTCGCTCTGCCCGCCCAGGTCCTCCGCGAGACGCCGAGGGCCCGCTGCGGGGTAGTAGCACGCGGCCACTGGCGCTGCCACGCCTGGCTCGGCGCTGGGAAATGGGGTCGGGTTGCTAGGCAACGCAGTTAGGTGCGCGCGAGCGGTGGGACGATTGGTGGACCCATGGTGGGCGGGGCCCGGGAGGTGCTCTCGCGAGAGCTCAGCTCCCCAGGTTCCCGCCGGCGCCGTTTCTGGCCACTACCGGCCGTGAGGGACGTTGTGCGAGGACTCTGCGCGGCGCGGCGGCCTCTGGTTCCCCCCCATCTCCACCCCGGGTTTGCCGTCCTGGGGTCCACGGCCACCCTGATGCGCGTCCTATGGAGGAACCGTGTGCACGACGCCCACGAGTGCACGCCCCGCTGGAGAAGCCAGGGCGCAGAAAAGATCTGACGGCCGCTGTGGGCGACACGGAGGCAGATGGACCCTGCCCGCAGTTGGGCTGTCCACCGGGTCCCCTCACTACGCAGGCAGGCGCAGTGTCCAGCCTGCGTCACTGCGCCTGCCCCCTCTTTCTCACCGCCCACCGCTGCTGTCAGCAGAACCCTGTGCCCACGCGGTAGCCCCAGAACTGACCCTTTCAACTGCCACCGCCATGCCCTGCCCCAGGCCATCTCGACGACCACAGCCCCTCAGCCAGCCTTCCTGCTTCCACCCTTGCCCCTGGGAGTCTCCTAACTGCCCTCAGAGTGACCCTGCCACTGTCAGGATCCTGTGTTATCCTGTAGTGGAAGCCAGGGCCTTTACTCGGCCCAACACTGCCTCCCCACTCTCGTTGCCAGCCCGAGGGTTTCCAAAAAGCTTGTCCCACCTGGTCACCACAGGGCCTTTGCACATGCTGTCCCCTCTGCCTGGACACTCCTTTCCCAGAGGTGGGCTCCAGACCTGTTCTCATGACCTTCTGGATCTCGCAGGCACCCTCCTTAGGGAGAGGCACCTACTTAGGACAGCACCATCATCTCTTGCCCATACGTCCTGCTTCCCCCTCCATCTCAGCACCATGTAATGTCCATCCTGCGCTCGTTCAATACCTTTATTGTCTGAAACCTCAGTGGGCAGGGTTCTTCTCTGTTTAGACTGAGTGGATGCTGAGTAAGTCTCGCGGGTAAGACTGGGTGCGTGGGGGGCTCTTCTCTTCTCCCGAGGGGTGAAGATAAAGCCCTTGAGCTGGGTGAAAGAAATGACCTTGGAGCTGTCTGTGCCCGACTGCGGCTGTGAACTCTCCCTGTTCCCTGCAGCAGTGGGTGGGCTCCCCTGGGCGAGTCTCTGGAGAGAAGGGAGTTGACGGGATGAAGTCTCTCTCCCGGTGGGAGGACCAGGTGTGCTGGGAGCCCCACTCTTCAACCTCATCACCTTTAACTTAGCATCCCTGCAGGGCCTGCGTGCAGCCCCTGGAGTAGAATGGGATCGAAAAGGTAGGTGTGTCCTCAAGGTGACCCAGGGGTGGGGTCAACTTTTTGGGTAGGGGTCCACCCAGTGGCCTCCAGGTGCTCCTGAGCTGAGGTGAAGTGGGGGTGGTCCCCATCGGTCCCTGATCCCTGCATACTCCAACTGTACTGTTCCTCTTACAAACCAGGCAGCCGAGCCTCATAAAGGCCAGTCCCAGGCCAGGGTAACAGTACTGGCAAATGGAGGACTGGGGGTAGGTGGGGTGTGTGCGTGCATTCCCTGCTGATGTTGATCCCTGCAGGAAGCCAGGCTGCACTGGGCTGGAGGAGTTGTGATCCTACGTCTGGACACCGGCATCCCTCCAGGTTCAGGGGGAGGAGCTGGTGGCACGTGGGCAGGTGGTATGGCCAGCCTGGGTGGAGGGGGAAGCAGGGCACAGGCCACCTGCCAGGTGCTCAGGCTGCGGGTGGCCCTCAAAGGCACTTCCTCTGGAGGGAGGTACCTGGCTCCCCTCCCCACTTGCCTGTCTGCCTCCCTTTCTCTCCCTCCCTGTCTCTCTCCGTCTCAAAGTCAAGCACTCCAGAGCTGTGTCAGCAAGGGAGACTGCGGCACTGTCACTGTTGCATGGGACACTATGGCTGGGCAGGGACATCTGGTCTGCCTTGACCCCTGTGGTCTGGTCATCTGCAGCTCTGTGGATCACAGAACTTGGGGCCAGGAGCGCCAGCATTGGGGAAAGGCCACCTTCTGCTGTGTGCCTGCCAAGTGGCAGGTGTCCCTGGCAGACCCGGCTGGTCCCTGCCCTGAGCGTAGGCTTCCTGAGGACCACCCCCCCAGGCACCCTCTGTGGGCACTATTTGCTCAGCACGGGACCTCTGGAACAGAGGTCTGAAGGCTAGGGAGGTGGGGGGGGCAGATCTGAGAGGACAGTTGGGGATCTTGGGCCTATGGACTTGGGGGGAGGGGACAGCCTTGCCCTTCCCATGATGGCCACCCTGGAGGGCAGGGGAGCTCCATTGCACAGGTGGAATGGCTGAGGCTGGGTGAAGAGGAAGGGAGGTGGGCATTCTCTGGGCTTGATCTTGGCCCTGAGCACATGCTCTGACAGGAGGAATCGGGGCTCCGTTTGGCAGCTCCTCACAAAGTCCAACACAGACCAAGCACGAGCCCACCGTCCCCATTGACCCTCAGGTGTGAAAGCAGAGACCCCGGCGGACACACACTCACAGGGGCCTTTGTCACCATCTCCGGGAGATGGAACCATGACAAGTGCTCTCCAAGAGATGCCTGGATCTGGGAAAGTGGGTCCTCCCCCCAGGAGAAGTCAAGCCAAGCTACCAGGTGGGCCAGTCTTGGAAATGCACACAGAGAGAGAGAGAGAGAGCAGACTGAGAGACAGACCAGGCAGGAAAGGACAGGCTCAGTGGTACCTGGGAGCTGAGGGAGGGAGGGAGCACAGGGAGTTATTACTGAAAGGGCCCTGGGTTTCTCTTTGGGGTGATGGCTGATGATGGGTGGCTGCCACTTGAATTCTCTACCTGCTTGCCCCTCCCCCACAGTCACCTGGGGCTTGGACTAAGTTGGCAGGTGACCAGATACCTACTCTCCTGCCTCTCCCTTGCCAGAGCTTCTCCACCCAAGCCTCCTTCCCATCCTGTGTAGTGCCCAGACGACCCCCATGGGTACCTCAGACCCAAGGCCCCACACGTGTCACCCCCGCCCCCAAGCCACAACAGGACCATCATCCCCAGGGCCCACCCACCAAGCGAGGGGCAGGTGGAGGAAGCAGGTTGGGGCAGAAGAGAAGTGCAGATAGTTCAGGTCCTACAGGTCAGGGTGAATGGTGTCCCCGGATGACAAGCCACCCTCCTTGCTGGAACAGGGGACCTTACTTGGGAAAAGTAGGAGAGGGAAGTCAAGGCTCTTGATCTACTGGCAGGGCTCCTGGTAGGAGACAGAGGAGAGTGGCGAGGGCTGTATAGACGGAGGTGGGGACGGGGTGATGCAGCCCCAAGCCTAGAGAGCCACTGGTGGCTGGACCTGCCCTGTCCACAGCCTCTGGAAGGAGCCAGCCCCTGCTTGACAGCACCCATTTCTGCTGTTTGTGGGATTGTTTCTGGACAGCAACACAGGGTCTGCCCCTGGACAGGGCAGGCTTGTCGCCCTGGATGGGGGCTG
Organism: Echinops telfairi; assembly: GCF_000313985.2. NCBI lineage: Eukaryota > Metazoa > Chordata > Mammalia > Afrosoricida > Tenrecidae > Echinops > Echinops telfairi. Next base: position 49,724,812 of record NW_022111358.1, on the reverse strand, counting down.
GCGGGGAGGCACAGGTGGGGCTGGGTCTGCAGGGGCCCTCCGAGAGCTGGACTCAGCCATGACAGGAGCTGATGGGCATCGGCCCAGAGTGAGGGCGTGTTGCCACTGTGCTCCTGGAAGCAGCTTTCCAGCAAGTGTGGGGATCATCCTTGGAAGCAGCTGAGTCTAAATTATAAATAAACGAGAATGCTGCAGCGGGGCGTGGGTTAGAGGGGAGAGGGAGTCCGAGGCTGCTTGGAGGGGATAGGATCTGCACCCACCACCGAACTCTGGCCTCGGCCGGCCCCCCTCAGCTTCCTGCCCGGGGCATGGAGAGGGGTCTCTGCCCATTGGGCCTGGCAATGCCAGGGCTCAGGGAAGGCCAGGGCCCACTCCTGGCTTGTGCCCTGGGGGACTGGGGAGTCCATCTAGGGCCCAGCCTGGTCCCAGTCCTCCCTCTGGAGGCCCAGGCCCAGATGTCTTGGATAGAGGCAGGCCGGTGGACACTCAGCGTGTGGGAGGTGTCTTGCCAAATGGTTGAAGGGGAAAAATCCATTCTCTTAACTTTTTTTTTCTTTCTATTTTTTGATTATTTTTCTAGATGACTTCATTTCTAAGAAGGGGGTAGGGGAGAGGAGGAAGACTGGGGAGGGAGCATGGGGCCCTGCAGAGGCCGGTGGGGGTGAGGGGACCGGAGAGGGGTTGGGGAAGCAGGATGGGTCCAGAAGAGTTGAGGTCCCACCAGCTGAGGGGCAGGGAGGCTGCCTGGCCCTGACCCTGGCATGTCTAGCCCAGCCTGTGAGTGAGTCTTCCCTCTGATCCCGGACAGCGTGGTGGGCCAGTCAGCTGGGCTCTGGGGCAGACTGGAAGGGGAGTGGTCTTCAGAGGTTGTGAGTCTGTGGGTCACTCCTCTCTCCTTTAGCTGGCCCCGTGGGAACGTCTCATTCCACCCCCCCAGCCCCACACAGATCAGCTGCAGTTTACAGAACTCACTCTAGCTTCTGGCTAGCTAAGTGGAGGGGAACTTAACTATAAGGCATTGGGAGGCTCCTATAGCCTCTCCGAAAGCAGTGGGGGCCGTCCAGACACTGCAACTGCACCTGGACACCTTGATGCTGCCCCCAACATTGGGGCCTTGGTGCTGGGCGGCCAGGTCCACGCCTGGCTCAGGTGAGTGGCTAGTGGACACAGGTCTGGTAGGAGGCAGGAGGTGTGCACATGGGTTCTATCTTAAGAACTGAGGTGCGAATTGCTTAGGTTCTATCTTCAGAACTGAGGTGGGAATCCCCAGACATGGGAGGGGGTTCACTGGGGGAGCGATGCACCCTATTGAAAGGGCTTTCCTTCCCTGTGGGATCCCGGGGACTTTGTTGAGTAAGGGTGGGACATGGGCAGGTAGTTGTAGCCAGGGGAGTGGAGGTAATGGGATCAAGGGGTGTCCTGATGGGGAGGAACCTGTGCCTGGAGAGGGTGCCATACCCTGCAGGGCAGCCCCATGGCCTTGGGGCATCTACAGGATGGTCTTACTGCCACCCCCTGACTTGTGCTCAGTGCTGGGGGTGGGGGGCAGGTAGGCGAGGTGTAGGGGTGCAGGAGGCGAGAAGTAGGAGGAGGGCAGGTCCCTCTGTCCTGCTATGAGGCCCCTCTGCTCTTTCACAGGACCTTCAGATCAGCTGGGGCTGCCCTGAGAGCGTCTTCTCCTGTTCCCTGTTGTCACAGGGACAGGGGGTCCTAATCCCTGATGCCATGAGCACTCCACACCCACCAGGTCTTCAAACCCAGGGTGCCCGCTGCAGTGCCCACTGCCCACTCCTCCCGTTTCTGTTGGCCTGGCCCTTCCCACACTCAGATGAACTGGCCAGATGCGGGGAGGAAACATGCCCGTGGGCTGGCGGCTTACAGCACCGCCAGACTGTCTCCTAGGCTCCGAGAAGCCGGGAAGGAGGTATAGCCCCATTTCTCTGGCCAGAAGCCCGAGACCCCCCCAGGGCTGGAAGAACTGACTGCAGCTTTCTACCACCAACCCCACCGCCTGGGCAGCTCAGCCCAGAGAAGGAGCACCTCTGCACCTGGGATGCCCAGCCCTGCTCGAATCCTTCCTGGGACAGGGAGCTCACCACGTAACAATATGCTCAGTTTGACCAACAACCCACAATGCCAGAAGCGCCTTGGGGGCTTTGCTGAACTCAGCTCCCGGGTCTCTCTCCACCAACTCCCCCCTCCAGAGCCTCCCTACTCTCCTCCAGGTTCAGTGTGTGTCAGCTTCTGACCTTCCTGGAGCAGTGGAGCTCCTGGTCGTCCACTCCTCCTTGTGCCCGCCCGCCCGCCCGCCACAGCCTTCCCTGGGAGGGTTCTGGCCTTTGGGCCCAGTTTTAAATGTCAAGGGCAGGGCGGCCTTGGGTTGGCAGCACAGCTGCCGAGCGTGACTTTGGACCAGTGTCCCTGGGGCAGGCAGAGCAAGGTGTGTGCTGTGCCCTCTCCAGTGGTGATGGCTAGAGTCCCAGGGTAAGGCCTGTGGGCTACCTGCCATGGGACCTGTCATCTGGCTGGGGCCACCTCTGGGCCGGCCCACCGGCATGCTGGGCAGAGACTGCTGCGCCCTCCCCTACCCCGGCATCGCGGCGCTGGCAGGAAAATAAAAGGCAAGCAGCAGCTAAGGCAGCCTGAGTAACCGGCAGGCTGAGTCACAGCAGCGGGGGACCGGGAGCCCACCAACACCCTCTGCCCCCGTTTCTGGAGCAGCCTCTCCTGGGGACATGCAGGGTGGGCCAGGCTGGGACCTCACTCACTTCTCTGAGCCTCAGGCCCTTCCCTGTCCAGCGGGCAGCAGCCAGCTCACCCTGGAAGTGGGTGGTCTGCGCAGTGGGACATGGCTGGGGCCAGCCCAGGCCCTCCCCAGTGTGTGCAGGGCTGCTGGGGACCTGGGCCTGTCTCTCCAATGTTTCCCATCCTCTCCCTTCTGGTTCCCATCCACCATATCCCAGCGACGACGACGACAATGGAGTTGGAGCTCCAGTGGGCTGCCTGCCACCAGCACCCTGCCTAACTCTTGGCCTGCTGGGCACCTCCGTCCTTCCAGTTTGGCCTCCCTTCACTGCCAGCGTGACCTTGACTGCCCCGTCTGGGAGGGGGGGCTGCCTGTGCCAAGTGCTGGAGGGTGTGTGCCCCCCCCCCCCCAGCATCATCCCCTGGCAGGAAGCCCCTGCAGATGGCAGACATCTGTGTGTGAGGACATGATGCCCCCTTACTGCTGAGGCTTGGGTGCAGGAGCAGGGTGGTGCCCTGCTAGTCCCACTCTCAGGTCCCTTGACACCAGCTGGGGGTCCCTGCTCTGAAGGCTCTGTGAACCCCCAGAGGCCAGGGCACTGTCCCCTGAACCCCCTTACCCAGGAGTCAGGTCTCCAGACCTCACTCCAGCGGAAGCCCAAGTGGTCCTAGCTGCCCCCCACCCCACTGCATTGCCTGCCTGTCTCGCCCCCATGCTTCTCCCTCCCTGCTGCGGGAAGGGGTTCCTATGGCACCCTTCCCCCGCACACACTTAGCTCACTGTCAACTGGCAGCCCATCTGCCCTGAGCGAGACTGAACTCAGACTCCTGGACCCACAGCCGTCCCAGCTCTCGCAGCACCCAGCTACTGCAAGGGCCACAGCCCAGGCAAGGCTGGGGGGCACCCAGAGGCCCCTGCAGCCTCCCTCCCTGCACCTCTCCCCAAGCAGGGAGTCCAGCTACTTCTGGCAGGGAGCTAAAGGCAGACTCCCTGGGGAGACTCAACATGTCTGAGTGCTGCTCCCAGCCAGACCCCACAAGAAAGTGCTGGACAGAGTGGCTTGTGTGTGCATGGGGTCCAGAGCTTCCCATGGCCGCCGTCTGGGGTCCGATGTTGGCCAGGGACTGGCTCCCCTCCTGTCTGCCACACTGAGCAGGCTCGGGGTCCTGGGCTGGGGCACCTTGGCTGCGCCCGGGCACCCAGGATGGGGAGGGGCAGTGAAGGGCCCTGGCTGGTTTCTGTGGCAGCAGCCTCCTACCCTGGTCACAGGAGCGCAGTTGTGAGGACCAAGACGCCACCCTGCCCGCCTCACAGCACGGTGTGGGCTCCAGGCAAGTGCTGGAGGGCGAGTCCAGTGTGGGGCCAGCACCTGGGAAGGACATGCCTGAGCTGTCCGCCCCTGGACCCGCAACAGGAGCAGGAGACCCAAGGAGGCTGGTCTGATGCGGGTGGAACTTCCTGACTCTGGGTGAGGCCCCCGGCCCATCTGTCTTGGTAGGAGAGAGGTGAAGGGCAGGGGATGGGTCCTTGGGACCCACCGGGACCCCGATCTCTGTGATCGCAGACTTGGGGCCCTGCGGCCTCCGCCTCTCCCAGTCCTGCGTTTGCCTCCCCTGCCAGCAGTGTGCAGACACCCAGGCAGGCGCGCGCACGCCCCCGTCCGCCTCTGCTCCCTCGCAGCTCGCGTTTGTTTTGCTTCAGCAGGGCTCGAATGGGGACACGCTGCACTCGCAATTGCAGCTTGCTCCGACCCATCCCCCACGGAGGTGCCATATGTCACTGTCATGCACAGGCATGAGGCCCGGCTCCACGGCGGGGGGCTGGGGGCTGGCAGCTGCCAATCACCCAAGGAATGTGGGGGTAGGAGTACTTCAGGCAGGGTGTCCATGACCCCAGGGGGCAGGGGCCCAAGAGGGAGATGGGGTCTCAGCAGGGGGCTGCAGGGCCTTTCCTTAGTGGCACTGTCTGCCTGTTTGACAGGTGGCCAGGCCGTGCCACCACCTGCACCGCCACCATGCTGGTGCTCCTGATGGCATCGGCCTGAATGGTAGGAACAGGGCTTCACCTGGAAGGAGGAGACCAGCCTCAGCCCTGGGTCCATCAAATCCCTCACTTGAGTGGTAGGGACCGAGCTTCACCTGGAGGGAGGAGCTGAGACCAGCCTCTGCCAGCACCCACCAGGGCTGAGCGCACTGGGCATGTGGGCAGAGCGCCATTTCTCACAACTTTCCAGGGGCTGGGGCCTTTTATACCCATTTTACAGAGGAGCACACTGAGGCAGAGAGGCAGTAAGAAAAGGCACCTTACAGCCCTTCAGTGGCAGAGCCTGGGTTTCTCATGAGTCCATCAGTTTAGTTTTGAATGTCCTTTGCCCACTCTGTGCTCTCTGCCAGACTGCACCCCCGCCCCTCCCTGCTTAGGCTCCGCATCCTCCCCGTGCTCTGACATCCTCCCAGTGCCCAGCATACTCTCCCCAGCCCGGCTCACTGGTCACATGCACCTGTCCCCACCTGTCCCTCCCCAGCAATGCCCACGCCCCTGGCCATCGGGGATATCTGCATCAGCAGGTGACTGTGGGATGGATAAGGTACAAGGTGGGACCAGAAACCACCTCCCAGGGCCCGGGGCTGCCAAAGGCGAAACCTTCCCCTCAAACCCAGGAGGTGAGGCCACCCCATCGTCCTGGGCACTGTGGGAGGCCTGTGAGAATCATGGAGGAGGGGGATAGACCACTCAGGTTAATTGGCAATTCCTCCCACCAGTATGACTGGTCCTGCCTGATATTTCCCCAGATAGTTAATTGATACCTAAGTCATTTGTCATAGAGACCTCGTTATATGCCAACTGGGTCCCCTAAGCAGACAGCGTCTGTGCCCCAGAAACAAGATTGGCAAGTTGATAATGGAAGCTTAGTCACACAGGCCCCTGCTGGCGGTGGGGCACAGTAGGGAGGAGATGCTGCTGTCCTGCTGTGGCGATAAAGGTTCTGGAGTCTTCGTGAGAGGGTCTCCTAGCCTCCGTGTCCCAGCCAGGTGTAGCAAAACTCAAATGGAGAGAACCCACCAGACCTCAAGGGCCAGGGCTGGCTGCCCTCTTGACTTTTGGTTCGGCTAGCGATCCCCTTGGGCCACAGGCCTCTGTCCAGGATGTGAGAGCTCACATCAATGAGAACCTGGCACTGAGCCAGGGCCCCAGGGAAAGTCACCCTCTCTGGCTGGCTGACCAAATGGAGAGGAAGCCTGCTGGGGCTTCGGGCAGCCATGCACACACCTGTGGAGGGCAGCCTCCTGAGATGCACCATGCAGGAGGGTAGGGGGCAGAGGGTGGGCCAGTCTGTGACATGGCCGGTGGGGCAAATGCATGTGATCTGAGAGCCTGACTGTGACGTCCCCCAGGGTCCCTCCATCCTCCTCAGAGCCTGTGTGGGGTGTGCTCACCAGAGCCCCTGGGGATTCTGACATCATGTTCAAGAGCAAGATGTGGGGGAGCAGGGGCAGGGCTCAGGGAGGGTGAGCAGGATGGCCTGGGTCTACCCCTCAGGGGTCCAGAAGCTCCCCCACCCTCTGACCCACAGGACTTGGGGGGGGGCGGGGTGCAGCGTGAACAAACAGGGCAGAGGGGAAGGCTCCCCACCCCCAGGCCCACACAAGCAGCCTGTTTCAGCACCACGGACAGAGGTCTCCCTAGCCCCGCGGATGCTGCGGCCCGTGGGGATCGACTTCACGCAGGATGAAATGTGACAGTCCAATTCATCTCGAGGCAGTGCACCTGCAGCCATGGTGGCAGAAATGAGCTGACTGCCCCCGAGAGAGGCTAGCCCTTAGATGCCCTCCAGGGCTGGGCGTGAATGGGCACCTATGTCTCCCCACCACAAACAGCCCTAGCAGGAACAGTGGCACCCAGGAGGCCTGTACCCTTTGACGACCAACCCCAGGAAATTGATCTGGAGGCCACACTCTCCCCTGATGCGCCTCAGGAGGCAGGGAGGGCTGGGGAAGGGGGTGGCTGGAACCAGTAACTGGAGGAGGAAGCAGGAAGGGCGCTGATATCTTGTGGGATTGCAGTCCGTGCCATGAATCATCATACTCTATCTGAACTGGTGACCAACCGGAAAACAAAAGTGAACCTTCACCCAAATCACAGCAGTCATCACTCACAAAGAGCAGCTCCCTTCTCCCCAACACACACACACACACCCCAGAGAGAACTCTGACGGGCAGTTAAAATCCAACCAGCCGTGTGCCTAGGTTTCTGGGACAGGAGGACAGATGGCATTAGGCTTGCCCCAGCAGCCATCAAGAACTACAAGGTGACCGCACAGGGCCTTCTGTCTGGACAGCTTTTCACCTGACTGGAAGGCAGAGAGAGATGGTTCCTGCGATGGGTTTCAAACCCTGAAGTCTCACACACCCCTTCTCAGGGCACCCCCAGAAGCGTGTAGCCTTAAAGCCCCGGGGGTGGTGGTGGTGGTGGCTGACAGTCCAAGATAAAGGGCTTTGTAGGATCTGTGGAGTTGGGGGTTCAACACAGGTACAAGGACAAGGCTAACAGATGTGCAGTGGGTGGATAAGCACCAGAGACAGGCAGCTACAGGAGGTGTAGCTTGGTGGGGGTTACCTTTTGTTGCACAGAAACTATAGATGGTTTACCCTTGTCCCGCTGTTCCTGAGGAGCAGCAAGCCGGAAGCAGACTGAAGGAAGGGTCTGGGGCAGGGTGTCTATGGAGGGAACCGTCAGGGTGACTGTTGGGCTGCAATCATCAGAAAGCCCAACGGGCTGGGTGCCCACTTCCGTGATGACAGGAGGCCTCACTTCCGTGTCATGTGACCTCTGTGTGGGGCTGCTATGATGTGGCAGCTGGCTTTCCTCAAAGTCAATGATGTGTGTGTGAGACAGAGATCTTGACGAAGCCTCAGTGTGTTGTGTGACCTGTTATCAGAGACACACCAGGCCTTGGCCATAGTCTGTGGGTGACAGACCAACCTAGGTTTGTTGTGGGAGAGGACTATACAAATACCCGGAGGCAGAGAGCACTGGGGACTGACTGTCTTGGAGGCTCCAAGAAAAAAACCCCAAAATAAAATAGGGTCTCATGTTGTTAATGTACCAAGAGAAATAGAAGCTCATTGCAGGGGCTGGTGAGTAATGGGTCTGTAGAAAATAAACCTAACCAAAAAAAATGAGGCAATTATGAAGTCCAGGAAAAACAAGAGGTTGTGCAAGAAAGGAAATGTAATTACATTGTATAACTCAACTGTGAACACGATAGGCGAAGAAAGAACAGTAAATACACTGAATTTTGAGTCAACCCAAAAGATGAGAGGATGGGCCAGTGGGTGGTGGGGGGCTGTGCATAGAGAAAGAGACAGTCCGTTGGTCCCCAGCAGGGAGTGGGGAGGCTCTTCCAAGACTGGAGGGGAAAGGCCACACTGGTGTCTTGTTTTCCACCAGCAGGGAGCGGCCAGAGGCAGCCGGAGGGCCAGGCAGGGTGGGAGAAAGGAGAGGCTGTTTTCTATTCTGAGCTCCAAAGAATTGTGGACATCTAAGACTGATTTAAACAAACAAAAACAAGCCAGATGGAATTTGAATAAAACAGCACCACCCAACCAGCTCCCCACTCAAGGGTGCCCCCCCTTCTCAGTGACCTTGAACCTGGGTCTGTACCTCAACTCCAAACTCCCTTTAGGTCTGGCTTCCAAGCAGACTCACACCCACCCTCCCTCTAGGAGCCCAGCTCCCATCTTCCTCTCTGCCCGTCTGCTGTGGGTCCTGGCCATGGGTGGGGGGAACCTCGGTGGGTGGTGGTGGTTGCGGGCGCGTCGGCCCAGGCTGGGGGAAAGGCCAGCCAGGAAGATGGCCCCCTGCCCTGGGTGGTAGGAAGCTGTCCTGCACTGGGAGGTGAAGTGGGGCTAGCAGGCTGTGCTCAATCATTTCCCAGACACCTTGCCTAATTACCCTGCGTGCTATTCATTTGGATGTCAGCGCTGCCGCCGCTGATGCCTTAATTAGTAATGTGGGAAAACTCCATGCAGGGTCTGGCTGGGCAATGCGGCAGGACCTACTGGGCAAGACTGTCCAGTGGTGAGGGTGGGCCACGTAGGTGAGGGCCCCTGGCAGGCGCAGGCTCCCCCCATGCTCCCTGGATGCTCCGCAGCGCCTGTCTGCCCTGAAGACTGGAGCTTGGGTGACTGGTGTGGCTAATGGTCTGCAGCATGGGTGGGTACACCCTGGCCTCTCTGGGTCTCTGACCAGGTTCCCCCTCCTAAAACTGGGGTGTCCTAGAGACATGGGTCCTTGCAACCCTACAGGTAAGAACAAGAGTGCAGAAACTCACCCTAGCACACACAGCACGTAGTGCAGAGGCTGTGGGGGAGGGGGCAGCCTCGGTCCTGTGGCAGCTGTCCCCAGAGTGCAGAAACCCACCCTAGCACATATAGCATGTAGTGCAGAGGCTGTGGGGGGCAGCCTCGGTCCTGTGGCAACTGTCCTAGCAGGAACTTGTTACAAGGCACAGGGGCCCCTTCAGGGGGCACCTTACCCAGGAGGCAGGGAAAGAGCCAGAGGGCTTGTGGCACTAGTGACTGCCACCTGATGGGCTGAGCCTT
>NW_022111358.1:49710988-49715361 GCF_000313985.2 Echinops telfairi | reverse complement strand
CCCGAGCCTTGGACTGTGGCTCAGGAGAGGCATGAGTAAAGGACCCAGGGAGCCTGCTCAGAGTCCACTGTCTGTGGCTAGAGGAGGGGCAGGGCAGGGCTAGTTGGGACCACCTGCTGGGCCTGGACCTCTAGGGGTGTGCTCGTGTGTCCACACCTGGGGTGTCCTCCATTCCTGGTCTGAGTTTCCAAAGAAAGGAGAGGGTGGGTGCCCAGGGTGTCTGAGGTTGGGGCCGTGGGGAAGTGTTACTCTGAAATGTGGCTGGGATTAGCCCCTGGTGACCCAGGTCAGCCGACCTCTTGGAAGCTTGTCTCAGTCTGGGTGGGCCTAGGTTGGGGCACTGTGGCCACCAGGCTAACAAGGTCTATTTGAGTGCAACCTGAATTATTAAGAGGTTCAAGGATTATTCTGAGCTGCGGTATAGGCTGTGGCCTGTGGAGACAGGCATCATCCCAGCCCTATTTTTAAGGTTCTGCAGGAAGGAGCTGAGATGTCACTGCACTTAGGGGCAGGTGGGATGGGGGCCAGGGACCCTGCGCCCCAGTGCATCCTCTATTCCAGGGCTAAGAGCCCACAGACCCTGCCCACTACCCCAGCCTGCTGCTCTCCGGTTCTCTGCCACTGTCCATAGTGGGCCCAGGAGGAGTAGACTCAGGCTCCACCCGGCTCCCCTTCCAGTTCCTCCCATTGCTTCTCCCAAGCCAGCTGCTACATCTTGGGATGTCCACCCGGGATCCCCGGAGCCTAGTTGCTCCCTGATCCTAATGCCCTGCAGCCTGGCCACCCCTCCCGATCTGTACACGCTTCTCCCCGACCTTTCCATGCACCTAGGATTTATGGTGGGTCAGGATCTTCCAGAAGCTACAAAAACACCCGCTTCATTTCCTCCCCTCTAAAATGGGGCTGGTGGGGACATTAGCTGAGAGAGAGCATGAGGCCCACAACTCCACACAACTATAGTTCTTATCCTGAGGTCCCCCCTGAACTTCAGGTCCCTTTATGGCTTAGGCTCCCACCCCTCCATGTGGCTTAAACCCCAACTCTTACCATACTGCTTCCACAGTCCACCAGGTGTGTGACCCTGCGTTAGACACAGCTTTCTGTTAGAGCCCTATTCCTGCTGCCGGACTCCTGTCTGTACAATGAGTTGGGTGGTTTCTAGAGCCTGAGTGGCAACCCCAAGCAGGGAGCTGTCTGGTGAGGGCAGCCCAGAAGCCCTTGCAGACATATGTGGTTCCTGCCCTGATCCTTTGTGACTTCTTGCTTGGGAGAGGGGGAGGCCACCACACCGGACCTGCCCTCCCACTCCCCACTCTGAGCCACAGTCATAGCTGGACATCATGGAAATGGACACCCCCCCCCCCAAAAAAAAAACAAAAACAAAAAACGCTCAGTAAAAAACCACGTATAAGCTAGAATGACTCAGAAAAGACTAAAATACTGACCCTACAGAAATAGAGAGTGAACACTATGAACAATTATATGCCAAGAACTTTGGACAACATAGATGAAATGGATCTATTCACTTACTGCCATTGAGTCAACAACCTTCCTAATGCCGCGGCCCTTTCATAAAGTTCCTCATGTGTGGGTGTATCTGCATGTGGACGGACCCTCCTGGAGACGGATATGGTCTTAGGCGACCCCTGTGAAAGGGTCGTTCAACCCCCAAAGGGGTCTCGACCCACAGGTTGAGAACCACTGCTTTAGGACAATCAGCGTAGAAGCATTCCCTAGTGTTTCCAAGACTAGTTCTTTATGGGAGCAGCTGGCCTTATTTTTCTCCACAACAGTAGCTGGTGGATTTGAACTGGCAACTTTCAATTAGCAGTCCAATGCCCAACTCACAATGCCACCAAGGTTCCATATGAACTCATAACATACTACAACTGACTCAAGACTCCCCAAAAGCAGTCTGAACGGATATATACCAGAGGTCGAATGAGTAACAATAGCTTCCAATAGACTGTTGAAATGTCTACTACTTTGATACATATACCAGAGTTTTTAAAAAAGTTCATAGAAAGATGGAATAGATAATAGATTTTAAAAATTGATAATTAATTTTTTCCACGAATCTTTTAAAGTTTCCTTGTATATTTACAATTAAAAGTAAAACTTTAAAATTATGTTTTGTTACAAGTTTCACAATAAAAACAAATAAACTTCCAACAAAGAAAATCCCAGGACCAGATGGCTTCTGCTGTGAAATATTATCAAATACATAAAAAATAATTAGCACAATCTAATAGAAGAGGAGGGAACATCTCTTTACTCATTTCATGAGGAAAAACACTACCCTGATAGCCAAGCCACACAAAAGCATGATAAAAAAATTAAAGATCAGAGCCCTTACGGACATACGATTTTTTAAAAGTCTTCAAAAATATTAGCAAACCAAATTCAAAAGCATATTGGACAAATTATGCACCATGGCCAAGTGGGATTTATCTTGAAGATAAAAAAAGCAAGATGGTTCGAGATATGAAAATAAATCACTGTAACACACCACATTAATAGGATGAAAGAAAAGTGGATCATCTCAAAAGATGCATGAAAAGCACATGACAAAAATCCAACACCTTTTCATGCTTGAAAAAAAAATTCAACTAACAAGGAACAGAGGGAACATCTTTGACTTGATAAAGGGCTTCTTTGAACAACTCACAGCTAGCATCCATCATAACCAATGGTCAAAGACCACGAGCGGTTCCCCACCACACCCCAATGATCAGGAGCAACAACACTGCAAATTTCCCGCCAGGGCAGTTCTCACTGCTGCGGAGTTGTTTGACTCACAGTGACTCTATAGGAGAGAGTAAAACTGCCCCCCCAACCCCCAACACCGCCGTGGGATCCCAAGACTGTCAGCCTTTTTTTTTCCCTCTGACTTTTATTGGGGGCTCTTACATTTCTTACCACAATCCATACATTCATCCATTGTGGACTGTCAGTCTTTATGGGAGTAGAAAGCCACATCTTTTTCCTACAGAGAGGCTGGTTTTGAACTGCTGACCTGGCAGTTAATAGCCCAAGGTGTAACCCACAATGCCACCAAATAAAATGTACACAGAACAGAAATGAAGAAGCAAAACTTCTATTCACAGATGACATGATTTTACATTCAGAAAACCACAAAGAATCCACACACAAAACTACAGAGCTAATAAAGGAGTTCAGCAAAGTTCAGCACGCAAAAAAACCAACGTAAAAAAATAGTAAAAAAAAATCCAATTTACAAGAGCATAAAAAAGAACAAAATACTTAGAAATAAATTTAGCCGAGACTGCAAGACTTGCACACAAACATTGCTGAAAGAAACATAAAAAGATCTAAATAAATGGAGCGACATCCTGTGATCATGGATTGGAGACTCAATGTTATGATTTCTCAAACTGATCTGCAAATATAAAGTGATTCAGATTAAAATCTCAGGGGCCTTTTATTTTTGGACAAGCTGATCCTAAAATTCGTATGGCATTGTAAGGGGCATGCATAACTGAAACATAAGGTTGTAGGACTCGCATGTCCTATTTCAAAGGTTCAGTATTCAACACAGTGAAGAGTGGAATAGGAACAGATATATAGGCCAATGGAATAGAATTGAGAATGCAGAAAACATCCTATACTTAGAAGGTCAATCGAGTTTTGACAAGTACACCAAGACCATCTGATGAAGAACAAACAGTGTTTTCAACAAAGTGTGCCATGACAGCTGGCTATTCATGGCCAGTTGGACTCCTACCTCAAGCCTTTTACAAACATTAATTCCAAGTGGAGCAGTGATCTAAATGTTAGGAACTACAACTACAGAATTTCACACAATTCTAAAAACCCTGGAAGGAAACACAGGTGTACATTTTCTCAATCTTACATTAAGCAAGTTTCTTAAACATGATACAAAAGGACAAAAAGAAAACTTAAGACAATTAGGGGGAAAAGGTTTCTGCATCTATGGACACTATAAAGAAAGTTAAAAAACAAAAACAAAACCGCTTTCACAGAAGGGGAGAAAATATTTGCATATCAGTTATTTGATAAATGACTTGTGTACATAAGAACTCTCTCCAACCCGATTTTTAAAATGGGCCAAAGATTTAACCAGATAATCCTCCAGACACACAAATGACCAACAAGCACATGAAGAGACAGAAAGCATCATCAGTCATCAGCAAAGTTAGAAGTCACACACTGTGAGGTAGCACTTACACCCAGAAGGATGACTATCATGAAAGAGAGACTCATAAGTGATGTACAGAAATGTGCACCCTTGCGCAGTGCTGGTGAGCATCTAAAACAGTGCGGTTGCTGTGGATAATGGTTAGTTCCTCAGAAAGAAAAAGAAAAAAGGCACACAGAGTTATCGTGTTGCT
>NW_022111358.1:49702778-49710888 GCF_000313985.2 Echinops telfairi | reverse complement strand
GTCCTCTGCTGCAGCCCCTGTGACTCCAGCTTGTCCAGCGTGGCCTTCTTTCTGGCTGACCCTCCACTGGACCAAGCAGGATGCCCTTTTCCAGGCTTTGCTCTCCCCTGATAGCGTGTCCGTGAGACAGTCTTGCCATCCTTCTTCTGTGGAACATTCCAGCTGTACTTCTTCCAAGGCAGACTGGTTGGTTCTTCTGGTGGGTCACAGCATTTTCAATATTCTCATCAACACTGTGACTCAAATGGATCACCGGACCTTCGGTCTTCTTTATTCACCGTCCGACGTTCACATGCACACGGGGTGAATGCAAAGACCGTGGTTTGAGGCAGGTGCACCTCAGTCGTCAAAGTGACTTCTTTTCTCCCCGACACTTACTTTCAGGAGGTCTTGTGCAGGTTTGCCCAATGCAGTATGTTGTTTCACTACCTGGCTGCTTCTTCCATGAGTGTTGACTGGGGATCCAAGTAAAATGAAGTCCTTGACAACGTCCATCTTTTCCACGTACCATGTTTCCACTACTGGCTCAGTTGTGAGGGTCGGGGTTTCTGTCCACTGAGGTGCCGTCCATTCTGCAGGCTGTGGTCTTGGCTCCTCACCAGGGAGGGCTTCAAGTCCTCCTCGCTTTCAGCAAGCAGGGTTGAGTTAGCGTCTAGCCTTCCTGCAACCCGATGCCATGTTCTTCTTCACATCGTCCAGCTTCTGGGAGTACAATCATATGAGTTATCATGTGGCCCAGCAATTCCACTCCCAAGAGAACTGAAAACAAAAATTCACAGAAAAAGTGGTGCACCAGTGTTCCTTGCAACATGATTCACAATAACCAGAAAGTGAGAACCACTAGAATGCATGTCCATCACCATGCCATCGAGTCATGCATGTGGCAGGCTATCATTGCATTGTCAAAAGAAGTGCAGCTCTGCTAGGCATGCTGTGGGGACAGGACACCGAGTGAGAGAAACAAGACACACAAGGCCACTGTGACCCAGTCACACACAGTCCAGAGACTGAGAGCTCATGAGGGGCCCGGAGACATGGGCACGAGGGCTTCTTTTTTGGGTGATGAAATGTTCTGGAATTAGACATTCTATTTGCACAACATTGTGAATGCACTAAAAATAATTTTGCAATGGGTGATTTTTATGTTATGTGAACTTCAGCTCAATTTAAAAAAAAGCAAAGCAGCAACTCTTCACGTCCAGGTGGTCAGTCTCGAGCTCATTTCAGGCTCTGAGGGCTCTCACTGGGGGTGGGGAATGGGGCTGTCCCTCTGCCCCCTACAGGAAAAGCACACAGCCCACACACAGTTGTGTCCTCAGCCATGGGGAGGCCACCACGAGCCCAGTAAACCAGAACCCTCTCTGGGATCATGACTGCCCTCGCCTGTCCCTATGGAGAGAGCAGGGACCTTGGGTTTTGCGGAATCTCGGTAACCAGTCTTAGGTGAGTCTGCTGGGTACCAGGCAGTAGGCACTTTACCCAAGCTGCCCCAGAACCTGGGAAACTCTAAGTTCAGGGGCTTGTAGGGGCTGAAGAGGAGGGACAACATCCTCCCAGTCAAGGCTTCTTCCTTGTTGGGTGGCTCGGGCAGCCTCGCAGACTGCAGGCTATTTGCCCAGGCCCCACACATGGCAATGACAAATAGCTGCTAGGTCCTCAACCCTACTTGCGCTGCTTCTCCACCCCAAACGCACAGTGCCCTGGGTGTGCTGAGTTGGGGTGGGAGCCCAGGAGGAGCCTTGACTTCCTCCCAATCCCCCAGCTTTGGGAGTTTTCACAGACAGCCCAGCTCCCAAACAGGTCTGCATGGGGGACCTAGCCAGGTGAACGCATGTGACAAGATGCTAGACCATCAAGCTGCCTCTCCTGACGGACCACTAGGGGGGCTCAGCCCTGGGCCCAGCAGGCCTGCTGACCTCCCATCGGCCCTCCACTCACTGAGCATGCACGGTGTCTGTCACGGGGGTGGTGGGTGGTGGTGGTGTCATGGTCACACACCCAAGCCTCGGCAGGCAGTCTGGTCCAGCTCAGAGCCTCCCATGCTGCCTTGGCCTCTCACCCCCAAGGAAGCCTCCATCCCCTTGCACTCAAATTACTGGGGCCCCTTTAGCTCACTTGCTCTAGCCAGTAGTTAGGCCCCTGCTGTCCCCCAGCCTCTAACGAGTGCCCCCTAACTTACCTGACCCTCCCAGGCCAGTCTGTCCCACCCCCTTCCTCCCCTGCTTCTCCTCCAGACCTGCCTCTGCTAACCTGGCTTGGTCTTGGCCCGGCCTGCACCACCACCTTCGCGGGGACCCTGGGCCACCCTGGCCTCTGGCACAAGGCTCTCTGGTTTGGAGACAGGGTCAGAAGGTCCCCGGGTACAGTGTCCAGGTGAAGGGCTGTGGAACTGTGACCCCAGGGCTCCAGCTCTGCCCCTTTAGGCAGGGCAGGGGGCTGACGACTCCTGTGGGAGGCTGGGCGCCCTGCGCCTTACCTTGGCCCCTGCCCCCATCTTCATCAGGGACCACCACATGGCCTTGGTCGAGAAGGCAGGCCGACAGAGCAGCTACACCAGGCTCCTGCATGGTCCCTCTGCAGGTTGGCAGCATCACCCCGAGATATCAATGTGGGCTGGCAGTTAGCAGCCTGATGGCTAGACAGGGACTGAAGGCCAGGACACAAAGCCTGGAGGGTAGATTCCTGGTTCCCTGGCATGGTCCCCATGGGTCAGAGACGAGCTGTTCCCCTCTCCTGTCCCAGGGGAAGCTCTCAGATGATCAACCTGCCCTGAGGAATCTGTCCCCAAGATAAGGGCACCGGCAGCAGGAGGAGGGGCTGCTTCTGCCGCCGCGGCCTGTGGGCTGGGCCCTACCTGCTGCTGAGGCGGTCCAGCTCCTCACAGTCCGCGAGCTCACTCACAGATGGCGCATGGGCCTTCACGGGGCCCAACTCCAACTGGTCCCGTCTCAGCCTCGCTGTCCCTGGGAGCCTGAGTGGGAGCATCCGGGTCTGCCCCAGGGCCTGGGCCGAGGTGCTCAGGGGGTCTGCCCTTGTCCGTGGGCTCCGCTGAGCCTCCTGGGGGACACACCTCCTGCCACTGTGCCTTCAGGGTCCTAGTGAGAAAGTCCAGAAAAGGGCCGCTTCAGACTCACTGACACTGGGGGTGAGGGGGCAGCCTTGGATTCAGAGCAGCCTCTGGCCCTTTTGCCCCGTATGGATGCAGCCACCAGACAGGCGGGGAGGGTCAGAGGGTGCAGCAGGCCTGGAGGGCAGAGAGCATGTGATCCAAGCTACCATATCGTGATGACACCTGCTGGGCCTTGGGCCAACGGGGCAGGGCTAAGCCACCCAAAGCTCTGTGCTTCAGTTTCCTCATTTGAGAGATGGGATGAGGCCCCACCCCATGGTGGTCTGTCACTGGGTTAAGTAACCAGTGTGTGTGAGCTCACAACAGCGGGTGCAGGAGTCCTGCCTCACGCGGATCCTGTGGGACAGTTGTGATGCCCA
Organism: Echinops telfairi; assembly: GCF_000313985.2. Lineage (NCBI taxonomy): Eukaryota > Metazoa > Chordata > Mammalia > Afrosoricida > Tenrecidae > Echinops > Echinops telfairi. The sequence continues at coordinate 49,707,399 of NW_022111358.1, read as the reverse complement.
CTGTGGAGAGCAGCAAACCAAGGCCTGAGCAGTGTGAATGACATGTACACAGGGGCCCGGCCAGCCTATGCTGTCCCTGCCCTAGAGCCTCATGGGTGACTGGGCCCAAGGTGACTGGAAGGTGGGCCTGAAGCCTGAGGCTCTCGGGATTTCAAGACAGTCCACACTGCTGCTCAGCTCCCCTCCCCACCCCAAGGTCTCTCCAGAGCCCTCCTAGACACTCACCTCTCCTGCCCCAGGGCAGGGGCTCCTGGGAGCCCTTGGTTCCTGCGAATGTACTCTCGGGAGCGGATGTCAGCCTGTGGGGGCCATGGTGGCAGTGAGGAAGGTGCGAGGGCCTGGACTCTCAAGCTCCCTTTGAACAGCCCTTCCCGCCACCATGCTGACCCGACAGACACGCTGCTGCCTCCACACACAACACTCAGGGGAGGGGAGGGTGGGGCCTGTGCTACCTCCCCCTGCTTGGCCTTCTGGGGCCTTTGGGCCCATTTCGCTTCCTCAGGCCTCAGCTTAGGGTCTCCTCAGGCCTCAGCTAGCATCAACCACGACTCTTGTCCCCAGGAAAGCATTTCCAGAAAGTCCCTTGAAATGTCCAGAGTGAAAGAGCTGTGGGCTCTAGGGGAGGGGCTAACCACTCAAGAGTGGGCAGTGAGTGAGGCCAGGGCAGGGCTCCCGACCCCCAGCCTGCCCTCAGGAGTTCCAGATTAGGCTCAGAGGGTTTAGGCCAATGGGGGTAGGGGTGGGGTGGAGGGAGCCGGTGGCTAACAGGCTGCAGCAGCTAATCCCCAGCTGCTTCTGCTTATGGCAACAAGGTGTCAGCTGGGAAGGGGAGGAGGGGGTTAGAAGCAGATGACCTGGGTGCCCACCCACCAGGTGAGGCAGCCTCCCCCAATTCCTTGCAGCCACCTGGCCTGGCAGAGGGGGGCTGGCCTGGGAAGGAGGGGCTTCGGAGTACCACAGGGTGTGGGTGTGGCTCTCCTTCTCCTGGGAGCAGTCAGGCTGGCAACCTGCACAGAGGGGAGGGGAGGGGAGGGGAGTGGGCCCAGGGGGAAATGGGTTGAGAACATAAACTGTTAGCCTGCCCTGGGTCCGGGGAGTGCACCACACCAGACTGGTTTCATGGTGGTACGACATCTGGCCAACCCTTCTCTGAGGCAGGATATGGGGTCCTTACTCCTTTCAGGTGCTCAGGGGGTATACAGGGCACTTCCTGCCTGCTGTGCCCAGCACATCGACAAGAGGGCACATGGGGCAGGGACAAGAGCTTTGGGGCTTCTTGGGCTGGGCTGGAAGCTTAGGTCTCAGGGGAGTGAGGACACATGTCACCAGCTGTCAAGTAGGACAGCATATGTGAGAGCTGGGCACAGCCCAGGGTAGGAACAGAGAGTGGCGGCGGGTGGTGGGGTGGCTGGCCAGGCTGGGCCCCTCTAGATGGAGTTGCCAGTACCAATTAGGCCTCTTCAGTGGGGGCCAGGGTTTGCAGGCTGCTGTTGCCCCCTGGTGGCCAGATTGCGTACCAGCAGCCAGACTGCAGGCTAGGAAGAGCCCAGGGCTGTCATTAAGGCCACAGGAGATGGAAGGGCAAGCACAGGGAAATGTCTCCATCCAGTTTTGCCTTTCCATCCCTGGACAAGGTGATCTCAGAGCTGGCCAGTGAGGGGCCAAGTGGATGTCGGTCTGTGCAGACAGAGAGCATGGGACTCGTAGCCCAGTCAGCACAGGACTGCTGGCCCCCACACGGTGGTTCTGCTCCAAGCACTGGTGGCCAATCTTAAATCCTGGCCCCTCCAGCATGCACTTCCCTGCCCCATTCTTGCACCTTCCCTCCGGGGCCCTGGAAAATACCTTCCTGCCCCAGGCCTTTGGACCAGGGACCTCTGCTTCTTTCTCTGCAGGCCTCCCTTGGGACCATGGTGTGAGCCCAGGTACTAGGATCCTGTGCTTAGCTGGGCTCCCCACACCCTCGGTTGGGCTGCCTCACCCATCACAGCTCTGAGCCACTGGCGCAGCCCTGCTCCTATGCTGGGCTGAGCTGGGCTTGGCACTGGAACTTTATGATTTGTGTTCCTGGCTGAGGATGGAGGGCCCTGCCCCAGTCTCTGAACACGGGAGCTAACCAGAGCCCTCTTGCCACAGCATGCGCAGATGCCTGCCTGCAGTGGGAATGCGCACACAGGACTTCGGGAGAGCCTAAGGAGTGCCCACCCGCCCAGCCTGGCTGCCCACCTGGCGCACGGGCTCTGGGATGCGGAACCTACAGCAGGCGTGGGTCAGGTGCACGGCGGTCTCCAGGCTTATCTTGTGGCCCACAGAGACATACAGGGGGTTGATGCTGCGGTCGTGGCTCTTCAGGGCCTGGGCCAAAGGGGGTGAGGTCAGACCTCTGGGGTCAAGGCACTGCAGCCCCACTCGCAGGCTGGGGTGGCCTCAAGGTGGGGACCAGAGGCACAGCCACCAGGTCTGGCAATAGGTCCTGGGTGGCAAGCGTGAGCCTGGAGGACTCCCAGCACCCCCATCTTGCAGGACTGGGTTCCCTCCCGTTGCCCACGTCGATGAAGAAGAGCACTTGCCTCCCATCTCAGGCTATGTTGTGTGTTGGCATTCAGGTGTGTGAGTGTGCGTACACATGCAGATGAAGGAGCCCTCAGTACCCCATTGGCTAGTGCCCCCTCAGACCTCCATGTGGTTCTCACACTGGTCAGTTGCTTCACTGACTTGGGACCAAGACAGCACCCTGGCCCCCCAGTGGGGGGCCTGTCTTGGTAGGCATGAGCCCTGGGCCACTCACCATTCCGAGGATGGTCCCCGAGTCCCCTACCAGGGGAAATGTGGCTCCTGCAGCGCGTAGGCATCGAACCTGGAAAGTGAGCACATCGTGAGAAGGGCTTTTTCCTGGGGACAGTGTGGGTGTGCGCGCGTGTGTGTGTGCACACGCACATTTGTGAGTAAGGCAGTCTGAGCTTCAAAAGCTGGAGAAGGCAGTGGGTAGGGAAAAGGGCAGGGTCTTCGTGAGACTGGCAGGCCCCGGCAAGCCCTGCCCACCCCAGAGCTCCTCTGAGCTCAGCTCCACTCATTTCGAAGATGAGGAAACTGAGGTGCAGCAGGGGACGGTGGCTCCCAGTGACTCCACAGGTGATGCCCTAGGCCCGTGGGCTACAACCAACATCTGGCCACAGCCTCTCAGGCCTTTCCTGAAGGCTCAGAGAGTGGGCACACTCCATTCAGCTTGTTCGTAGCTCCTGCCCTGCGGGAAGTGCTCTGGGAGAAAGACCCGGGACATGTGGGGCACCCGGAGCTGTTTCCATGGCAACTGGTTTGGTTGGTTAGGGTTCAACTGACAAACGTTTACTGAGCAGCTGCCTGGAGCAGGCTGTGGAGAGCCAGGACAGGAGGAAAGCTGGCTCCTTGCCCTTAGCCGGCAGTTTGGGGTAAGAGGACTGGTGGCCATCAGGGGAAGGGGCTAGCAGCACGGCCTGGAGGGGTCTGAGTGCCCCCCAGTGTGGCCAGAGGAGAAAAATGAAGGAGAACCGGGCACAGGCTTCCAAATGCCTCAGGTTCATGTAGGTGGGGTCCCAAGAACAGGAGGCTCCCCGCCTGCGTGGGAAGAGCCCCAAGAACTGGAGGCGATGGCTGCTCCGGGTCTAGCACTCCAGCACTTCTGAGCAGGAGCACCACCGCAGGGTGCCTCGGAGAATCGGGCTTCCTTCTCTAGACCAGGGCCTCAAGGGCAGAGAGGAGAGCCAGCAGGCATGGTGGGCTGTGGGGTGCTCCAGAGGTGACGCTCTCTGGGTTCTTTCCCTCGCGACTGGCACAGCACCCCACCCAATGCCCCTGACCTTCTCCTTGTGCTGGTCACTCTTCTCCAGCCCATCCACCTGCAGGAGCTTCTTGGCCACCCCGACGCAGGGCAAGTCTGTGAGGATGCCCAGGTGGCAGGCCACCCCGAAGCCTGTATGGGCAGAGAGGGTATGGGAGGGGAGTGAAGCACTTGAGAATCTCTGAGCTGCCCTCAAGTGATAAGTCCTACTGTGCACCCTGAAGCTGGCCGAGACACTGCACCCCACTTTCAGTGCATTTTCTACATTTTCTAGTCCCTTCCATTAAACCTCTGCCTCTCTTACAGGCCTCCTCCCCATCCTGGGCCTCTGCCAGGCTTGCAAGGGTCCTGACCTGCCCTCTCAATTCCCAGTCCTCCCTCCCTGGTCCTCTCTTTGGGGGGCAGGGTTACCTCGCTGGTGGAGCACCCCGTTTCCATCCACAAGAAGAACCTGGAAGAGCCCAGAGAGAGCTGTCAGGGGCACTGCCCCCATCCCCTGCCTCCTGTGGTCTCCCACCACATCCACAGGCTGGGGCACTGGCCTGGGGCATTAAGCTGGGCTCCTTCTCTTGCAGCCGCTGCACGGCCTCTGCCAGGAAGGGCACTTCTCGGAAGGCCAGGAATCCTGACACATAGGGGGCCTTCAGGTTCACCATGCGACACTCCTCGTACACCACCTGTCATGGCACAAGGAGCAGGTCACAACAATGCCACCCCTCCCTGGGCCCCTCCACCCAGTCGTCCGCTTCACGCCTCTACACTAGTCCTCCTGTCCTATGCCCCCTCGCCCTTCCCTTCTCTGCT
>NW_022111358.1:49695633-49702624 GCF_000313985.2 Echinops telfairi | reverse complement strand
TCCTCAGGACTCCTCCTTGCAAGTGAGAGCCTACTCCCAGGGTGCAGCGGGAAAGCAGGCATTAGGCATTGTTTCTGTGCAGTGGGGCGGGGGAAGGGACCAGGGGTGGTGGTGGTGGACAGGTCCTCCCAGAGCTGTCAAGGAAACACTGGCTTTATGAAAATGACCTCAAATACCTAATGGGCAGGGGTGGTCTCTGCTGGAAATCTGAAGGGGAAGAGAAGGAAGAGAGGTGTCTGCCAAGGGTGGGGGGACAGGCGTGAAAAACAGAGGAGCCTGAGACTAGAGGGAGGAGGGAGAGGTAGAGGAGGAGACTCCAGGCTTGTGGCTCTGTGACAAGGGAGGTTTCAGATGGAAGCCTAGAGGTCTCGTACAAGCTGGGAGATGGGCAGAGGTACAGGAGGGAGTAGAGGACCTCCGAGTGTGGCCAGGGGCTTTTAGAATGGAAGCAGCAGGCTCAGAGGGTGGCCCACGGCCCCACTCCAAGAAAGGCAGCCACAACACTTCACTGGACCCTGACAATTCAGGGTCTGCTCAGCGTCCTGACGGCCACTTGGCACTCCAATGAGAGTCATCCAGCAGGGCCACTGACCCTGTCCCCACAGGCAGCTGTCCAGACCTCTGCCCCTGACCTCAGGGCAGCAGCTTTTACAACCTCAGCTTCTGCTGTTGCTGAGAGCTGGCTGAGCACCCTGACTCTTCATCATTGGGACAAGTGGGCACCTGTCCTTTCATACTCTGACTCACCAGACACCTATCAAATCTGCCATTGACAAGTAAGAGAGTGAGCCTGCTGGTCCCCAGATAACAGGATGGCTTTTAGGAAGGGCACTGGGTGAAGCTTCACACACTTGCCTGTCAATGGGCTGTAAACTATCAGAAGAAATTAAAAACTCAAGTAATAGTGCAGTGTGAAGCATGACAATAAACTCAAGAGTTGATGGAAAAAAGAAAATAAGAAAAAGACAAGATCATCTTTGAAACAGATCAGTGACAAAGAGACCAAGTGGGGAAAGTTTAGGCTGAAGGCCGAGAAGAGCTATTGAGGGGAGAAATGAGACAGGTAACGGAAAGAAGAGGAAATGGCAGAAAGAGGTAAAAATAATCATAGCAACCTAGAACACAAGCAAACAAAATCTAGCATATGTATGACCGAAGTCTCTGAAGGAGAAAAAGGACTAATATTGAACATCCTGATCCAAGGACCATCCCCTAAAGAAAAGTTCTGGCCTCATATATTTTAAGAGCCGACTATGAACTTGGGAAAACTAACCTGGAAGTCAACTCAGTATCTGATGGGGGTGGAGCTAGCCACATCGCGGACCAAAGACATCCTACAGTAGATATAACACCAATAGTGGGAGAACACAGCGCTATTTTCAAACAGTGGAAGGCTACTGTGTGAAAGGGTTTGCTTTACACGGCTTCCTGAAGGCCAACTTGGAATTGGGTAAGAGCAGTGAAAGAGTAAAACTTGAGCTCCCATGGGAAAGAGGAAACCCGCTGTGGGTGTCCAGTAAGGTCAGTGCCTCGCAAGAGACCCAGAGAGAGGCTCTGGGCCACATGAAAAGTAGATCTTTGGCTCCTAATCCTTGGCTTGGTGCTTAAACACAGCCAGCTTATTTTTAAAAGTAGAGCCAGGCCTTAAGGATCCTTGGGGAATTTTGATTATTTAGGATAGGGTTCCTCAACTTCTACTTTCCTTAAACATTTTTATTGAGATATAATGTATATGCCATAAAATTATCCTATTAAAGTCTACATACATCACAATAACTAAAGACATTCTCATCACCCCCAAATAGACCTTGTGTCCATTACCAGTACCTACCCCTAACCTCACCCGCTCTCTGGCTTCGCCTACTACTATTTCACTGCCATTGAGTTGATTCTGACTCCTATCGACCCTGTGGGACAGGGTAGAACTGCCCCTGTGGGATTCTGAGACTGTGACTCTTCAGGGGAGTAGAAAGTCTCCTCTGTCGCCCCTGGAGTGGCTGGAGGTTTCACACTGCTGACCTTGCAGTTAGCAGCCCAAACAGGTAACAGTGGTATCACTGGGGCTCCATGTTAGACAACCGCTAGTCTACTTTCTGTCGCTTTGGATTTGTCAGTCGTTCGTAGATGTCCTCAAGTCGATTCCAACGCACGGTGACCCTGTGCAGAACAGAACAAAGCACTGCCTAGTTCTGTGCCGCCTTCATGGTTGTCATGTTGGAGGCCGCTGCGGAGCTCCTGTGCCAGTCCGTCTGGTTGAAGGTCTTTTTTTTCCCTTTCCGAACCACCACTTTACCATGAATAATGTTCTTTCCAGGGATGGACAGACTGCCACGGAGTCGATGCCAACTCAGAATGACCATATAGGACAGACTCGAACTGTCCCTGTTCATTTCTGAGATTATAACTGTTTCTAAGAGTGGAAAGTCCCTGCCGTCTCTTGTTCCAGGGACTAGTCCTTCCTATTAACATGTCAAAAAGTATAGAAGTTATAAAATCTCATAATCCTCACTTCTACATTCTGGCTACTTCTGAGACAGATTTGCTCATTCTTCTGCCGGTCCATGACCTATTAAATTTTATTCACCAACATAATTCAAGTACATCCTTTGGTCCTCTTTATTTCTTGTTCAGCTTTCACCTACACAGGAGACTGAAAATACCTTGAGTAAAGAGCACCTTCGTCCTTAATACGACATCATTGCGTGTTTAAGGCAAAGTCGCCTCCCCCTTTTTTTAACGTTGCCCTTTTAACATTTTAAGAGGTATTTTGCAGCAGATACGCTCTCTTGACTGCTTCTTCCAAGGAAGTGGATTGTGGATACGACTATGTTAGTCTTTTCCTCGTTTATCATGATGTAGTTTATTTTTGTTTTACCTTGAGGTGTAATCCATAATGAGGGCGGTTGTCTTTGACGCTCAGCCCAAGTGCTTCAGGGCCTCTGCACTGCCAGTCAGTGCGGGCCTGCCACCTGCATATCGCAGGCTATGAATGAGTTTTCCTCCAATTCTGATGCCACTTTCTTTCTTCATATAGTCGTTTCTTGGATTATTTGCTCAGGCCCTGACATACACCTTTCCTGAATTTAACCCATTCAGTATTCCCTTGTTCTGTTCCCCTAACTGACTCTTGGTGTATATACAGGTTCTGCACGAGCATAATTGTTCTAGAATTGCCATTTTCCACTATGCTGTCAATGGTATGTTATGATCCTCATAGTCAAATGCCTTTGCAGTCAATAAAAAAACAAGTACCATATATACTTGTGTATAAGCCGTGTTTTCGGCACATTTTTAATGCAGTTTTTATGGTAAAATTAGGTGTCTCGACTGATGTTCAGGTTGGCTTATACTTGAGTATATAGGTAAACATTTTTCTGGTATTCTCGGCTTTTGGTCAAGATCTGACATCAACAATATCCTTCCTTCCATGTCATCTTCTGAATCCAATTTGACTATCTGGCAGTTCCTTGTGAATATACTACTGCAAACTACTTGTTGCATGTGATATTGGCATTCTTGGTTAATTTCAGTTTTCTAATAGGTCACCTTTCGTTGGAATGGGAACTGATATAGACCTATTACAGTTGGTTGGCCAGATAGACATTTTCCAAATTTCTTGGTATAAATAAACATTGCCAGCATGGCATGAGTTTGTTGAAACATTTCCATTTGTATTCCACTGTTGAAGCATTCCAGTTTGTAGCCCTTGATTCATGTCCTAGAGCCCTGTTTGCTGCCAGTGCGTTCGGTGTACCGTGGCTGTCTTCCTTCAGCACCACTGGTTCTTGCTCATAAGCGACCTCTTGAAATGGTGGAAAGCTGACGGATTCTCTTTGGCATTGTGACTCTGTATCCCTTTCATCTTCTCTTGATGCTTCCTTCATTATCAGTATCACAACACGAACCTTGAATCTCCTCTCCAAGTCTTTCAGAACGAAATGTGCTGACCACATTCTTCCTTTTTAACCCCAGGTCTTTGGACATTTCATTATAATGCTTTACTTTGTCTTCTTGAGCTGCCCTTTGGAATTTTCTGCTCGACTTTAGTTTACTTCATTGTCTCTTCCATTGCTTCAGCTACTCTATGTTCAAGAGACAGTTTCAGAGTCTCTTCTGACATCCATTTTGATCTTTGCTCTATTTGCTGTCTCTACAACGACCTTTTTCTTTCTTCATATCTGGAGCTCTTCATATCCTACCACAACTCCTTTCGTTCATTTAGTAGTGCTCAGTCCCTCAAATCTAGTCCCGAGATGGTCTCTAAATGTGAGTGGGTTATACTCAAGGTTATAATGGCTCTTGTGGACTTATTATTATTATTTTTTAAATTCAGCTTCTACCTGAACTTGCATATGAACAATTGATTGACTTGTCCAAAGTTGACACTGGTCTTGTTTGGGCTGATGATAATTGCGTTTCTCCATCATCTCTTTCTACAGAGATAGTTAATTTAATTCCTGAGGATGCTAGTTGGCAAGATCCATGTGTATAGTCACCATTTATGTTGTTTTGGTCTTTATAATGAAGAAGTAGTTGCAATCATCAGCATCGTTTCTGTACTTGGGTCATCGTTTCCAAATACTGATCCTTTTTCCCTTCCTTTCCAACATTAAAATTTGAATGGCCAGTAATTATCAACGCATCTTAATTGCACTTGCTTCTAGACCCTGCATTCTAAAATACACTTTTAGGTGATTCTGATTCATCAGCTCCATGGTCTGGCATTAGAGAACCATTGTACTACACCAGTGTTCCGTAAAGTGCTTTCAACTCCCTGAGGGGAGTAAAACCAGAGACCTACACTTCATCCTGTACTATGGTTTACAGTACAAAAGGTTTCCATCCTGTACTATGGTTTACAGTACAAAAGGTTTCAGTTGGGAGGGGGCACTGAGTTTATTTTTTGGTTCTGTTTTTCTCCTGAAAAGGGGCTGTAGGCCAAATAAGTAAATAAGTTTGGGAACCTAATGGATGAGACTCTTCTATGATCCTTTCCCATCTAAGATTCTTTAGCACAGGATAATAAATGCTGGCAGACCCTGGATAACAGACACTTTGCTGTGCTGGGGTTATGAAAGGGCTAAGATATAACCTGGTGTCCATGTGAAAAGCAGAAATGTAAACTTTAATACAACTGAAAAGTGACACAATTGCACATGCCTAGAAAGGGATCTACGGCAGCAGCTGGGGAAGCTACTAAGAGAAGGGACTACATGCCCTGGGTTTGGGAGATAAGAAGCAGCTGTGAGATAAGCAGTAGTTGGTAAAGCAGAATTACCTCATGGAGATTGATTGACACGATGGCTGAGACCAGGGGCTCAAACAATTGTGAGGATGGTGCAGGGCTGGGCAATGTTTTGTACACAGGGTTGCATGAGCTGGAATTGATGCAATGGTGCTGAACAACAAGAAACACCCTTTTATTACTGAGGGCTTACTAAGTATTGGCACTCTGCTAACGCCTGGCCGTGTACCACCTCACTTGTTTTTCCACACGGCCGTAGGGGTGGCTATAATGCTGTCATCCTTGAGATGTAGAAGGCCAGAAGGCCTTCAGTAGTTAGATGGAGAGCTTAGACTGGCCCCTAAGTGCACGCCCTGATCCTCCAAACTGCTGTATAAAATGACAGAGGAACTCCTAGGGTGGGGTCCTTTTAGACCTACAGGTTTAAACTGGGCGGTTCTCTGAGGCCTTCCTCCGAGATTACCTTGAGCTCCGGGTAGCTGAGCACCACCAGGGAGGCACAGGCGTTGACACTGTCCCCTTTCACAAAGGACACGTCCACGCCCCCGACCCTCTGAAGACCAGAGAAGTCCGGGTTCCGCTGCCACGCCTCCGTGTCCCAGTCTACGACGCGGGCCTTTAGCCGGGCTTGCTCCCTAACAGGGGTGGAGGAGATACCCGTCAGGCTGCGCCCTGAATCCCCCGTTCCAGGCCCTCCACCCCAGCAGGGTGCCTCTTTTCTGCCCCTGACATTCGGAGGAGCCATCCGCCCAGAGTAAACCAGTCCCGGGTATGGGGGCCTTGGGGGATCTCTCCTGGGGACCCAGTCCGGCTCGAGTCGCCCGGGTCCCGCAGAGGGCGTGAGGGCAACAGGTGATTCCGGAAACCAGGAGGATCCTGGGCACTGGAACAGGTGGACGGCAGGGAGAGACTGCCCACTAGGAGGACTACAACTCCCGAAAGCCCTTAGCCCGCTCCTGGAAACTGGCCCGAGTGCAAGGCACGACCTGGGGAGCGCCCCTGTACCCGGTTTTCCTATTCTGTCCTTGGGGGTTGCTAGCAGTCGAAATCAGTTTGGTTTGGATTCGGCCTGGTAAGGAGACGAACCCTGGTGAGGAGCGCCCGACCCAGAAAACTACAACTCCCGAAAGGCAGCCCGGCCCCGGCGGCTCGTAAACCCGGCGAGGCTCCGCGGTCGGAGGGCCCTAGGAGAGCCGCCTCACTTCCCTCTGCAGTCAGATCCGGCTTCCATCCTCATTACCGTTTCCAGAGAGACAAGGTCTCCTCAGGCGGCGCCCCGGCGCCCGGAGCAGCCATAGCGCAGCCTCGGTGCTCCTTCCGGGACGTCACTTCCGGAGCCGTCTTGCGCAGGCGCCGTGTCTCGCGCGGCTTCGCGGCGCTGTCGGCGGCTGAGGCAGCTGTGGCCGCCAGGTGTCGCCCCCGGCCAGTCCGACCTCGGGCCCCAGCGTTGGTCTCGCGGGGCCGGTCGGTCCGCCGCGCCTCGCGTGGTCGGCCGCGCCCCCTCAGCCCCTGGAGACCCGGCCGTCCCACGCACAGCCACAGACCGACGTCGAGGGCGCTCCTCGGGTGGCGCTGGCGAATCCCGGCGTCCGCTGCTCCCGCCCGCCTGTGCGCAGGTGAGAGGCCAAAGCGGTCGCGTGAGCACCGAGGACTTGTCCCGGTGGCGCTGTCCACTCCCTGTGACCTGACGGGGTTCTGTGCCCTCACAGCATCGAGCACCTCCGGCCCTGAATGGCCACTCGCTGT
>NW_022111358.1:49684606-49695398 GCF_000313985.2 Echinops telfairi | reverse complement strand
CCTGGCGATGTGACTGGCTGGGCGAGTGTTGGCCCGGATCTAGATCTGGGTGGGCAGAAGTCTCCACCCACCACACTAATCCCCGAGGGGCTTCCGTTGAGCTTCAGGAACTAGTGCCCTTTTAACCAGGTATTGTGCACCTTCCTCACGGTGGTGGTGGATGTCTGGTCAGGGACAACAAGACACGTGCATATGTCATTGTAAGTTGTGACAAGAGATGCGGAGAAAAGCCCAGGAACCTGCTTTAAACTGGGGGTTGGGAAGCCCTGTTGGAGAGTGCAGCTCCGAGGTCACTGAGGAAGAGGAGAGAGCATTTCAGGCCAAGGCACTTGTGCAGGGTGAGGTCGGAAAGAGGTACTGAGAGAGAGCCAGTGAGGCCAAAGGGCAGTGACTGGACCCTGGGTGAGATAGGTCTCAGGGTTCCAGTGCAGCTCTAACAGAAGCACCATCAGTGGGTGTCTTTAAGGAACAGGAATGTATTTGCTCATAGTTTAGGAGGCCCAGTGTCCAAATCAGGGTCTCAGCCATGTTGATTCCTTCCTTGGTTCCTAGACTTGGTTCCTCACTCTCATAGCTCCTGTGTCTGCCGTTTCCCAAGTCTGAACCTTTGATCCTAATCTTCTCTTTAATTACTCAGAAGTGATTAGGTTTAGAACCCACCTTACACAGATAGGACCTAATTAACACAACAAAGAAACCTCAATTCCCCAATCAGGATTATGCCTGCAGATATACCTGTCAGGGTTCCAATACTGTCATGTGATCCATGACAGTCTTCTACTAGTAGAGTCATTAAAGTATATGGATAAGCAATTTACATCTGAAGAGAATGCAAGAGGAAAATATAGAAGACTAAAATTGGAGTTGAGGTTCTGGGAAGGCTTCATATGGTGTTTGACAGCTGGTGGGGACATTTAAAGATGGACAAGAGTTCATTTAGCTGAGAAGGAATGAGTAGAATTGCTTTTGTTGCTGCTGATGATATGTTGTACCATTCGAAAACACACATTCTCTCATTTCCTACCTTCAAACTGAGAGATTTTAGTTGAGTGACTTGGCTAAGGTCATACAGCCTGCAAATGGGGGAGCCAAGACTTATACTCAGGTATATCTTGCTATGTTGTTAGCCCTGTGATGTCACAGGATATTCAGGACAGAGACTTTGACTTTGGCAATTCAGTCATTCACAGACTGACAGACCTGGGGGCAGAACTAGTGGGTACTGAGGAATTAGCTGTCTTTTGGGCTGAGGAAGGAATATTGGGGGATGTAGACCACTAATCCGTTTCATGGTGAAGGGACAGGGAACAGGGTCGTTCTTACAGATAGAGCACTTGAGCATGAAACAGACTGCAGGCGTATGAGACTGCTTGCCCAGGGCCCTTTCCTTCATTTCGCTCTGCCCTTGCCCGTGCCCTGCTAGTTCCTCGGAGGAAGTAGGTTCCTACTGCCCTGAAAATGAATACGTAGAGATTGACATGTGTGAATTGTCAGAATTTGCTCTAGTGAGTAGATGCATGCTCCTGGTACTTTTTTCCCCTAAATGGAGACAGATTCATGTTGCTGGCACTGGGACTGAATGTGAAGATACTGGGAAATGCAGAATGCCATAAAGATAACACATTGTGGCTTGGTGGATTGCTTTTCAGTGCAAAACCTTAGTTCTTTTCTCCCTTCCTCCTCCCCATCGGAAACTTTCTTCTGTCTCAGTTTACATAGTAACCTCAGATTTGTTGGTTATATTAAGACATTCCCTCACTAGCACATCAATGCATGTGGCCAGACCTTGGGAACTTTGCCTTGTTACTAAGAACGGTTGTTGAGCTTGCATTTTCTTTTTTAATCATTTTATTGCGGGCTCATACAAGGTCGTTGATGGGACTTAGAGACTTTGGCTAGACTTTGGTCACATGAAATAACTCACTGCCACATGCACAGGTTGTTTCGTGAGCCAATTTAGAAGTTCTATTAAAGGCACGTGTGACAAAGTTGTAAAGAGTTGCTGTCTTAATGTCAGTGCAAATGGTGCTAAACTATCTAGGAAGAGGAGTTGGTTCAGAGATGTCATAACTGTCCGACCAGATTTAGGAAAAAAAAAGACTCACACGAGGCTTGCCGCACACAGTCAGGGTTCGTTGAGTAGTCCCTTTACAATTTTCAGAAACTACGTTGGTTTCGTACTTTCTTTGAATCTCTGGTATTGTGCCTTGGCTGAGACTGAATGAAAACACTAGGTATTCTCATTCAGGGAAATCAGAATCACACTAAGTCTTCATGTTTACTTGACTCTCAAAAATTATTCACAAAAGTGCCAGAACCATACCTTTGACCCAAGTTACTTGAGTTGGCTTTGATTTATTTAGAAAGTTGAAATTTTAGAGTTGGGAGGAACTTTCATTTTATGCACGAGGAGACTCAGGCCCATACGGTGTCCCTGTAATGATCCTCACATAAAAGCAGCAAGATTCTAACCTCTGAAATTAGACCACAACTTCCTTGAGGGGTCTGGGTCAGATTTTTTTGTTGGTTTGGTTTATAGCACTGACAAAACACTCCCCATTTTCTTGCTTTTGTAGAATATTTGTAATTGAGGAAAAAGAAGAAAGCCAGAATGTCTTCTTCTGTGACTGAGAAGTAAATTAGGAGACGGGAAAAAAAAGCTAAAACTTAATCCCTCTTAACTATATAGTAGTCTTTTTTTTTTTTTTTTTTTAATACTAGTCTTATAAAAAAACTTGGTGGCTGGGTCTGTGCTCGATCTCAGGCATGGAAGGCCATTACATTGTGTGAAGCTGAGAGGCAGAGTTGAGGAGCTCCTCCCATCCTCTGTCCCTGTCCTGTTTCAGCTTAGCGGCCATGTTCCACACAGAGACGCAACTGGAGAGCAGGATGTCTTCAGGGCATTGAGATTCCATTTCGTAAAAAGCATCTTTGAGGCTGAAAAACCAAGGAACAAGAGACAGCATTTAAAAGAGGCTCCCACCGATGGTTCTGGGGGCACAAGGGAGAGGAGGAGGTGGGGAGAGGGAGGGTGTAGCCAACAAACCCAGTGATGAGAGAACAACAAGAGATCTAAATTCAATGGGGGAGGAAGGCATAGAATGCTTGTTGGGGTTCGATTAAGTGCAATGTAGCCAAGAAGAAGTACAGAGAGCCCAATGAAGGTTGAACATGATAGCGGGACAGGAGGAAAGTAAAGGGAAACAGAGGAAAGAAGTAGGAGGCAAAAGACATTTATAGAGGTATCAACATAGGCATGTACAGATATAAACATATTAACATAACAATAGGGATAGGTCTATGTACATATATTTATATGTTAAGTATCAAGGTAGCAGACAGACATTGGGTCTCTACTCAAGTCCTCCCTCAACGCAAGAACACTTTGTTCTAATAACCTGGCATTCCGTGATATTCACTTTCTCTACACCGATCACTGAAGACAAAATGGGTACATAAGCTAAAGTGGCGAAGAAGATAGGAGCTGATGGTATCTGGCTATTAGAAGATACAATGTCTGGGATCTTAAAGGCTTGAAGTTAAACAAGCAGCCATCTAGCAGGGAAGCAAAAAAGCCCACATGGAAGAAGTACACCGACCCATGTGATCATGAGGTGTTAATGGGATCAGGTATCAGGCATCAGAAGACCCAAAACAACCATTTGGATGTGAACGAGGGGGGATGGAATGGCGACCCAAAGCCTATCTGTAGATAATTGGACATCCCCTCACAGAAGGGTCACAAGGAATTGATGAAACACATAACATTTCTCTAGTTCTTTAATGCTTCCTGCCCTCCCCACTATCATAACCACAGTTCTAGCTTACAAATCTGCTAGACCAGAGCATGTACACTGGTACAGATAGGAGCTCTTAACACACAGAATGCAGGACAGATAAACCCTCAGGACCAATAATGAGAACAGCAATACCATGAGGTTAGGGGAAAGGTGGGGGGGGGTGGGGAGAGGGGAAAACCCATCGCAATGATCGATGTACAACCCGCCCCCACCACCACCACAGGGAGATGAACAAAATTATCAAGGAAGGGAAGGGAAAAAAGAGAAGCTGATACCAAGGACTCAAGTAGAAAGAAAATATTTTAGAAATGAAGATGGCAACATATGTACAGATGTGCTCGATAACAATTGATATATGGATCGCGGTAAGAGCCTCCAACAAAATAATTTATTAAAAAAAAAGAAATGAGTAGGAAAATAAAATTAAAAACAAATAAAATAGGCTCCCAAATAATATAAGGGAACCAATCACTTGTCACTTGTTTTAGTTGTTAACAGAACCAAAAAGTATTGAGGAGCCAGTATAAGGACATTCAACTATTGAGTTAAACATAGAAATGCTATCTACTTCTTTTCAGAGCTATATAAAACATAAGGAATCCTGGGTGAAGCAAAGGGTTAACAAGGTTAGCTGCAAATGCAAAGGTTGGAGATTCGAGTCTACCCAGAGCAGAGACACTTTGGAATAACGACCTGGCAATCTCTTTCTGAAAAATCCACCATTGACAACCATGTGGAACCCAGTTCTGCTCTGACACATTATGGCGACTGGTTATGAAAAACAAAGCCTCAGTTCTACGAAATCTTATACTCCATTTAATATTTTATGTTAACAGTGATTATAAATTCTTGAGGAAAGGGATCATTTTCTATATGAAAATCTCTGGGTAGTAAAAGTTAAATAAGTTCAAAGAATACAAGTGTTTATAGGCATACACACGGAGCACAATGGAGCAAAAAACACATATGAAGTAGATTGATCACCATAACTGAAGTATGACTATTTAGTTAGAGAAGGCATAGTAAAGTGAAATCCTTACTTCATACCACACACCAGAATAAGCTAGGAAAAACAATGTATAATATAAAATTACAAACGCATAAGAAAAATATACGGGAAGATGTTTTATAACCTTGGGATAAAGAAGACCATTGAGGTCTGTTTTCCTATGGAGACTTAATAGGACAAGTCTATCAGATTTGAGTATACAAAATTACAATCTGACGTAGAGCATTGTTAATACGTCATTGATTAAAGATGAGTCTCTATTTTGTATAAGGAGCTCTTACAAATCATTAAAGAAAAGGATAAACAGCCAAAGGAAAAATAACCAAAAGCTATCAAGAGGTAATTCAGAAGATTATATACAAATGGCTAATAAATGTAGAATTATTCTCATCATCACTAGTAAATCAGGAAACAAGTGAAAACAGTGATGTACCATAGTATGGCTCATCAGATGGGTAAAAATGTAAAGGATGGTTCTGATATACTATTTAAGCATTGATAGAGTTCTTCCTATAAAATTAAAAATGCTTCTTTATTTGACATAGTGAGTTGGAATCACTCGATGCCAGTTAGGTTTTTTGGTATTTGACATAGTAAGTCAGCTTGTTATAATGAAAATATATGCGTTGTATAATTATTAACAACACTGACCTCAATAGAGATTGAAACCAAAAGATCCAGCTCTAAGTCAAGAACCGTTGTTACAAGGAGACAGCAGAACATCGGGCAGTGAAGGCCTTACCTCCACGCAGGGTTGAAGTCCTCCTCCGCGCGAGGGCTCTTGAGTTTCAGGATCATCATTTCATGAAGCTCCAGCAAGAAGGCCTCGAGGTCAGTGTGATGCAGGAAGGTGCTGAGGAGTTTTTCAGCTTCCGGCCTGAGAGGCACTTTGTACTGGGAACTGATGTCCTTAAAGGGATCCTGAAGGGAAATAGGAACAAGTGCCAACAGACACTCAGGAGCAGAGGAGGAGAGCGCTGCCCACAGTCCAGGCTCGGGGAGCGACTTACTTTTCCCTGTCGCAGGAGCTGTTCGCACTTGTGCGCAGAGAGGAACCACCACAGGGCAGTGACGTGCTTTAACCGACAACCGCTTAAGGCCTGAAAGAGGAGCAGACTCCTGAGCGGAGAAGGCCTCACCTCCAGGCAGTGGGTCTGACTGCTCTTCCACACGGTCCTTTCTGCTCTGTACACTTCTCTGTGCCGTGTGACACCATCCCTATTGCAGGCTGCTGATGCCCTTGCTTCAGCTTCAAACTCCTCTGAATGATCCTCCCTCCTCCGGTCCTTCAGAATCCTCAGGCATCGGCTTGTTCCTCAGCCACATCCAGGTGCACTGCCTAGACCAGGGGTCCTCAAACGTTTTAAACAGGGGGCCAGTTCACTGTCCCTCAGACCCGATGGAGGGCCGGACTACGGTTTTGAAAAAACCAACTATGAACAAATTCCTATGCACACTGCACAGATCTTATTTTGAAGTAAAAAAACAAGCAGGGCAAACCCCCGGCAGGCTGGATAAATGCCCTTGGTGGTCCCCATGCGGCCCGTAGTTTGAGGACGCCTGGTCTACATGATTAGCATTTCAAGCACATCGCTGTCTGTGCTGCCCAGAGTGCATTCTGTCTACACGTGGACCACCGGGCGAGCCGGTGTTCTCTTTGCACCTCCTTCTCAGGGCGCCTGGGTTAATCGTCCCTGAATAGTGACATTTCTAGTACAAAGTGTGGAAACTGAGGCCAGGGGCCATGCAGACTGCTTTTGACAAAACCTTAATGTAAGACCGACCTGTAAAGCAGGGCTTGTCTGATCACGCATTCGCAGGACGTCCTGGATATACTCCTTCAAGGGCATGTTGGGGTCACCACCCGCTGTGCTCAGAAAGCCCAAGGTGACTTCTGTGACCGACAGAGCTTCACAGGCGTCGCTGAAGGACTGCAGCTGTCCACGGAGGGCGCTGAGGACCGAGTAGGGGAGAGTGCTCTGGGGAGCAAAGGGGCGGAGCATGGGTTGGAGTTCTGGTTTATTGCTACCTGGTAGAAGAGCTTTTCTTCTTCATTGCCCAACACCAAGCTGAGACAAATACCCCAACTACAATAATAACAGATGGATATTAAGACAGACGTTAGGGTTCCTTAGTGTCCACAGTAATCCAGATATTGCACAGAAATACATATGAACCCACTTAATTCTCAAACTAGTCCTGTGTTTATCTGGTGATCTGTGTCTCAAGATAGTATGTGCACGAGTACGCTCTCTGCCCTTTCCTTAGCACACATGCCCATGACCTAGAGACTACGACCAAACTGAAATCTGATTGTACTGAACAAGAAAGTATTTGCAAATTTGATGTCCCGTTTGCTCTTTGGAAAGAGCATTGCCTTGAAGATACTCAGGGAGTCATTGCAACTCCTGGAGGTGGGGGTGGGGCTTGCCATAGCTATAATATAGATGAAGTTGCTCAGGTAGACAAAAAGCACCATGCAAACCTGTGATATCTTATTCTTGATTTCCATGAAGAGATGTCCATAGTTCCAGTCCTGTCTATAAATCAGAGTGGGTAGTCCCTAAAAACAAAAACAATTTTATATTTAAAATGAAACCTGTTGTTGAGGTTTTTTTCCAGATGACAAGGGAAACTCATTTATAGCATCAGACCATTCAGGGAGTGCCACATATCATCTACCTCACACAGTCAGGGAAAAGAACAACACAGCAAAGAATCTGGCCTGCCACAGTGGCCAGGCAGATACTGGCAGGTAGAATACAGCAGCCCCAAAAGTTCGAGAAAGAAAGATATGGAGGAGAGCTCATTCATATATTCTCTCAACCACTATTGTACCCAGACCCTGAACAAAGTAACCACACTGCTAGCAGACCAGGTGTTCTGCAGGATGGCATCTGATCTCACATGTGTATTTGTCTGGGTTCTTGAAGTCACAAGCACAATTGAGGTAAAAGAACAGTTAAAAATTAAAAAAGGTAGGGTATGTCAGTAGCTGGAGTAGGAGCCCTGGGTCAGTTTTGAGTGTACACACACACACACACACACACACACACACACACACACTGAGGTGGGGAGGGACAGAGGCTGGAAGTGGATTGGATGGAGGCTGGAGCAAGGCTACCAGTCTTATGAAGGCAGGTTTGGGTTGTGGATACCTCCTGTGTACAGTGAATTGATGATAACAGGGCTGAAGGAAGAGGAGGCAAGGTGTCTAGATAAGAGCCAGTGCCGGGTCTGTCTTCAGGGCAGAGAGTATGAGCCAGAGTAGTGGTTGTAATAATTCAGAGGGACACAGAAAAGACACACCACATAGTACCTGATGTGTGGGGCTAAAAGAAAGAAGAGAAAGAGGGTGGCTGTGAGATTTGTCTGTTAGTTGGTGATACGACTTGCTGACATAGAAGACCTCTGACAAATAGGATTTGAAGATGTATCTGTAGTAATGAGGTGCAGGGGCTGATATAGAAGAAAGCTCAGGAAGTCTGTCCAACCCAGTGGTGCACATGTGAATGGTGCTTCTTGGACTGTGGTGTGCATTAGATGACCCTGGATAACACACCTTGCACTGGCCTCACTTTGAAGTCACTGTGATGGAAGCCACATCAGATGGACATACCACATGGAAATACTTATTCCATTGGGCTAATTGACCATGCACACTTGACCATCTACAACCCCAAGACCAGAGGCACTAGGCAGAGTCCAACTGACATTCCCAACTACTCTGATATGGATTGCATTTGAAGGTTTTGGATAGTGTGGGAGAAAAAGGTGGAACAAAATCCAAATTCATAAAAATGACTAGTCTTACTGGCTGAATCCCAAGACTATGACTCTCAGTCACCCCTCAGGTCTGGAAAAGAACTCACCCCTGTGGCTCAGTTTTTCAGCTAAATAATAGGTCTGTAAGTCAGAATGCTCCTTAGATGATAGGATAGCGAGAGTTCATCTGACAGACTTTGGACACATTATCAGGAGAGACCAGTTCCTGGACAGGGACTTCATGGGTGGCAAAGTAGAGGGTCAGCAAAAAAGAAAGACCCTTAATAAGATGTATAGACACAATCACTACAACAATAGGCTCGGAAAAACCCACCTATTTTAAGGATGGTACAGAACCGGACAGTGTTTGACTCTGTTGTACACTGAGTCATGATGGGGCAGAACACACTCAAGGGAACCTACCACAGCAACCATAAGGGAAGCAATGACATGAAGGAGCTGCCCATTCTGTACAATAATGACCCAGTTAAGATCAATGGGATAGAATTTACACAAGGACAAAGTTCAAAGAGTTAGTAAAGAAGGAGGAATGGAATCAGGAAACAGGAAGTAATACAAGCTATGTTGTAGGAATTGCAATCAATGACATGAAATATACATATGTATTATAGAATGGAAAATTGATCTGCCTGTAAACCTTTTCCTAATTCTCAATAAAAAAATTAAAGAAAACTGTTGTGCTGGAAGTCAAATGCAATGGGCATTCCACAGATGCAGCCATACCTTCAGGGTAAGCCTGGGCTTGCCCTGGAGAAATCGGCTCATGACCT
The DNA here is from genome assembly GCF_000313985.2 of Echinops telfairi. NCBI lineage: Eukaryota > Metazoa > Chordata > Mammalia > Afrosoricida > Tenrecidae > Echinops > Echinops telfairi. Next base: position 49,686,033 of record NW_022111358.1, on the reverse strand, counting down.
GCCGCTGGATCTTCTCCAGGTCAAACTCTTGCAGGGCTTCTCCACCTTGTTCCACTCTGTACTGGCAGTTGGAGAGGATCAGGGGCACCAAGTCCCGTTCTGTTTCATAACTGATGACATGCAGCTCGGTGACCTCAGAGGCATCGATGGAGTAGCTGAGGGGCATAATACACAGTGCTCAGTCCCTGTCATTACACACCTGCTGTGGCCTTTAGGTTGCCCTGACTCAGTTGCTAAGTGATGTTCTGGATAGACACATCGGGGGACACTGGGGAGCAAGGATGAAGCTTGGCTCGTGTCTGCCCTAGAGAACCTAGGGCTATCAGAAATGACTCCACGGGCTGGGTTTCCTGTAGGATTGTGCGCTCACCTGTCATTGTCCTTGGAGAATTTTTCCACCGTGTAGGCCATTTCATTGTGAAGCCTGATCAAGTAGCTGACTAAGGCAGTGGAACAGAGGCCCCGTCCCCGGCGACGTGGCAGGATGACCTCAAAGGGAGTGTCCAGGTCTAAGTCAGTGCTGCAGTAGTCGTTCGGGAGCTTGATCTCACCTGAAACAACAGGGGTTGTTCTTAGAGAAGCAGTCAGCTCCACACCACTGCTTTCACATCAAGGTAAGGGAGCCTGTCCAGCAAGTGGATGAGGAATGTGGAAGTCACTCTACCCAACGAAGCTGGGGTCCAGGAACCAGCTTCTGATCTCTCTTTTGTATGCTGTCAAATGTTCTCAACCTCACTCTTGCCCCATATTTATCCACATAAATGTATGTGTCCCTTACTCAGACATCCCCATCAAAGGGCTCATAGAGCCAGGATTGACCTGCCCATAACATGGGGCTCTGATGCCAGGCATTTCATTGGGTAAATCTGTTGCACAAGACCTCTTTATATAAAGCGTTGAAAAGCAAGGTGGTCATTTTGAGGGCTAAAGTGCCTGAGCCAAGCCATGGTATTTTTTATTGCTTCATATGCATATGAAAGTTGGACAATGGGATCCAGGGCAGATGATCCCTTCAGGACCAGTGGTGTGACTGGGGATACTGGGAGCATAGAGTGAGGGTGGGTTGGAAAGGGGGAACCGTACATGTGACCTCCTCCCTTGGGATGGACAACAGAAAAGTGGGTGAAGGGAGATGATGGACAGGGTAAGATATGACAAAATAATAATTTATAAATTAACAAGGGCTCATGAGAGAGTGGGGAGCGGGGAGGGAGGAGATAAAACAAGCATCTGATGCCAGGGGCTTAAGTGGAATGATGAGGGCAATGACTATACAAATGTGCTTTACACAATTGATGTACGTATGGATTGTGATAAGAGTTGTATGAGCACCTAATAAAACGATTAAAAAAAGAAAAGAAAAGAATGTTGGACAATGAATGAGACCAAAGGAGGATTGATGCACTTATGCATCAATTACGGTGCTG
>NW_022111358.1:49663565-49671904 GCF_000313985.2 Echinops telfairi | reverse complement strand
ATGTGCACACATTTTCTGCTTTTCCAAGTCCAGTGGCTTCCCACGTTATCCGTGTCACAGCCAGAGGGGGATGCCGTCTGATGAGTGCGTTCAGTTGGGTAAATACTGGGATGTTAGGACACTCTGGTAGTTTATGGAAAGACTGGGTTAGAGTATTAAAACTGTGACCACAGCAGAACAGCCCAGGAGCATCCCATTATGAGCAAATATGATCATGAGATCACACTTTCCTCTGGATTCTGACATTTGATATTTGCCAAGATTGACTATGTCTCCTTCTAAAATCAAACCCAAATTTGGAAAAGCTAAGATAATTTGCAAGTTGTGTTAGTTTTTGCTCAGAGAGATAAATGTCTAACTTTTGGTCTTCCAGATGTAAATATTCCCCTTGAACTAGGTGAAATGTTTATGTTAAGCATGTTTTTTTCTTTTAAAAATTTTAATAAATCATTTAATTGGGGGCTCTTACAGCTCTTATAACAATCCATACATCAACTGTGTCAAGCACATTTGTACATATATTACCATCATCATTTCTAAAACATTTTCTATTTACTTGACCCCTTGGTATCAGCTCCTCTTTTTCCCCTCCCCCCCACCCTCGTGAACCCTTGATAAATGATAAATTATTATTTTCATATCTTATACCATAACTGTCTCCCTTCACCCATGTTTCTGTTGTTCATCCTCCAATGTGTGGGTGTGGGTGTTGTAGGTCGATCAATGTGATCTACTCCCCATTGTCAATCATGTTTTTACTGGGGGGCAAGCCTCAGGGTCAAATGGAAGGCATTGAAATATGAAAATGGAGGTTGCTTTTGGTTTAAGAGCCCAGTTACCACTGATAAGTCAAACACCTCATGGCTGTATGGCCACAGGGACCTTGGCATTGGGATACAAGTCCACATGTGTCATGTTTACTACCAGTTTATCAGCTAGAGTAGAAGCTACTCAGAAGACCATAATTCAATGACCTAGAAAGAAAGTACAGTCTTACATACGTGATAACATGAAAGCCTTCATGGGGTCTGTGATTAACACCTCCAACTGGAAGACCACAGTCAATGCAATAGCTCTGCTGCATCGGCATGCCGCACTGGGGTAGACACAGATGTGAGTCACACTCCGTTTAGGAGCTGGTTACGTTTTATGCACAAATCTATCATGTCAACAAACACATTCTTATCACAGGAGGGAGGGAGTGCCACCAGGTTTGCTTATTGTATATGAGGCAGGCAGAAAGGACACATACTCTGCAAATTACACAAGACAATGACAAATTTGGATTAAAAAAAAAGTTGATTTAAGGTTTCTTTCCAATAGAGTGATACATTATAGACAAATGTATAGGTTCAGACTTCTTTTCTTCTATTAGTCCCAGCTCCCTACCTCCATACCTAGTTTAGTAGTCTTTAGTGCTTTGTTCACTAAACTGGAGCACTCCAAACTTATTTCTTTAACTCCACGAAGACTTTTTATTCAGTAATAATAATAATTAAAAGATTAATGCTTCCAAAGGCTCACTTCTCTCCAAATCAGATTGTGTACTACTGCACACATGGATCACAGCCCGTAGCCAACTTACAGTAACAACCGCGGACTCTCAGACCATTGGATTTCAGAGCAAGGACAAGCCTTTTTTTTTTAGATTACAAGATCATTTTATTGGGGCTGTTACAGCTCTTATAACAATACCTACATTAATCTTATCAAACATATTTGTACATATGTTACCATCATTATTTTCTAAATATTTACTTTCTATTTGAGCCTTTGGTATCAGCCCCTCGTTTTTCCTTCCCTCCTTCTTGATCCCCTTGATAAATGATAAATTATTATTTTCATACCTTATATCAACCAACCACTGTCTCCCTTCCCCCATGGTTTCTGCTGTTCATCCCCGTGTGTGGGGTGTGTGTGTGGGTGTGTGTTGATCATTGCGATCAGTTCCCCTTTCCTCCTCTCTTCTCCCCACCTTTCCCCTGCCTTCTTGGTCTCGCTACGCTCATTCCTGTTCCTGGTTTCCATGTGTCGTGAGCTCTTATCTCTTATCTGTACCTGTGTACGTGCTCTGGTGTAGCCCCCCGTAAAAGGCAGGACTGGGGTCATGATAGTAGAGTGTGTGTGAGGAAGCCTCAAGGAACCAGAGGACTATTGTGTGTTTCATCAGTGCTTTACTGCGCCCTGGTTGACTCATCCCTTCCTTGTGACCATTCTGTGAGGGGATGTCCTATTGACTAAAGATGGGTTTGGGTCTCTGCTCCGACATCTCTCATTCTCAACAATAAGGTTTTTGTTTGTTTGGGGTCTTCTGATGCTGTTACCCGATCCCATCATGATCACACAGGCTAGTGTACTTTATGTGGGCTTCTTACTTCTCTGCTAGAGAGCCGCTTGCTTAACTTCAAGTCTTTAAGACCCCAGATGCTATATCTCTTGATAGTTAGGCACCATCCACTTTCTTTACTACATTTGCTTATGCACCCATTTTGTCTTCAGTGATCGTGCAGGGAGGGTGAGCATCACAGAATGCCAGGTTATTAGAACAAAATGTTCTTGCATTGAGGCAGGGCTTAAGCAGAGGCCCAGAGTCCACTACTTCAGTGTATTGCCATATAAATATGTGTACAAAGGCCAATACCTATTTTTTAAAATGAATTAATGTATTTACATATGTACACACCTATGTTTCTACCTCTATGCACAGTTTTGCTTCCTAGATCTTTCCTGTTTCCTTTTACCTTCCTCCTGCCTCACCATTACCTTCGCCCGTCTGCCTCTTAGTAATTCCTCTCAGCTAGATTGCTGTTGCTCCACCCACCCCTTCCAGGATCTCTATGTCTTCCTTGTTGTTGGTTTTAATTCCCTGGTTGTACCTCTGTCTATGGCGTTGTTTTCTCACCTCTCCGTTCCCCCACCTTCTCCTCCCCCCAAGTCCCTCCAGAACCGTCGGCCCCATGGCTTTCTCCTCGAGCTTGCTTCCCATGCCTGTCTTATACGGTAGACAAAACCAACAATGACAGAGACAAAACAAAAAGAAAACAAAAGATTGAATAAAAGGAGAAAAAAGATGACAATAAGAACTAGGGGGGGAAAAACCCAAACAAACAAAAAAGCATACATAAATCCAGGTCTAGGACAGGCTTTAGAAAGAACCTATTTCAGCCCCTCATCTCACAGACAGTGAAGTTCAGCAAGATGAGGTGTGCTTACATTCAGTTTCTCCATGGTTCCTGTTGACTCAATCAGAGAGCATGCTTGTGGTCACTACAGGAACAAGTCTGGATACTCTGGAGGAGGGGCCCTGGGCAAGATGCTGAGGGATTTGGATGTGAACATAAACCTACTTTACCCCTGTGGGTGTCCCCTTCCTGTAGTGTCTATCTACTCGCTGGGGGAAGTGATGCTGCCTGTGGTCTAGTCGACACTTTGTCATTCTCTGAGGACCTGTGAACTCATGCTGCAGTGGCAAGAAAGAGTGGCCAGCCATTGTTCTCAGCCAGCACCAATTCTGTTTCCTAGAGAACCTCTGGCAGTGTGTGTATATAGTTTTGGTTTTCGCATAGGAGAGGGGACAGAAGTACTGGTAGCAAGTTAAGGCCAGAGATGCTGCTAAATATTTCACAATACACAGGATAAAAGATGACCACAACAAAGAACCATCTAGTCCAAAATGCCCATTGTGCTAATTGAGAAACCCTGAGCTGGTCTGCTGGCTGCTCAGAACCTCACTGTGCAGATACCCTAGCACCACTGAGAGGTGTGGCTGGCATAGCTGGAACAGACCTCTGAATGAGTCGTTTTCTCCCCAATAACTAGGCCCTCATTATCCCTTCCTCAATCCGGTTATTTCACCAGACCCACAGGAGTCTGTTAGAGTCGCCAGGCCCGATCCCACACATCCAGACTCACCTCCCCTACAGCACACGGATGTCCTTGGGAACACGCTGTTAGAAGAACAAGAGGGTACACGTTAGCTCAGGAGGTTTATTGACCATGTTTAAAAAGAAAAGCTAACTGAAATAGTATATCGTGGATGTCCTGAGCACGTTATGAGTAAAGGTAAATTACTTTGTTAGCTTGGGTATTGACTATTTGACATTATTGATCCTAGCTCAATAAATGTATGTTGTCGGGGGAAAATATCTCTGAGTTTAATTTCACAAAGAGAAATTAGATTAGAGGCTCACACCAGGGATTACTTTAAGGAAGATAGTATTTTTTTTTTTTTTAAGGAAGATAGTATTTTATACCCTTCTATTCTCTTTGAAAATTTTAACATCTTGAACATTTATTTATTTATTTATTTATTTTAAAACAACTTTTAAACCTAGTTAAAAAGGATTACTTATTCAGAGTAACAGCAAAATTGCTGTGAAATCATGAGTTGTATTATTCTTTTTTCTAGTTCTATACTTCAAAAGAGCTATCTTTGGATCAGACTTTTAGCTGTATTATACTCTGAAGGAACCTCTGATGTGGTCCCCAGCCTTCTCCTGAATGGTATATGTCAAGAAACTGTGTGCCCTGAGGGCTTCTTTCCTTGTGATTAAAAAAATAAATGGTTTAAACCATTCACAATCAGTAAAGGGCCAATTCCTGCAAGCCACTCAGGTTCTGCAAAGCTGCCAAAGGCAGCAGGAGGAAAGGTAACTGAATGGGACCTTCCCTCCTAAGCCAGTGGATCCCAAGTCTCAGTCAGTGATTGCTTCATGGGGCATGTCATTGCTCCTCAGAGTTGAGGGTGGTGTGAGTCCAGCATACTTACTATACCAGCGAACTCCTGTCAGACCTCCCCAATTCCTAGCTTGAGCCAGCAAATCATCAGGCATAGTTGGAAGAAAAGCATTCTGGGAGGAGAAAATACAAACAAACAAACAAAACCCCCACCAGCTAAGTGAGCTTTCGGATTGGCTGATACTGTTCAGTAAGAATCCGGAAGAAGGAAGAAGGTGAACTTCTGGCTTGCTTTCCCACTGCCCTCACAAACTTTGGTGGTCGAACAACCCTTTCACAGGGGTCCCCTGATTCATAACAGTAGCAAAGTGACAGTTATGAAGTAGCAACAAAAATAATTTGATGGTTGGGGGGGGGTCACTACAACATGAGAGACTGTATTAAAGGGTCGTGGCATTAGGAAGATTGAGAACCACTGCTCTAGAAGAGGAAGGTGTCCAGCCTCTGCATGCCTACACACACAGTCTCTAAAGTGACAAACGACTGCCATTTTGGCTGGGAAGGCCGACATAATCCACATCCAAGCCTTACCGCCATGTGGGCTGGGAAGAAGGCCAAGTTCCTCAGCGGTTCCAAGACTTTGTTCTGCACACAGAGAAGGATGGCTGCAGCATGGACAGCCATCTCTGCTACTGCTGCTTCAGGGCCCCCTTCATGGCTGTCTGTGGTCAGCAGAGGCAGAGTGTTGGCCACCAGGGCTGTTGCAAAACATCCAACTTCAGGAGAAAAGGGCTTGGTGTCTTCTATGAATCTGTTCACAGCTTCACATTGCTGACAGGAAAAATGTTTTATATGTTAAAGTATATTATGAGAATTCAAAGGTTTTCTTATAGCTAGCCATATATTTTATTTATTTATTAAATAGTTTTATTGGCATATACTTCATGTCTATACAATTTAATCATTCAATCATACTAAGATTTGTGCAATCATCAATACAATCAATTTCAGAATATTTTCTTCTCATATTCATTGCTGCTAGCTCCCTATTTCCCTGCTTTCTCCCTTGCCATGCCCCTATCCAGTTACTGCTCTAAACTACTCATACTGGACTTTATATACAGAAAATCACACAAAACAAAACACATTCATACAAAGTAAGCAAGCAAGCAAACCATACAACCAACAACGACTAGACAAAACATAGAAAAACCTCAGTCAAAAAGAAAATATTAGAAACTGAAACAAGTTTACAGTAGGTCAAAAGGGAGATCAAACGATGAGATAGTACATTTTAACCTAACTGCAATTGACTTTACAATGCTCTTCTGCAAGATACTCAGGCTGTTCACATCCCTCAACTATGGTCTGAGGGGATTCATGGGAGACTTCATCCATGTAGGGACCCTGAACATGGATTTTGGACTTCCACCATCATCCACAGCCTTCTGCAAACCAGGTGTTCCCAATTTAAACTCTGATAACTGGTTTTTCCTTCAGATTTGAATTTATTACCTAAAATTCTTGGATCTCATAGGCTGGTAATTTCTTTTTTTTGTTTTTTGTTTTTGGTGGCCCGTATGGGGATCGAAGCTGGTAATTTCTTACATGTGGACTTAGTTGAAGTTAGCCATACATTTTAAAATCAAACAGACATAACATTTCAAAGCAAATACACTAATTATCACCCATTTTGGAGGGGAAGTTCTTTTTTCTTCTTCTTCTTTTTTTTGTTTTTTTTTAGTGAGGCAGTAAGTGAGAGTGAGACAGTGAGAGAGTGAGACAGTGAGTGAGGGTGAGACAGTGAGCGAGTGAGACAGTAAGTGAGTCAATGAGGGAGGGAGGCAGTGAATGAGGGTGAGACAGGGAGTGAGTGTGACAGTGAGTGAATGAGTGAGACAGTGAGAGAGTGAGGCAGTGAGTGAGTGAGACAGTGAGAGAGTGAGAAAGTGAGGCAGTGAGTGAGGCAGTGAGTGAGTGAGACAGTGAGTGAGTGAGTGAGAGAGTAAGACAGTGAGTCGGGGGGAAGTTCTTTGTAGAAGAGAATTTTTATATAAAAACACCGCACCTATTTAATTAAGCACTAATTTTGAGATTATGTTTTAAGAAACATCACTTTATATTCCTATGTTCTTGATTTTAATTCTAAAAGCTTTGATTTAACAGAAGATAGTTTTTTTATCTAACATAGTTGGAAATGCCAAATCCTAAATTTAAGAAGTTATAGGCAACTGTGTATTTGTAGCTTTTACTACTATCAAAAAAAGTATGTCCAAATAATGAAACTGTGAACATAAGCCCCAATATTGATACTCACCTCAGGCTTAGGGTGTAGGCTTGCATTATGGGATCTGTACAAAACAGTTACTTCCTGGAAAAGTGCCAGCAGTAAGTAGACTTCATGTTGAATTTCTGGTTCCCTACAGGTCTGTGAGTTCAAAGATAAATTACATGAGTTTCTAAAAGTAATACAGGTCAATTATGTGACATGTATGTGGATGTGGATGTGGCTCAATCCCCAAGCTATATAACGGTGAAGGGAGCCTTTCCAAAGGCCCTGGGTCTCTCAGGCCTGGTCTTCAGAACCTTCTTACAAACATCTCTTGGATTACAAGGTTCATTCAATATTCTTACCCTAAGCTCAAAGCATACTTATTAGGTGATTATGACAGAAGTTCAACAAGTTTAAAATGTAGCATATAATCAGCAACTGATGGTATTGAAGGAAGAAGTCTAAGATACACTGAAGCCATTGGTAAAAAATAAGGCTCCAGGTATTGCTGGAATACCAATCAAATCTGGCAGCAAACTCCTGCAGTACTGTAGTCCTTTACTCATCTATGCCAAGAAACTCGGGAAACAGCACTCGGCCAACCAACTGTAAGAGTTTCGTATTTGTGCCCTTCCGACAAAAAGTGACCCAACAGGCTGTGGAAATTATCAAGCAATATCATTAATATAACATGCAAATATAATTCTGCTGGTAATTAACAAGTAGTTGTAGAAGTACATCAATAAGGAACTGCCAGAAATACATAACCGATTTAGAAGAGGATGTGGAACGAGGGACAGCATTGCTGATATCAGGTAAATCTTCACTGAAATCAGAGATACTAGAAGATGTTTGCTTATATTTTATTGACTGTACAAAGATATTCAGCTGTGTGGATCACAACAAACTATTGATAACCTTGAGAAAAAATAGAATTCCAGAACACTTAATCTTGCTCATGGGAACCTGTACCAATGCACACAGAACAAGAAGCTACTGAGTGATTTAGCATTGTGTCCTTTAACCATCCTTAGTAAATTATCCGAGAAGCCGGCCTCTACTCTAGGAAGATGGTAGCCTCAGGATTGGAGGAATCTTCATCAACCCCTACAATATACATATCTCACAATCATGCTTGCCGAAAATAACGAGGACTTGAAATGAAGTACTTATTGTTGATTAAAGACTACAGCCTTTAGTGTGTATTACACCTCAACATAAAACAAAAAATATAACAGAACCAATAAACAGCATCATTTTAACCTCCCCCCAAAAGAAATTGTCAATTATGTTCATTTTGGATATAATCCGTGTTCATGGAAACAGTAGTTGTGTTAGGCAGGGTTCACTAGAGAAACAAAACCAGGACACTTATGATTTTATATATATA
>NW_022111358.1:49661083-49663465 GCF_000313985.2 Echinops telfairi | reverse complement strand
ATAGGTTTATACAGTTAGAAGGAGTATAACAGCTATTTAGCGCACACAACAGTACAGAGGGTTCAGTTCAACTCACTTCTATGGAACAGTTAATATACTGCCGGGTCCAAGGTCAAGGAAGCAGATAGCGGAGTCCTCCCTTGGGCAGAACAAGCAGAGTCTGCCCACAGGCAGCAAGCAGCAGAGTGAGTCACCAAGTGTCAGTAGCTCAGGAGTTTTAGCAAAGCAGGCCTGGATGGGATATCAAAAGCAAGTAATGCAAGGCGACAGGATTCACCAGTCTTAAACTCAAGCAGTTTACGTACCAGCAGCATGGTGAAGCAGGTCTGGAAGTAACGTCAGGCTCTAGCTCCACAAACCACAGGTTGGCCTGGCCCACAGGTAGTGTAACTCAGAGGTTGAGGCAGAGAACCAGCTCAAGCAGCAGCACACTCCAATTACCAGAGAGCAGGAGAGGGGGGCGGGCCTTGCAGAGTCATTTATCTCTTTGCTCTTCAATCAAACTGTGACCTGATTAACTCCACATGTTCCTATTGACCAGGTTGGCACAATAAACCTAACTCATTGTAGTAAAGAAATCAAATGACAGACTGTACTGGGCAATTTCTTTTTTACAAAATACCTCTTTAAAATGTTAAAGAACAAAGATGTCACTTTGATGACTAAGGTGATCCTGAACCAAGATATGGTATCTTTAGTCTCCTCACAGGAATGAGAAAGCTGGACAACAAATAGGAAGACCAGAAGATAATTGATTGGTGTGAATTAATGATGTTGGGCAAAGACACAGATACCGTGGAGCGCCAGAAGAACAGACATCTGTCTTGGAAGAAGAATGCTCCTTAGAAACAAGGATGGTGAGAATGTACTTTGGATGCAGTATTGGAAGAAATTTGTCCATGGAGTAGGACATCATGCTTAGTAAAGAGGGTGAGGCTAAAGGAGGAAGACCCTGGGCAAGATGGTTTGACACACTGACTGCAGCAATGTGCTCAAACATAGCAACAGTTGTAAGGATGGTGCAGGGCTGAGTAGTGTTTTCTTCTGTTGTGCAAGGGTCTCTATGAGTCAGAATTGACTCAATGGCACTTAACAATAACGTGACAGAAGTAACAGCAATCACCATTTGCCTTTTTTCTGACTAATTCATTAGTTGAATACTCCTTTCTGTATTCTTTTTGTTGTATACTCTTCTTGAGCAGAGAGAAAATTTACTATTTCCTCTCTTGCCAGCCCAATGTCAGGGACAACAAGACCTAAAAAGGAAGCCTACCTGACCACTAAAGATTAAGTTTGAACATCCCAGCATCTTTATGAAAATATACATGCCACGCGCATGTATAGATGAATTATGAACATACACAGGCATGGAGGAAGTAATTCTTCAGCAGGATCTTACACAGGAAGTAATGGGCATGTAGAAATAAAAAAGGATCTGCTTATGACATTGGCCTGCCAGTGGACTAGTTATTCTGTCAACTCAGCTTATCTGTTGTTGCTGCTCTGTTTCAGCAACTAGTTCCCCAGCTGTCTACCACTGACTGTGGAGATCACGGACACATGGCTGCCAGTGTAGGGTGCTGCTGACTGAGCCTTCATTAGTCCATCTCCACTGCACCCTCAGACACGGGCGGATGTGGGCCCTGAGTAGGGGCTGTCTTGTGCCCCAGAGAAACCTGGAGCCGCCCTACCTCCAGAGCAGCTGCCATGCCCTTGGGATTGCACTCCAGGATGGCTCTGCCCACCGCATCACGAAGAGTCTTGTATCCATCGCCGTACACAAGGAATCGGTCCAGCTGGCCTGGAGAGTCCGCCTGTAACACAGTGCTTAATCAGGGAAGGAGAAAGTGTTTCAAAGAACTGTTTGTAGAGGGAAAGGAGCCAGGTAACCATGAGGGATTTCAAGGAGGCTGAGCGGTGGTCCCTGTGCTGTCTTTGGGAAGAGCTTCCTTCTCAATAAGAGGTAGAGGGAGAAGTGGGGGGATGTCTGGCGAGAAGGTCTTGCTGATCTTGTAGCTACTTTCCTTCATTAAGGATTGCACCAGAGGGCCGCTGTTCAGTCCCAGAGAAAATAAAGTATCCATATTTTTACTGCTGGTTCTATAACCCTGGACAGCGAGGCTTTCTTCATCCCAGAGCCCCAGGGAAGGCCACTCATGGGCCCTGGGCCAAGCTTATTGCTCTTCTTGGTTCTCATTCTTTCCCCTCCCACCTGTCAAAGGCCAATCCTGCAGGGGGATCACTTTCAATCAGACGAAAGCAAAGGCCACAGAAAGATTCTTTTATTCAGTTCCCCAGTGTCTCACTTGATCAGGAGAGAGGTAGATGACAAAGCCAGAAACCCAGGCACACACCTACCAACCAGGCACACACATCTCTTCA
>NW_022111358.1:49658915-49660775 GCF_000313985.2 Echinops telfairi | reverse complement strand
GTCGTTCTTGGCTCGGGAACAGAAGTGCTCAACGTGCTGCAGATAATGCTGCTTTTCTTCAGCCATCTCTGGAGAGGGCAGTGAGAGAGTGGGTGAGTGCAGGTGACTGAGACTAAACATTAGCCAGCGTCCTGGTCATGGAGCTGCTCAAGAGTATGGGGATTCCGCCTTTGTTTACAGCACAAGCAGTCCAGAAGAAAGAGGTCAGAGTAAGGGACAATCTTATTTTAAGAAGGAGTTTCCCATATTTTGGCTTTCTAAGGAATGGGGTCTTTTGCCCAAGGTGGAGCAAGACTTGCCTGAGCCAGTGTGAAGTTCAAAGAGGAAGTCAGAAGCCCTGTCCAGACAGAGGCGCACCCGAGCCATCTCCTGCAGGTATTCAATGGAAGCCTCCTTAGCAGGCTCTGGGCCATGTCTTGATGGGAAGCAAGTCCTCAGGAAATGGCCTTCCTCTTGTAGGTAGTTCAGTTCCTCATTTTCAGAGAAAGCAGCAGTTTTCTCATGTATTGAATCCTAGGGAATGGAGAGTGAGAAAGGCCATTATTTTTAATATGGAAGTCCTCAACCTTCTAACATTGCCTCCATGGTGAGTAAAGGAAGGTTGGAGAACAGATGCTCATGGCTGGAGGCTTGAGCAAGAAAGAAGGGAAAGAAAGACTACAAGGAAAATAGTTTGTAAAATCAAATAGTATTCACCCACCCCGGTCTGTCATTTGTCATACGGTGGTCACTTGTGTGTTCCTATGATGCTGTAAGCTATGTCACTGGTGTATTTCAAATGCCGGCAGGATCCCCCAAAGTGAGCAGGTTTCAGTGGCGCTTCCAGACTAAGAACAGACAACAAAGAAGTACTTGGCTCCCCCCTTTGGAGGAAGCTACCACTGAGAAGCTTTGAAACATTGTCAGATACCGAAGGCCTAATGAACATTGTCGGAGATAGTGCTGGAGGATGGGCCCCTAGGGCCGAGGGCATTCAAAAGGTGACAGAGGAGGAGCTTATTTCTCAAAGTGGAGTCAATTGTGGTGACAAGAGATGGGTAAAGCCTGTAGAAGTGAAGCCATAGGAATCTTCACTTGATGATGGGGTATTGCAAAAATCTAACGATTAGAACTTGGAGTGTGCAAAGTAGGAATTGGGAGTAAAAAACAGAATGCATAAAAACCGATTCTCCTGGCCATTATTGAGCAGAAATGGACTGGTGTTGGCTATTTTGAGTCATAAAATCATCTGACTTACTATGCCTGGGATAACATAATCAAGAGGAATGGCCTGGAATTTATTGTCAAAAAGGACATTTCAAAATCAAGCATGAAGTACCATGCTGTCTATGATAGGATTATGTCTTTTATCTACCTTCAAGGAAATCCAATTAATACAATTAATATTCAAACTTATGTACCAACTACAAAATCTAGTGATGTAAAAATTGAAGAATTCTGTCAATCACTTCGGTCAGAAATTGATCAAACTTGCAACCTAGATGCATTGATAATTACTGGCTATTGAAATGTTAAAGTTGGAAATGGACTTTGGTGATAGAAACAAAGCTGGAGATCACATGATAGAATTTTGCAAAATCAATGACTTGTTCATAGTCAAATACCTTTTTTTCAACAATACAAAAAGTGACTATACATATGAACTTCTCCATTTCGAATACAGTGAACCCTCGCTACTTCGCGCTTCGACTTCCGCGGCTTCACTCTATCTCGCGTAACATCGCGATATTTTTGCGTAACAGCGCATGCTCTGTCATTACTGCCACTGATTGGCTCATGCTGTACACGCTTGATGCCATAAATAATATAATAAATAATAAATGATAATTGTAACATCCAAAATGTTTTACTGTATTTTCC
>NW_022111358.1:49656271-49657276 GCF_000313985.2 Echinops telfairi | reverse complement strand
CGTCTCCCTTCACCCACTTCTCTGCTGTCCGTTCCCAGGGAGGAGGTTATATGTAGATCCTTGTAATCTGTTCCCCTTCTCTCCCTCACCCTTCCTCCACCCTCCCAGTATTGCCACTCTCACCACTGGTCCTGAGGGGTTCATCTGTCCTTGATTCCCTGTGTTTCCAGTTCCTACCTGTACCAATGTACATCCTCTGGTCCAGCTGGATTTGTATGGTAGAAAGGGGAGGAAGCATTCAAGAACTAGAGGAAAATTGTATGTTTCATGATTGCTACACTGCACCCTGACTGACTGGTCTCCTCCCTGCGGCCCTTCTGCAAGGGGATGTCCAATGGCCCACAGATAGGCCTGCGTCCCCACTCCGCACTGCCCCTCATTCACAATGCTATGATTTTTTGGTCTTTGATGCCTGATACCTGATTCCTTCGATGCCTCGTGTTCTCACAGGCTGGTGTGCTTCTGCCATGTGGGCATTGTTGTTTCTCAGTTAGATGGCCGCTTGTTTATCTTCAAGCCTATAGGACCCCAGACTCTATATCTTTTGATAGCCAGGCACCACCAGCTTCCTTCACCACATTTGCTTATGCACCCACTTCGTCTTCAGCAATTGTGTCTGGACAGGGTGGTGTGCTTCTTTCATGTGGGTTTTCTTGTTTCTCAGCTAGGTGGCCGCTTGTTTATCTTCAGGCCTTTAAGACCCCACATGCTATATCTTTTGATAGCCAGGCACCATCAGCTTTCTTCACCACATTTGCTTGTGCACCCCTTGTCTTCAGATCATGCCAGGAAGGTGAGCATCTCAGACTGCTGAATTGTTAGAACAAAGTGTTCTTGTGTTGAAGGAGTACTTGAGTAGGGGACCTCTATGTGGGCTTTTTGCCTCTAGTTTTTTAATGCTTCCTCCCCACCACTATCATGACCCCAATTCTACCTTACAAATCCAGCTAGACCAGAGCATGTATACTGGTACAGATAAGAGCTCGAAACACAGGGAATCCAGAA
>NW_022111358.1:49654066-49655754 GCF_000313985.2 Echinops telfairi | reverse complement strand
TTTTTATAAGTTATCAAGAGTTCATGAGGGAGGGAGGGAAAACATGAGGAGCTGATACCAAGGGCTCATGTAGAAATAAAATATTTTGAAAATGATGATGGCAACATATATACAAATGTACTTGACTTTTGTGATGAGTTGTTAGACCCTCCAATAAAATGAATTTAAAAAAAGGAAAGAAAAAAGTTCAAAGTGGATGTCAGAAGAGACTGACATTTGCTCTTTATCGTAGAGTAGCTAAAGCAAATGGAAGAAATGATGATGTTAAAGAGCTGAACAAAAAATTTCAAAAGGCTACTCAAGACAAAATAATGAAATGAGCAAAGACTTAGAAAACAAAAAAGGAAGGACATGCTCAGCATATTGTAAACAGAAATAACTCAAGAAAAAATTCAAGGCCTGAGTTGCAATTTTGAAGGATGCAGAAAGCATCAAAAGAACATGGAAAGGACACAGTCACTGTGCCACAAGGACTCGTCGACAGCCACCATTTCAGAAGGTAGCATGTGAGCAAGAACCAGTGGAGCTTGGTTCTTGAAGGAAGAAGTTCAAGCTGTGATGAAAGCATTAGCCAAAAACATGGCTCCAGGAATTGGTGGACTACCAGTTGAAATGTTTCAACAAGCCGATGAAGCACTGGAAATACTATCTATCACTTGTGTTGCCAGGAAATTTGGAAAACAGCTACTTGGTCAGCTGACTGGAAGAGATGCATATATGTACCCATTCCAAAGAAAAGTGACCCAGAAGAATGCTCAAATTATAGAAAAATCATTAATATCACATGCAAGTAAATTTTGCTGAAGATCGTCCAACAATGGTTGCAATTATACATTGACAGGGAGCTGCCAGAGGTTCAGGCTGGATTCAGAAGAGGATGTGAAACAAGGGATATCATTGCTGATGTCAGATGGATCATGACTAAAAGCAGAGAATACCAGAAAGATATCTACTTCTGTTTTATTGACTATTCAATGACATTTGACTGTGAATAGCTTTGAGAAAAATGGAAATCCCAGAACACTTATTGTGCTCATGTGGAACTTGTACATGGATTAGGCAGCAGTAGTGCACATGGTACAAGGGAATACAGCACTGGTTTAAAATCAGGAACAGGGTTGTATCCTCTCACAATACTTATGCAATCTGAATGGTGACCATAGCATCAGAGAAGCTGGATTATATGAAGAATAATGTAGCAACAGGATTGGAGGAAGGCTTATTAACTATCTGTAATATGCAGATGACATAACCTTGCTTGCTGGAAGTGAGGAGGATTTGAAACACTTGCTGATAAAGATCAAGGATTGTAGCCTTCATTACGTATTACAACTCAATGGAAAGCAGATCAGAATCTTCACAACTGGAGGAATAGATAAAATCATGATAAACGGAGAAAAGATTGAAGATGTCAGGGATTTTATCTTGCTTGGATCCACAATCAATGCTCATGGAAGCAGTAATCAAGAGATCAAAGAACTGGTAAATCTGCTGCTGCACAAGGCCTCTTTAGAATATTGAAAAGCCTTTAAGTCCCCAGACGCTATAGGTCTCGATAGTTGGGCACCATCAGCCTTCTTCACCACACTTACTTATGCACACATTTGTCTTCAGCGTTTATGTGTGGAAGGTGGTCACACAATGATGGTTTTTGTTCTTTGGTGTCTGCTGGCTGTTCCCTTCAACAC
>NW_022111358.1:49635882-49653293 GCF_000313985.2 Echinops telfairi | reverse complement strand
ATGAGGGCAACAAATGTATAGATGTGCTTTACACAATTGATCTATGTATTGTGATGAATTGTATTAGCCCCAATAAATTGATAAAAAAAAAAGAATATTGAAAAGCAAGGATGTAAGTTTGAGGATTAAGGTGCTCAGGACCCAAGCCATGGTCTTTTCAATTGCCTCATATGCATGTGAATTGGGACGTTGAATAAACAAGACTGTAGAAGAATCGATGCCTTTGAATTGTGCTGCAGAAGAATGTTGAAAGTTTCCTGGACTGCTCAAAGGACAAACTGATCTGTCTTGGAAGAAGGATGGCCAGGGTGCTCTTTAGATGCCAGGATGGTGAGCTTTCGTCTCTCTCGCGTACATGTCGCCATACACTCTTACATATATGTTGGCAGGAGGGACAGTCGCTGTAGAAGGATATGATGTTTGATAAAGTAGAGGTTAGCAAAAATGAGGAAGACCCCCAAGGAGACGGATTGACACCATGGCTGCAACAATGGGCTTAAGCATAAAAATGATTGTGAGGATGGCCCAGGTACGGGCAGTATTTTGTGCTATTGGGAATAGAGTTGCTATGGATCGGAGCTGACTGGATAACACCAAACAACAGCAACAATTTGTGTTCATATGCATTACCAAATTTTAGAAATAATTATGTAATAACCACTACACTATGGAAACCATGTTTTAGAAATAAATATGAAGAGAAAACCAAGTATTTGTTGTCTCACCACCCAAGGCAACTGTGGTTACTCTTGATGGTCTTCTATGTTGCATCTGTGTGCAGGGCACAAAGATGGCAAGGGAGACAACTAGTGTGGGCAAGCAGTCTTCAAAACCGTTCTTTTCCCATGGGAACAGAATTTCTGTTACTTTTATTGACTGAAATGACATTGTGTTCATTTTCAGAACCAGTCTCCATGTCTTAGACTGTGTGGTTCAGATAGATGGCAAAGGAATGCAAAGAAGTGACAACTTACCTCTAGGCAGTTGATAAAGAGTGTGTAGAGCTCTGTCTTATCCTCACCGATGAAAACGATCTTTTCTAGTGAGGACAAGTAATCCTGAAGGTAATCTTTTACTTCACGGAAGCTGTGGAACAAGAAATATGCTCAGTGATCCTCTACCTAGAGACCCATTATAAAAATAAACACATATATAAATCTATGTGTATCCTTCTCTACCTAAAAAGACATATGGATATATATGCAAAATATTATGTGTAATTGGCTGAAAGGTGATCTTAGGGAAAAAATACTAGTACCACATTGTAGGAATGTAAAATTCCATATTTTAGGTCAGCAGTTCTCAAATTTATCTCAGGATGACTATAAAGTCTTAAAAAGTATTGAGAACCCCTAAGCACTTTTAAAGCTATCAATATTTATATTATTATTAAAACTGACTTTGCAGACAGCTAAATCTATTGGCATAACCTCATCACAAAGACAGTGTTCTATATTCTATGGTGATGATTAGTGAATCGAGTCTTAAAAGCTAGCAAGTGGCTTTCTAAGGTGCAACTATTTGTTTTTCCCAATCCAATGCAAAGAAACGTGAAAAAATTCAAAGAGCAAGGAAGCAAATAGTCCAAATGGTTAGCAGACAATATGGACCTCAGTTTCCACCACCCTGTGAGCAGAAGAACTAGATGGTCTGCGTATCAGTGCTGACTGATCTGAATGGGTCTCCATGGAAGGCCCTGAATGGACTGGGAAGAAAACCTGTAGAACACATGCAAACTCATAAAAACAGTCTTGCTGCTGTGATAGAGACTTGTAAATCCTTGAGACTGTGACCTTTAGACACCCTTGAAACCTGGACCTGAATTTATCCCCATGGCTCAATTTTTAGCCAAGTAGTAGGAAAGCCCGTACAGTGAGCAACAACACCAGGGAGGTGTGAAGTCCATAGAACACCAGCCTTAAGATGGAGACAGAGCAGCTTTGCCGTGGGGTAAAGCTCGGGAGGTGGGGGGGGGCGGGGTAGGGAAGAAAGACAAATGGAAACCGAAAACAGAAAGTGGGAAGACTGCTGTTACAGTGTGGAGATTTTACTCCAATGTCATGCATAAAATGTGTATGAACTGTTGAAGGGAAAACTAATTTGTTCTCTAAACTTTCAGGCAAAACACAGTACAAAGTTAAAAAAGATTAAACCAGAAATTTCAAAAATATTTATCAACTCATTTAAAGTAACATGAATAACCCATTGTGTGTTGAAATGACAACATTACTCTTTCATAAAAGAGTAAAATAAAACATTTTCCAGAGCAAAAATTAACTAGTGAGAAGAGTGACTTTGTTTTACATTCTGAAAATCTTCAGTGATATACATTTACAATAGTTTCATTTGGAAACCCTGTTTGAACAGACTTTTTCACTTATGATGGAAAAGCAGCCGAGCAAAATATCCACGGATAAAGAAGCAGTGGATCCAAGGTGTACATAAGGAGGGGGCTTCAAATGTTGGTGGAAAAATTCCTTTGTCTTTAAATTCCATTTTGCCATGAACCTTTTTTCTCCCATGAACTTTTTGAAGTCTGCTCATATAAGTCTAATCTCTTCTGAGTTTGCTTTTAGACATGGCAGTTGGAAAGGGTTGCTCCTGTAAGAACTTTTATTACAGTATTTTGCTTTTTCCAACACTTCAAAAAGTATATGCTGTCCAGTCAGGATTCAGGATGAGTGTACCGATGATCTTCTGAAAGATTCTTATGAATTCAGATAAGCTTCCCTAAAATTTAATAATTTTAGGATAAGATAAGAATTTCCTAAAATTTAATAATTTGACAAGACAGCATTTTGACATCTACTTATAGGGACTTCTCGACTGATTCATGAAATCAGGAGTGGAGATAAAACTGGGAGGACATCTAGGGAATTGAGGGTGAGAGATTCTAAGTTTCTAGTCTCAAGTCACAAAACGAGGTTGCTGTAGAACTAGGATCAGAACCCAGATTCCTGCCCATTTCAGAACATCATGGTTCTTTCCAAGTTAAGCTTTTTTTCTCTTGTGGTGGCTGTGCTAAACACAAGTGCCTTTATGTGTAAGGTGACCAGACGTCCCGCTTCTGGCGGGACAGTCCCGATTTTTAACAATGTTTCCCGTGTCCCGCGGCGTTTTAAAAAAGTCCCGATTTTTGGAAAGAATGCACGACAAGCTAGGGTATACGGTTTTCGGCTGCCATGTGGCTATTTCGCCAGGATATGAGTTTTATCAATGGTGTCCCGCTTTACCAATGTTAAAATCTGGTCACCTTATTCATGTGAAAACATGCAATTAATGTAGATAAGTGAGCCAGGAGGTCTCATTGAAAAAGCTTCTTAGAATTATGAGCATGAAAAGGAAAGAGCCATAATTGGTAGGTGGGGCAAAGAGTCAAGGCAGTTCTCGACGTGCGTCCCCTTACCTGTACTTCAACAGCAGTTTCAGTACCACTGAGCGGATGACAGGAGTCTTATCCACCACGTCATCAAACGGGGACAGAGATTTTGTGTGCTCACAATGTCCTTAAACCAGACAGAAACAGGCAGCTCAGTGCACTTCACACACACAAAGATGAGGCGGAGGACTGAGTTGTGAGGCCTGTCAGAAGAAAGCAACTTACTCTGGGGGGCCTCTCGCAAGAGCTCCTTTTGAACAAAGAGTAGAGACAGCAGGGCCTCGATGACGTCCCTCTGAGGTGGAGTGTTGTCCTTGAAGCACATGGTGGAAACCACATCTACGAAGAAACTGTTGCACATGTGCCGGAACCGGGAGTGCTTCTCGACGGCATCCCTTAGGAATGGGCAAGACATGGTCACAGGGTCTGCAGTTTGCAATACAGATGACTTGGGATTTGGATGGCATTTTTTCCCCTATCTTAAAAGATATGTTTCTTTACTTTGATTAGAACTGGTTTTCAAAACCATCACAACACGATAGAGGCTGATCACCCGTCAGGAACACATGGATCGTTTAGGCGGCAATACCCTTGATGCCCCCAAGGTGTGTCAGAGAACCCCATCCATGAGGCTCACCCTGTGCTCCAGTTCCAGGAGACACCAGAGGGCAGGAGGGGGCAGGAGGCAGAGCTGGTGCAGAGCTGGGCGGGGACGCTAAGTCCACAGAGCATCAGCTAATCTAACCACCTGGTGTCCAAAGCAGTTAGCCCGGAGGGCTGGCTCTACCCTCAGGCCATGGAACAAGAGGGGCACTTCTGCACCAGGAGGATGAGCTTATAGGGATAAACCAGTTGTGTCTACATTTACTGGGTCTCTTGGGATGGCTTTATTTAATTTATAACTTTCTGGTTCATCACTTTTGATTTTGCTGCTTCCAAATTTGTACAAATGCACATCTTGGGAAGAAAATAATTTTCAAACTACATATTTAGAAGGATATCCATAAATGACAGTGTCTCATGAGAGCTCTCTGAAGGTAGATTTTCTACCAGGCAAAGGTGTTGGGGTGTGGGCTGTTATGTGCTGTCAAATTGGCACAGACTTTAGCAACCCAACAACAGAATGGAACACTATCCAGTCCTATAATAAAAGTACAAGCCCCCAATGAAATGATTAAAAAAAAAGTGGGGGGAACCGATGATAAGGATCTACATATAACCTCCTCCCCCGGGTACGGACAACAGAAAAGTGGGTGAAGGGAGACGTTGGACAGTGTAAGACATGTCAAAATAATAATAATTTATAAATGATCATGGGTTCATGAAGGAGGGGGGAGTGGGGAAGTGAGGGGGAAAAGTAAGGAGCCGATACCAAGGGCTTAACTGGAGAGCAAATGTTTTGAGAATGATGAGGGCAACGAATGTACAAATGTGCTTGACAAAATTGATGTATATATGGATTGTGATAAGAGTTGTATGAGCCCTCAATAAAATGATTTAAAAAAATAAAGTGTATGTTTCTGATTACTTTTTTTTTAAGATAAGAAAGATTACTTAGGAGAAAGGGATTTTACCTCTGCTCTTGTGAAACAGTCAGAGGGAAATTGTCTGGCAAGTCAAAAGAACACAAGGGGCATCTCATCTGCTCTGGGATGAGGCAGGTTCTTATGCATTCGTGGCAGTAGATGTGGTCACACGGCAGGCATACAGGATCCTGTGCATCTCCTAGGCATTTAGGGCATGGCTGGACTCCAACCCTGTAACTTACAAAGGGTGTAAGATCAGTTCCGAAGCAAAGCAGGTAACTATGATAAGCTAAAAATATAAACAAACCAAAATTATTCTTTATGGACCCTCTTCCAGATATGTACCTGGTTAAGGTCTTGCTGGCCCGCTCCTTACATTCACAGAGAGTAGTCATTACAGCTGCAAAAGGCCTGTAGGTCTTGATGTCAGAGTTCTCTTGTAGACACTAAATTGGAAAGGCAGCAAGGAGGCATCTAATCAGCATCAAATCTATCGCTGTTTATAGATAATTGATCCTATATATAGAAAATCCCAAGCAAGAAAACTACTAGAATAGGAAGAATCAGCAAAGTATCAAGGTATGAGATGAACACACAAAATTTAGTCAGATTCCTTTATATTAACAAAGAGAAATATTACAAGGAAATCAGGAAAACAGTATCATTAGGTGTAGCCACCCAAAAGAGGGAATACTTAGGAGCACATTTAACTAGAGAAACAAAATACACGAAGAAAAGTACAAAATACTACTATAAGAAATCAAAAGAGATTTGCATAAATAGAAGAATATACCAAGCGCAAGGAAAGGAAACAACATTGTGGAAAAATTTTAATACTATCCAAAACAAACACAAATCTTCTGCAATTCTGATCCTGACTGTTGTCAACATCTTTTTATCAGTAGGGATTAAAAACCCGAATCTTCAGTTTCATATGGAAAGGGAAGACACCTTAAATAAGCAAGTGACTACTAAAGAAGCACCAAGTAGGATGGCCCACACTTCCCAGTCCCAAACCTACATTGTATTCAAACCACCTATTACATCAACAAACCAGTGGAACAAAACTGAGAAATTGAGAATAGAAATAAATCCATCTCCCTCTGGACAGCCCTCACTGACAACAGTGTGGAGAAAACTGGATATACATTTGGAGCACAATGAAAAAGCTCACACCACATAGAAGAGCAAAGATGAAAATGGAGCCGTTTTTATCTTAAAACCTAAAATGATGCTTGCCCTCATTAAGTAATCACCGAAGATATGAGTGCTATAGCAAAGTGTGGTGAAGAAACCAGATGGTGCCTAGCTACGGGAATGTATTGCACCTGGGGTCTTAAAGGCTTATCTTCAGACAGGCAGCCATCTAAGTGAAGCATCAACTAAGTCCACACGGAAGGAGCACACCAGCCTGTGTGATCTAAGTCATGTAAATAGTAAAATACAAATCTGAAGGAGGGAATGGTATCAGAGCTTAAATTGTGAACACCCAGTGTAGAAATTACATAATCTGGTGTCAGTTGGGACTTGAGAGGATTAAGAGTGAAGGGGTGGAGTCTAGTCTGTCAATCGGATCATAGCCAATGAGGCCTCTGTGTGGACATGACCTTCTTCTGGGAATTATGGGAGCTCCTGTATTTTCCTCCTTGGAGGCGGGAGACATACACTCTCTTTGTCTCCTCACTCACTGCGAGACATCCCTGAGGAGAAGCCACATGGACCTACCCTGATGCAGCCCTGGAAGCTGGAGAAGCTACGTGGAGCCTCCTGCCAGTACTGAGATGCTTACAACGCCACTGGATCCAAAGACTTTCTACTCACTGGCCTGTGATCATCCTGCATTCGGCGTCACTGCATGTGTTTCATGAGTCTGAAGAGGACTTTATAGATTGGTATCTCTGATGCATGCTGGACCTGATCTCGTTTTCAACATTTTTTGTACTTTCATGTGTGTGTATGTTTGTTCTTGTTTGTTCATATTAAGGTTTATCTCAGATGTGTTCAGTCAGTGGGGTCAACCTCTTGAATCTGTGTCACATGTTTTCGGCATATGAACCGAGGACTGATGGATCTATAGGGACAGCAGACAGAAAGAGGGTTTCTGCGGGGTGGAATACGGAAGGGGAGGGGTAAAAGAGAGACAATGTCAAGGCGTGCACGAAGGAAAAGAGTGTTTGAAAACTGTGGTAGCAAATGTACAATTCTGCTTCATATGAATGAACTGTGGAATGATATATATCTATTGACTCCCAATTTTAAAAATTGTAAAAAAAAAATTAAATGGAAGGAAGCTTTAAAAAAATTTTAAAAATGGGTGAATGATTAAGTTGTATCATATGTGAAAAAATGAAATATTTAAGAGCAAAAATGTCACTCTGAGGACTAGTATATTTTGCCTGACCCAATCAAGGATATTATCAAGTGCTTCACATACATATGAAAGACGGACAATAAATAAGGAATATTGGGGAGAATTGATGCATTTGAATTATGGTATTAGTGAAGATTATTGAAAGTACCATGGAATGGCAGAAGAACGAAGAAGTTTATCTTGGAAGAAGTACAACCAGGATATTCCTTAGTAGCAAGAATGGGGAGACATCCCCGTGTATACTTGGGACATGTTATCAGAAGCCACCTGTCCCTGGAAAAGGACTTCATATTTGGTAAAATAAAAGGTCAGAAAAAAGAAGAAACACGTGACAAACTGGATTAACACAAGGCCTGGAACAGTAGGTTCAAACAAAGTAATAATTGTGAGGGGAGTGGGGGACCGGGCCTTGTTTCCTTCTGTTGTGAACAGGGTTGCTCTGAGTCTGACTCGACACCATCTACCGTTCTTGTATATGCCTGCTTGAACACAAGCAGGGACCTGGAGGATTCTAAATCTAGGGAATAGATTTAAAAGCAGAAACACATTTTTGGAGGGGAATTTAAGGGGGAAGAATGAAGTTTGCTCTCGATATGTTTATGTTATATATACTCACAGGCAATAACAGCGAAAGGAAAAGACCTCTGCTATTCTTCGTGTGCCATTCATATTTTCTTTTTCAAATTACGGACCTGTGTTGACATCTATGGAAGGCTTTCTCTGCATCTTTAGAATTGATCATACAGAGTTTAATTTTCAATCTGATGTCTAACTCATAATGGTTTCTGCAAGGTTAAAATCTTGCTAAACTTTATCTAGTTACTAATTCAGGCCTTTCTTATTTTTAATAATAAGAATGACCAGTCTGTGCTTTTCTCTTCGGGGTGAAACATGGGACTGAGGAGCTAGCTGGTGCGCTCATGTCGTGTTCACAGGTTGCAAAGAGTAGAGTCCACCTTTTGCTCTGGGAGGTCACCACTGGGAAGGGTAGTTACACCCATGGTGACTTTTCTACAGAGACACTGTCCTGTCCCATCACCAGCTTTATAAGGGTGTGGGAGGGCAGAGGCCTTTCTGTTTCCTAGCTAGGGGGAGCTGACAGTTCCAGGGAGCCGCCTCCAAGGCCCAGTGGGGTTTGCTCCTCCTTTCCAGTGGCTTCCCAAGCATCTTCTTGCCCCCTTGGTTCCCGTTCTGCATACACTTAACTGGAGGGCATCCTATGCCTGCAACTGACCCTTCAGCGATGCACTCTGATGAACAACCAGAGAGGGCGTGTCATTACACACTTAACATGGAAGGAGCGGGCAGCTCGGGGCGAAAGCACGTTGCTCTGCGCTCCGAGATGGCCACGTCCAGAGCCGCGAGGGCGCATGCACGTAGTGTCAGGTCGAGGAAGGAGGTGGAACAAGGCCAGGCACTGACCTTGTTGAGGGAGGCAGTGCAGTCCATCACCAGCGAGTGCAGCTCCGGGATCTGACTCTGGGTCCCCAGGAGCACGTGCTCCACGAAGAGGGAAATGGAAAAAATGCGGTTCCACTGGGTCCTGTGCAAAGAGGGGGCCACCCTCTCAGTTCTGGGGACAACGCCTGAGACTGACAGAGGGGAGGACAGCCCCGGAGCCAGGCAGGGAGTTCAGAGAAAGAACAGGACACGAGGAATGAGGGACAATGGTAGAGAGGACTGGCCTCTGGCCGGAAACCCTGACATGCTGTCTCCATGCCCCGTGGGGGCACTGAGCGGCACATGCCTCTGCCTTCACCCCAGTGCTCCCCACCCACCTGCTGCAGGCCTTTCCCCGAGCAGGTCGGACCCAGCTGAGAGCATGTCTCAGGGATAATCTCCCAGGAAGTCAGTTGCACTGTTAATCCCTCTCTGCCTACCGTCTGGGCTGAGTGTCCTTCTGTCACGGCATTGTTCCCACAGGGCCATCATGGTCTGCTGACTGCCTGGCCTGAATGTGCCCTCCCCTTCCTCTGGGCCTCTGCTCTTTGATGGAATGTCACTGGTCATAGGAGCTGGTGTGGGGGAGGGAGGAGGGAGAGCCTTTCCCTGGCTGTGCCTGCTGCTCTTGCTTACAGGGTGCTGAGCTCGTGGGGGCTGGCACCCAGGCCTCACCTGAGCTCCCTGACGAGCGCTGTGGTCACGTTCCCGCTGCCTTGCATGTGCACCTCAGAACACAGCAACTCCAGCGGTGTGGACAGGTCCTTCACCGTCTGCAGCCAGGCCTGGGGGGTGGGCTGTAGGGCGTCCCTCGTCAGCAGCTCAACACAGGCCATGGCTGCAAGCGCATCCAGCGTCTGCACAGAGAACAGGCAGTGACTGAGTACCCCCTTCCCCAACCGCCCTGTAACCCCGAGGCCCTGCTGTTAGCCCAGAGTATCCTCGGCTCCAGACTCATAACGGACTTGCTCATTGTCCTGGGACACAGCACGTGTTAGCTGCTGTGTGATGTTCCCAACATCTCCGACTACACCGACACCTGTGTCCCATGACGTCTCCCTGTGGGACATGGCCCTATAAACTTGTCTCTGGGCGGCCTAAATGGTTAAGTGCTGGGCTATGAACTGGAAGGTGAGCAGTTCACATCCCCCCCTAGGTCCCAAGAAAGTAAGGCCTGGCGGTCTGCTGCTGAAAGGTTAACACACATGGAGTCGCCATGAGCCAGATTCTACTGAACGGTATCTGAGGACACCCCGAAGTTTTCCATTCCCAGGGTGGGGTCGAACCTCCCACTCAAGAAGGCTGAGCCCTTGGCCTCCAAGCTCCTCCGTGTGCCCACAAGAGCCTTACCATCTCATACTCGGGCAGGCGACGGCTCTCCACTGCTTCTGTCAGGCTATCTAGGATTTGCGGACAGACAGCCAGGATCCGAGAGAAGTTCTGCAGCCGGCTCCTGAAGTGCTGATAGGCAAGGTGCACCCACGGCAGGGACACCTCGTCCTCTGGCCTTGCTGCTAGCGCTCTCAGCTGGCCCATGCAGGACCCCAGAGCCAGCTGGAGAAACTGGAGAACAAGCAGCATTTACGTGACAGACAACCCTTTCCCTGTCTTGCATCCAGCCCACACGACGCAGGTGTCACACTAATCCCCCACGTGGTACTGACCTGCAACTCCTGCTCCGTGCTCACGCGCATGGTCAAGAGCAGGAAGTCCTTCAAGTACCACTGGAGCAGTGTTTGCTGCTGCTCTCCACCGAGTCGAGCGAGAAACCGGCCCAGGGGAGTTTGCTGGAAGATCGCCACTAGCTTCTCTGACAGTCCTGCCGACGGAAAGCAGACATGGTTGCCCTGCTCTTGCTCACGGAGCAGGGGTCTCTGAGTCAGGACGGGCCTCAGAGAGGAGTGAGCGGGCTGGCGTTATGGAGAATGAAAGGGAGGGTCCCTTCCAGATACTTTAGGCAGTGTTCGAGTGGAATAGCAGGTACACTCAGAAGATGGGACAGAGTTCTTACCTACCTAGGAAATAAACTCATTGCCACGTATTCTGACCTGTTGATCATTTTAAGGTCATTCTGTATAGAAGAAGTGAGATTTTTCCAAAATGCTGTGTCATAATTGTGTTTCCCAGAAGGACTGCGTTCAGGTGCCTGGCAGGGTGAAGTGCCCTGTCCGGGCTGTGTGTCAGCAGTTTCTCCGACAGCTCATTTGAGGGAAGAAGGTGCTGAGAAAGGTCCCACTGGGAACAGCTGCTCAGTCCTGTCACCTCCTTGCCAGAGCCTTTGATAGGGAATGGGGAGCAGGCTCTCTTCCTGTTGGCCATGTCCCACTTCACCTCCTCCCTGGCCACCACATGGCTAAGACCCATCCAAGAGAATCCCTTGTCCATGGGACCTCTGACCCTTACTGGAGCCTATTTCGTCCAGTGCACACCACAGTGTAGCAGCCATTTGTTGTCACTGGCTTACTGTAAGACAGTCTCCAGTGAGTAAAAGACTGATTTGCCTGTCTGCCTGCCTGTCTGTCTGTCCATCAGTCTCTCTGGAGGTGGCCTCACCTTCAGCATCGGTGATGTATTGAGCCTGGACCCACAGCTCCTCCAGGTAGTCCTTGATTCTCCAGCTGAACGGGACGCTGTTGTCTGAAAGCTTCATGTTGTTCTGCACCACAATGTGGGACATCTCGCTCTGAGATCTGCAGAAGCCACAGGAGGACAAAGCATATGGTCAGTGGTGGCATGTCACTCAGGACAGGACAAGGTCCGTCACTGACACCATCGCTTCAACCCTTAAAGCCGAGGGACTTCAGTGACGCCAAGAAGATCCCTGTGGTCTAGTGCGCTTCACATGGCTGAGGGGTTCTGTCTGAGGAACCACGAGATTACCTTCGTGTGATGCCTTTGCTCACAAACACACAGAAAAAACAAGTCACCACCCAAGTCTGGCCAAACTAGGGTTCTAGTGTCCTCTGTTGCTAGGTGCCATTGAGTCAGTTTCTGCTCACAGCGACCCCATGCGACAGAGCAGCACCCCCATAGGGTTTCCTGGGCTGAAATCCTTATGGGAGCAGATTGCCACGTCTTTCGTTGCTGAGTCACTGAGTGGCTTCAAGTTACCATCCTTTTAGTGGCAGCTAAGCACTTAACCATTGTGCCACCAGTATTACCTTCTATCACCTAGAGCCATGCTTCCCTTCCTCCAACACAAAGAGATGTAGCTTTTATGGCGTGTTCTTCCAACTTGGTTATCCATAGCTCGTGTCTTCCATGTAAGTGTTCACACTTGGTATTTGGAATCCTGCTTGCTCAGATGTTCTTTAAACACCTGCAGCCTAGAATAGAAGCCCTTTGATGTCCAAACAGGAAGTTTCTGGGAGACTAACTAAGCATGTGGCCCCATGATGAGACTCCGGGGTAGGGTGCGTGCATGGTGCCCACCTTGGAGTATGGGTCAGGGAGGAAGCAACATTCCTACATTTACTGGGCTGTTTATGAGAGCAAGTACAAGCCTTTAACTCAAACAAGTTCTCTGAAAGCTAGGAAGCCAGAGAATGAAACAGGGATTTCTTAGAATGTTAGCAAATTCCCTTTTGCGACCGACTGTATTGTTGTCTTAATCTTTTAAGCTGCAAAAGGAGCAAACCTTACTGTGATTTTGAAACAGATCATTATTTTCATCAAATACATGAGAGAGCATCTCAAGATTATTGCAAAGCTATGATTTTTTCCACCTTCCCTTAAAAGTTTTCCACTCATGAAACTCACAACCTTCCTCTAGTTCTTAAACGCTTCCCCCACCCAACTACCATGATCCCAGTTCTACTTTGCAAACCTGGTTAGACCAGAGGATGCACATTGGTACAGATGGGAACTGGAAACACAGGGAGTCTAGGACAGATGAACCCCTCAGGACCAGCGGTGACAGTGGTGATACCAGGAGGGAAGGGGGGGTAGAAAGGGGGAATCGATCACAAGGATCTGCATATAACCGGGCAGTGTAAGATAAGATATAATAATAATTTATAAATTATTAAGGGTTCATGAGGGAGGAAGGAGTGGGGGGGGGGAGGAAAATGAGGAGCTGATTCCAGGAACCCAAGAGGAAAGTGAATTTTGAGAATGACGAGGGCAACAAATGTATAAGTGTGCTTTACACAATTGATGTATATATGGATTGTAATGAGTTGTATGAGCCCCAATAAATGATTAAAAAAAAGAAGAATGAAAAAAAAAAGTTTTCCACTCACCGTATGTTATTTTTCATGTTAGGTATGTGGAGAAGCTTAATATCACTGAAAATAAACATCCAAAGATCCTTTGCCCAGGATGGAAAATCTGGATTAATCAGTAGCTCGAGGTTGCCATCTCTATCGATGATAGATATCATACTGGCCAGCTGAGGGGTCACTGCCTTCTGGATACGCTTCCAAAGGGTGTGCCTGCAGCAGAGAATAGAAGACACCATGGTTACAGTGCCATCAGGAGACAAGGTGACCCGGTACCATGTCAATATGGGGAATAGATCACTTTAATACAGTATAACAGTAGTGGGAGAGATGGGGGCTCTGTTATAGTGTAATTGAGGGAGACAAGACAGCAGACAATCAATACAGTGTAACCTATGAGAGAGAAGGTTGCCCTGTTACATTGCAGGAATATTAAACAGGACCCATATCTTACACTACATACAAAAAGTAACTCAAGACGAATTAAGTACCTAAATACAAAACCTAGAAATATAATGACCAGCCATGAAAAAATAGGGACAAACTTAGGTGACCAAATATGTGGCAGAAATACACTATCAAAGATAACCAAAGACAAATAAAACAACACAAGACAAACTAGAGGACTGAGACCTCCCCAAATTAGACACTTACATCCGTCAAAACACTTCGCCAAAAGAATAAAAGGAGAATCCACAGACTGGCAAGAATTTTTTGGCAGTGACATTACGGGATAAGGAACTAATCCATAAAATTTATAGGCAATATCTTAAAAATAAAATGAAAAATAATCCAATTAAAAACTGGCAGAGAACATGAACAGACCTTTCACTGAATTAGACATTTAGATGGATGACAAACATATAAAGAAATGCTCATTAACCATTCAAGAACTGAAAAGAAAAAAAAGAGATCTCATCTCACCCCAGTATTAATAGCAAAGTTCAGAAATAGAAGAACAAATTTTGGTGAGGGTGTGGAGAAAGTGGAACCTCACATACTGCTGATGGGACTGTCAAATGGTCCAGTGCTTCATTAAAAAGCTGGACATAGAAATACTATATGGAAAAAAGAAAAAGAAATACTATATGGCCCAGCAATCTCAATACTTGGTATATATGAGTATCCTAGAGAAACAAGTGCTACAATCAGAATAAATATATGTATACCCATATACACTGCAGTACTAGGCATGATACCAAAAAGATGGACACAACCTAAATAACCATCAGTGGAAGAGTTGAAAAACAAACTATGGTACAGGTAATACTACTTTGTGCTAAAGATGAGTAATGAATCTGTGAAACACCTCTCGGATAAACCTGGAGGACATTATGCTAAGTGAAATAAGTCAATCATAAAGTGACAAATATTGTATGAGACCACTGTTATAAAAAGTTAAGGAAATATTTTATACTAAATGAAGCATTCTTTGATGGGCACTAGGGGTGGGAGAGAAAGAGAGGGTATATTACTAACTAGAAAGTTGTGTTAGTCTGGGTAGACCAGAGAAACAAATCCACAGAAATATGTATATAAGAGAGTTTTATAAAGGGGTAAGTGTACATTAAGAAAGCATCCCAACCCAGTGCTGTCCAAGCCCATAAGTCCAACATTAGCCAATATGTCCGACACCAATCTACAAAGCCCTCCTCAATCTCACATAACACATGCAATGATGCCAACTGCAGGAGGAAAGCCGAATCAGTGAGCATGTAAGCATCTCAGTGCTGGCAGGGGTCTCCACGTGGCTGCTCCAGCACTCAGGGCTATATAAGGGTTGGTCCATGTAGCTTCTCCTCTGGGATATCTTGCAGGAAGTGAGCCTTGCCAGCTGAAGCAGGGAACTGGCTAAGGCAGCCACACCCTGGTCCAACCATCAGAGAGCAAGAGACCCGAGAACTAGAAAGGCAAGGCTCACTGAGCCATTTATGTTTCTGCCCTTCAATTAATCCCACATGTGTTTATCGGCCAGGTTGGCACAATAAACCTTAACTATCTCAAAGGTAGACATTTATTAACCTGGGAGAAGAAGTCAGAAGGAGGGAGGTCAGGAAAAAAGGGGGGAAGGGGAAGACACTGGCAACAGTGCAATAGTTCAAGGCAACAGAGGTAAATACTGTTATGTACACAATCCTGCATTAACGATGATCTACAAGTGGATAGGTATACAGGCTGAATGACCATGGGAGGGAGGGTGGGACTATACCAAAGAATATATACATAGATTTGACATAGAGATATTTCTACATGTGTAAATATCTATGCTGCAAATAGGCCTGTGAATGTGATGGGAACATAGTTATGGAAACAACTTAGGCATGACCAAACATCACTGGTCCTGGAGGATCAGAAAAGTCTACATGGATACAAAGTAACAACTGGGTTCTTATAAGCTGATGAGCAGTCATCTAAGGTACAACTATTGATCTTTCATTATGCAAAGAAAAGAAAGATACCTGGAAGCCATTAGTCCACTGGACTAGCAGACCACACCAATATCAGTCTCTACTACCTGGAGACCAAAGAACTAGATGGTACCTAGCTATCACTACTAATTGCTCTCAGAGGGATCATATCTGAAAGTCCTGGATGTGAATGGAAGAAAAATATGAAATAAAACTTAAAACTTGGGAGAATTTCCAAGGTCTCCTGAGAAAATGAAGCATGCTTAGGAGCAAAGCAGTCACTTGATTTTGGGGAAAAGATTGAACTGGAGAAATGCAGAGACAAGAACAGTGTAAGGTCAAGCTGGCTGGGGGAGGACCAGGGAGAACGGTTGGGCATTGTTTAGCTGTACCTGCAGACTTTGGGGTTGTGAGAGATTAAGAGTATAAAGGCTACAAAGATTTATGTGTTTAACACCAGTGGGGCAGAAGATCTGAGTTTGAAAAACACAGAGATGGTGAGGGGAGCTAGTCACCAAAGTCTTAACTCATCCAGGGCTGACATCAAAGACAGGGAAATAAAAGGGGCACAATTCTGAGCCCCGATACAGATATGCTCAGACTTTTCCAAAGACCACCGGTGAGAGCGGAGCCCTAGGGGCTGAGAGCTCAGGGCTGCAGTCAGAGCAGCACAGTGACCGGTGGACCTGAGACAGTGGCAGTGGAACGGGAGAGTGAAAATGCAGAACGTGAAAAATATGAAGACAATCCACGAAGCATAACCAGGGAGAGGAAAGTATTTCTCGGCTCATGTCTCATCTGACAGCATTCCCTCAGATGGTATCGTTAGGAAGGAAAACAAGCAAAATAGGAGTCCCAGTGATCTAGTGGGTTTTGTGTGGGGCTACTAACCTCAAGGTGAGCAGTTTAAACCTACCCGTCATTTCCAGGGAGAAAGATGAGGCTTTCTGTTTCTATAAAGATTTACTGCAGTGGTTCTAACCTGTGGGTCGTGACCCCTTTGGGGGTCAAATGACCCTTTCACAGGCATCACCCGATTCATAACAGTAGCAAAATTACAGTGATGAAGTAGCAACGAAAATAATTTTATGGTTGGGTCACCACAACATGAGGAACTGTATTAAAGTAGTGTGGCCTTAGGAAGGTTGAGAACCACTGATTTACTGCCTTGGAAACCCAAAGGAGGTCATTGTTCTATAAGCTTGCTTAAGAGTCCCCTACCCCCCCAACATGGAAGCAGAATAACTCCTATGGTAACACGATCATCATAAAGAAGCTCCAACGTTTGGTTTCATGGTAGCATTCTCCTCTTCCTACTCCTAATCACACAGAGGCTTATACCTGAAGCCAACTGAGGTCATTGACAGAGAAGCTCTACTTGGAAGGGATAGCCAGCCAGTGATGGAGTCAGTTCTCTGAACAGAGACTACCAGTCAGAGGCGGGTGCACCTTCATCTGGGACCCAGGGCACGCTCTTCTTTCTCCATGGCCTGTGACCTCTTAGAGGTCACTGAGGCTTAGTTCTGAGGGCAGGGTCAACGTTTTTACAGTGAAAGGAACTTTCCAGGGTTCTCTTGTTGAGGTTCCTGTTACTTAACACAGCAGGCCTGGGGAGATGATTTCTATTCCTCTCTGAATGTCACATTTTCAGTTTAATGACCTAAAATAGCACCTATTTTAGAGGTTTACGACAAGCTGGTCAATGTTCACCATCCTACAAGACACTTGTTCTCTTTATTATGACAAATTGTAAACTCATACAAAAGTGGAGATCAGAGTAAACAGCCCCTCAAAAAGTCACCACCCAGATCTGTTCCGAGC
The DNA here is from genome assembly GCF_000313985.2 of Echinops telfairi. NCBI lineage: Eukaryota > Metazoa > Chordata > Mammalia > Afrosoricida > Tenrecidae > Echinops > Echinops telfairi. Next base: position 49,636,128 of record NW_022111358.1, on the reverse strand, counting down.
TCTTTCAGGAAAATAGCCAAAAAAACTTTGAAATACTGAGTGTTTTACCAAGAAGTGTCTCCCCACGCTTCCCAGGTTGGGAGATGTGGGCAGGAGAGCGCACCTCTCTGTAGCCACCATTCAGCTACATCCATGTTTCCTCGTATCTCCATACCTGAACGTGCCCGCCTCCTGGAGGGCATCCTGATTGGAGGCTTCCCGTACTACCCACTCCTTCTCATTGTACATGGTCTCCTCCTGCTTCTT
>NW_022111358.1:49626832-49633538 GCF_000313985.2 Echinops telfairi | reverse complement strand
AAAAAAGAAAAAGAAAAAGACCATGCTTGCTGGTGATGGAAACTGGTGAAACCTCCGAGACTGGCCCTTTGTAGCGTTTTATGTCTGGGATTGAACTCACCCCTGTGGTTCAATGTTCAGCCAAACAATAAACAGGTCTGTAAAGTAAACAATAGGTGCATGCTTTAGAATCATCGGCTATTGGAGACTAAATGGGCATTGTTTTCCCAAGGACACCATTCAGAAAGCAGGAAGGGTTAGCACAGGAGGAGGAACAGGAACAGGAAGCAGAGAAGGAATTGGGGTAGATGATGCCACTTTGTGGAGATGGTAGTCAATGACATGAGACAAAGGAAGTAAGAATTTTTAAAGGAAAACACATTTACTCTACAAAACACCACCCCACTCACAAATAAGATAAAATCAAAATAAAAACAGAAGCATCAACTCAGGATAGAGGCAGGAAGAGGGGTGAGGACCATACCTCTGAATCCATCTTCTTCATTCAAGAGGCCGAGAAGGATCGCTACTCTCCTCGTGTTGCGTGGAAAGCGCTCGTTGTGGTCTCTGAGCATCCCCACAGCACTCTGCACGCAGCTGCTCAGGAGTCTGCTAGTGTCCAGGACCTGCAGCCGTCAGTACAATGCCGTGAGATGGCATCTCAGGGTCGACATGCAGGAAGCAGAGGTGATTTTCCATGTAGAGATGACGCTGGTGACCGACCAGCTGCTCCTGAGAGTCCGCCCACGTCCCCTGCTCATCAGGGACTTGGTCAGAACAGAGCACAGTTAACAGGGAGACCTCAGGAAACTCTGAGGGCCAGGATTTCACCTACAGTTGACTCCAGCACCAAGGGAGCCCTGGAGGCTCCAGGGCTCAGCACTAGCTGCAAACCGTGCGCGCAATGGCCCGTGACCACCAGCTGCTCCTTAGGAGAAGAGACCTGGCGATCTGCCCCTGAGAAGATTTTAGCCTCAGCAAGAAAGCCTGGGGGGCAGTTCTACCCTGTCCTGTGAGTCAGAGTGGACCTGACAGCGCTTGAAACAGCAACGCTGCCAGCACCAGTCGTCATGAGTCAGCTCTTAGTCCGCATGCCCCGTGTGTAACAAGATAGAACGGCTCCACAGGGCTTTCAATGGCTGGGTTTCAGAAGTTGATCCCACGGCTTCTTCTGAGGCTGCTCTGCATGGACTCGAAAGCCCAGCCTTTCAGTTAGTAGCCACACCCCCATAACCATTTGGCATCCTCCACGGACTCCCACTATCTGGAGTAGAGGGGGAAAGGAGGGCCCCAGCATGGCCCAGGGGGCCCTGGAGGGCTGGTGCTTACCTCAGTGCTTCTGGGCCCAGAGGCTGCCCCCTCCACCTCGGCAGAGCTGTCCGTGTCCATTCCCAGCTCTGCTGTGTCCCCAGGTCCTTTCAGCTCTGTCTCCATCGCCTCCTCCTCCTCATGGTCCCCTGTCCCGTGTCCCATCTCCACTGCAATGGAAGCAGAGCCAATCAGCCTACGATGCACACAGGGACCTCAGCAGCACTTCCTGTGAGGACACGTGCTTAGCACATGCCCAGGCTGGCCAGAGTGGCCCCCAGATGAGGCGATGTTTGCCATACAGACAGGACACAAGTTGAGTTCACCCACTCAGGGTGGCTCCCCCCTTCCGCCTCCCAGGGCTCTGTCAGAGGAGCCAAGACAAACAGACACCTTCCAGAGGGGCTCTCCCCAAAGATCTCCGAGGCCAGTGACAGCCCCCTCTGCCAGCCTTGGGGAGCAGGTCAGGGTGCTGTGGTCACTCCCCGATCAGATAGGTCAGCTCAGCAAAGGTCTGAGCTGCTGCTGCAGGGCAAGTGCTGGGAGCCAGAGGGTACTGAGGCTGGGTGGCCAGCACCCACGGTGCACAGCTGCCCCCACAGCACTACCTGTCGGGCCCCATCCACTATCCTGGGTCCCCAGAACCTCCGCTCAGCACTCACCCTCAGGCCTGTTCTGTGGAGCGAAGAGCTGGCTGATGGAGACATGCTGCAGCTCGGTCACTTCGGAAACCATGGTTGCTGACCTGTGGAGGTCGTCGATGTGCAGGCACTGCCACAGCCCTGCCAGAGAGAAAGCCGGGGCCCTCTTGTCGCTTCAATACTCTGCTGTGAGGGAGGGGCACCTGTCCTCCATGGAAACCCCTGAACGTGCGCACATGGAACCCCCCTGGGCATGCCGGGCCATGGGAGTCGGCGTAAGTATGTGATGCTCTCATGTGTCTGCCAGTGTGTAATAATACGGGAGGGAGACCCTGCAAAGGTTTGCCCCCACCCCCATTACTATTTTTATATAATTATTACAGTAAACTGCTATGCTCCTGCTTCTGGATGCCAATTTTCTTATGGGATAAATAGTGGATGGCCCACTCCTCAATTAAAGTGGAAGGTTTTCAGATAGCATTTCTCCCTGTCCTCAGTAAAATGAAAAACAAACTAACAAATCAGTGCATTCAAAGCAGTACTAGTAGGAATATCTTTCCTGAATCACTCATATATTGAAAATGTGAGGAAATGAGAGAACCATCCAGTGTTTATGTAGCAGCAAACTAAAGGGAATTCTGAGTGTAATACCATCAAGTCCAGTGATCAAGGTGGTTTTTGTGTGTGCGAGTAATTATTGGTAGGAAATCTACCTGCATCTAAAGAGATTCTTGAGGTTAATATTCGATTCTTACACTTGTACAGCATTAGAAATAGAAATAATTTTTTAAATTATTTATTTATTCAATTTATTCAATTAATTATTCAACTTAGAAATAATTTTTTTAAAACCTTAATGAAATGTATTTACTAATACTTTGGTCTTACCTCCCTGGAATCCCACATAAAATGTTCTACTCCCCATCCGGGACAGCTTTGTGATGAAATAGACCAGGATACTGCTCTTCTTTTCCTGAATCTTGTTGATCTCATTGATGACAGAATACCTATTAAAAGATCAAACAAACAAACAAACAACATCAACATTATTAAATGTCTGAAGGGTATCCCAGTAGTTAGTATGTTCAATATCATATCACATTCTGACATTTGGTTTCTTCCGAGCTGGGGCGGGGGGTGGGGGTGGGGGGGGGCTGTTTTATTTTTAACTTTGAATAAATTTTCAATCTCCCTCAATCTTCTGTTCTTCCAGAATGAACCTAAGTGCTCATCCAGTCAGTTCACTGTCTTTGCCCCAGTGCTCTGAAGGGGCATTCATTTATCAACTAGAGACACTGCCACCCCATCTTTGGCAGACTTGCCCTGATGCCACTAAGTGGAGGCCTAGCTGAGCTTTCCGTTTCAGGAATGAGATTGTATGGGCAATACGATTTCCTCATGCCACCCAGATCCCAGTGCTACCCACTGGGATCTAATCAGTCCTGAAATAGGGTTTCCAATGCTTGAAGAGGTACAGAAATTACTTTATCTCAGAGATAAGGAACCACTGGGTTTTCTTTTGTTGTTCTTGTTAGGTGTTTTTGAGTGAATACCTACTAATAGCAGTCCTATATACGACAGAATGAAACACTGTCCAATCCTGCCACCCTCACATGTGTGAGCCCATCGTTGCAGCCACTGCGTCAGTCCATCTTATGGAGGACCTTCTTCTTTTTCATGACCTGCTATTTTACCAAACATGATACCCTCTCCAGGGTCTGTATCTCCTGACAGCAGGTCCAAAGTACACAAGACACCATCATTGCCTCTAAGGAGCATTCTGGCCCTACTTCTTCCAAGACAGATTTGTCTGTTATTTGGGCAGTCCATGGTATTTTCACTATTCTTTACCAGCACCATAATTCAAATACATCAATGATTCTTTGGTTGCTCTTATTCAGTGTCCAACTTCTACTTGCATATAGGGTGATTGAAAATACTATTGCGTGGGTTAGGTGCACCGTAGTTCTCAAAGTAATCTCCTTGTCTCTCAGTGCCATACTGTGGTGGCTTATGTGTTGCTGTGATCCTGAAAGCTGTCACTGGTATCTCAAAATACCAGGAGGGTCACTGAAGGTGAACAGGTTTCAGCAGAGCTTCTACACTAAGATCAGACTGGAAGAAGGAATAAATGGGCTGTTCCCTTCTAAGGGATTAGCCACTGCAAACCTTGTGGACAGCAGAAGAGCATGGTCAGATATAGCGCTGAAGGCGGAGCGCCTCAGACTGCAGAGCACTCCAATATGACAGCGGAAGAGCTGCCTTAAGACGGAATCAAGAAGCGTGGCATGGGTGGAGTAAAGCTTGGAAGACCTTCATTACTCATGTGTCACAGCTCAAAACAAGACTGAATAGCTCCAAACACCCATTACTAATAGGAATGTAGAATACATGCAGCATGAATGGTAAGAAAATTGGAAATAAAATAAAATGGAAGGCATAAAGATCAATAACCTAAGGTATTAATGAGCTCAAGTGGTACTGGCCATTTTGAATCTGACAGGCATAGGGTTTACTAAGCCACGAATGATAAACTCAAGAGGAAGAGTGATGCTTTCATTGTCAAAAAAGACATTTAAAGGTCGATCTTGAAGGACAATACTGTCTGACAGGATAATCTATAACCCTAAAAGAAAGTTCAGTCAATACACCTATTATTGAAATTTATGTACCAATCATTAAAGTTGGTGGTTAAGAAACTTAAAAATGTTACCAACTTCTTTAGACTGAAATGCTATCAATATGTCTTGATAGCCGTTTAAGTGAGGAATCAACTAAGTCCACATAGAAGAAGCATACCAGCCTGTGTGATTCAGGCATTACAAAGAATAAAATCCAAATCTTGAGGTGGGGATGATACCAAAGTCTCACTTCTAAATACTCAGTTTTCAGAACATTATGGATAATAGTGGAAGCCCCAAATCTACTTGCAGGGTCCCTGTACTGATTGAATCTTTGCTGAATCCCTACTAACCAGAGTCTAGGAATGTAAATAGCCTTAATATCAGACAAAGAACATTGTGAAGTACATTTTAGCAACTGTTGTCAGGCTGGCTTGCAACACCTTATTAGACCTCTTTTTTTAAAAAAACTATTTTAAAATTTATTCTGTTTTTAAAAAATATTATTTTCTGCCTTTAAAAAATCAATTTATTGGGGGCTTATACAACTCTTATCACAATCCATACATACATCAGTTGTATAAAGCACATTTGTACATTCATTGCCCTCATCATTTTCAAAACATTTGCTCTCCACTTAACCCCCTGGCATCAGCTCCTCATTTTTCCCTTCCCTCCCCTCTCCCCCCTCCCTCATGAACCTTTGATAATTTATAAATTATTATTTTGTCATATCTTGCACTGTCTGACGTCTCTCTTCACCCACTTTTCTGTTGTCTGTCCTCCAGGGAGGAGGTTATATGTAGATCCTTGTAATCGGTTCCCCCTTTCCAACCCACTCTGCTTTCTTTTCTATTGAGGTTTTTCTTTAAAAAAAAAACATTTTTTCAGATAGAATTATTCTTTTATTTATTTTTTAAAAATCATTTCATTGGGGGCTTGTACAACTCTTATCACAATCTATTGTGTCAAGCACATTTGTACATTTGTTGCTATCATCATTTTCAAAACATTTTGTTTTTACTTGAGCCCTATCAGCTTCTCATTTTCCCCCTCCCTCCTCCACCCGCCCTCCCTCCCTCATGAACCCTTGATAATTTATAAATTATTATTATTTTTTCATGTCTTACACTGACCTATGTCTCCTTTCACCCACTTAAAAACCAATTTTATTGGCATTTAAGTCACATATCACCCAATTCAGTAGTTCAATCATATCAAGAAGATTGAGGTTTTTCTGTTTTATTTGGTCATTGCTGTAGTCCTCTTTTGGTTTTTGTCTTTGTTTTGTGTGTTTTTTTCTGTCTAGGGGTGTTTTTTTCTGTCTTGGGAAGACTGCAATTGGATTAAAAATTACCCGGAGGCACAGAAGAGGAGGTGGGGCAAAAATAGGGAGTCAACAGCAATGAGTACAAGAAGGAAGAAAATGTTCCAAGTGGATTGTGGTGAAGAAAGCACAACCCTTCTTAATGTGATTGAACTACTGAACTGTAGGATACGATAATTATATTTAAAAACTATTAAAAGAAAAAAGATGCATTGATACTAGTTGGCACATGAAACACAAAAGTTGGAAACAAATAAAAGGAATGGTAGTTAGAAAATATGGCCTTGGTATTAGAAACGAAACTAGAGATCACATCATACAATTTTACAAGATCAACCACTTTTTCATCGCAGCTACTTTTTCCAACAACATAAATGGTGACTACTATACACATGACCTTCTCCAGATGCATTGCACAGAAATCAAACTGATTACATCATGGGAAGAAATCATGGAAAAGCCCGATCTCAACAGGCAAAGCAAAGACACATTACTGACTGGACCAGACTATCAATTGCTCATATGAAAGTCCAGGTTGAACTTGAAAAAAGTGAAAACATCCATAAAAGTAAAAAGATGACTTTGCATATATTCCACCTGAAGTTCGAGAACTAATGAAGAATAGATTTGACTCATTGAACATTAATGGCATGAGACATGGTGAGCCGTGGGTAATATCAAGAACATCATGCATGAGGAAAGCAAAAAGTCATTAAAAAGAGAAAGAAAGAAAAGATCCGCTGAAGACAAAGCGGGTGAATAAGCAAATGTGGTGAAGAAAGCTGATGGTGCCCGGCTATCAAAAGATATAGCGTCTGGGGTCTTAAAAG
>NW_022111358.1:49615462-49625933 GCF_000313985.2 Echinops telfairi | reverse complement strand
CTATGTACAAAAGCGCTTTACACAATTGATGTGTGTATGGATTGGGATAACAGTTGTATGAGCCCCTAATAAAATGTTTAAAAAAAAAAAAAAAGAAAAGAAAAGATCAACATGTCAGAAGAGACTATGAAACTTGTTCTTGATTGTAGAGCAAATTGAAGAAATGATGAAGTAAAGGAGCTGATTAGAAAATTTCAAAGGGAAGACTGAGCAGACAAAATAAAGCATGATAATGAAATATACAAAGACCTGGAGGTTAGAAAACCAAAAGTTAAGAACATGTTCATCATATCTCAAGCTGAGGAGCTGAAGAAAATGTTCAAGCCTCAGGTTGCAATATTTAAAAGATTCTATGGGCAAAATAGTAACTGATGTAGAAAGTATCATAGAAGATGGGAAGAATACACAGTCACTGTACTAAAAAGAACTGGTCAACATTCGGCCACTTCAATAAGTAGCATATGATCAGGAATCAATGGTACTGAAGGAAGAAGTCCAAACTGTACTGATAGCATTTGTAGAAAAACCAAAAAACACACCAAGGTTCCAGGAATGGACAGAATACCATGTCAAATGTTTCAACTAAGCTGCAGAAGCACTAGAAACACTTATTCATCTATGCCAAGAAATCTGGAAGACAGCTACCTGTCCAACTTACTGGAAAAGTTCCATATTTGTACCCATTCCAAAGAAAGGGGACCCAACAGAATGTGGACATTACAATACCACATGAAAGTAAAATTTTGCTGAAGATTATCTAACAACAGTTGCAGAAATATATTGACAAGGAACTGCCACATATTCAAGTCAGATTCAGAAGAGGATGTAGATTAAGGGATATCATTCCTGATGTCAGATGGGCCTTAGCTGAAAGCAGAGACTATCAGAAAGATGCTTCCTTGTGTTTTGTTGACTATGCAAAGGCATTCAATTATGTGGATCATAACAAAACTATGGATAATATTGAGAACAGGAATTCCAGAACACTTTATTGTACTGATTTGTCGTGTACATGGATGAAGAAGCAGTCATTGGAAGAAGAGAGGGCAATACTGAGTGGTTTGAAATCAGGAAGGTGTGCATCAGGGTTGTCTCCTTACTACTCAGTCTGAATGCTGAGCAGGTGATCTGAGGAGCCGGGCTGTATGAAGACTGTGGCATCAGGAGTGGAGACAAACTTATTAAAAACCTGAAATACGCAGATGACACAAAACTGCTCGCTGAAATCAAGGTGGATTTGGAGTCCTTGCTGATCAAGATCAAGGACTGCAGCCTTCAGCAGAGATTACAACTCAATTTAAAGAACAAACATCCTCACAGCTGGACCAGTAGCTAAGATCGTGATAAACAGAAAAATTTGCCCAGGGTTTCATCTTGCCTGGGTCCACAATGGATGCTCATGAAATAGTAGTCAAGAAAGCAAATGATGTATTTTCACTGGACAAGTTTATTGCAGAAAAACTCTTTAAAGTGTTTAAGAGCAAATATGTCAATTTGAGGACTAAGTTGTGCCTGACTCAAGTCATGGTATTCTCAGCTACCTCATGTGCATATGAAAGTTGGTCAGTGAATAAGAAAGGAAAATTGAAGAATTGATGCATTTGAATTACAGTTATGAAAAAATATTGAAAGGACTGACAGAAGAACAAACAAATCTGTGTTGGAAGACGTACAGCCAGAATGTTCATTATAAGTGAAGATAGCAAGCCTTGTCACAAGTACGTTAGGCATGTTATCAGGAGGAACCAAAACTAAACTCGCTGCTATCAAGTTGATTCTGGTTCAGAGTGACCCCGTGGGTCTCCAGAGAGGTGCAATTTTACAGAAGTAGATAGCCTAATCTTTTATCTACTGAAAAGCTGGTAGTTTTGAATTGCAAACCTCATGGTTAGTAGGCCAATGTATAACTCACTACACCACTAAAGTTCCTAAGGGCGTCATGCTTGACCAAGTAGAAAGGCAGTAGAACAGAGGAAGACCCTGGACAAGATGAGTTGACCCAGTAGTTACAACAGTGGGCTCGATCATAAACACAACTGTGAAGACGGCGCAGGACTGGGGCAGTGTTTCGTTCTGTTGCACACAGGGTCAGTATGAGTTGGAATTGACTAGCACCTAACATTATTGAATTTACATTCATTGTACTTTACTGCTTTTGTATTGTTAGCCCTTACTTTTTTGAAAAATATAACCTTATTCTATTTCTCTAGTCCATTTTGGAAAAATGATAAGGGAGGGGAATTTTCATATCTTTGATTTATATTTATTGTATGATACTGTTTTCAGGGAGGCAATCTTTTAGGAGCGGCCAATTGAACTTGGAGTTTCTAGTGGAGTTTCTCAGAAAAGCACTAAAAACATACTTAGCTGATGCAATGAGCTGGGCGCTGTGAGTCCTGTCTTCAAAATCTGTCTGAATGATGAGGATTCTACATCTGGCTGTGTTGGTTACACAGTTTCTAAAACAGAAAGAAAATTATTCAAATGAATTCTCTGTCCTAAAAAAGAGTGATGAGATCCCCCCAAATGATGGGACATGTAAAGGCTATACAGAAAATACGCTTCAGCAGGAAATTTTCCTGTAGAAGATGGGTAGACAATCCAGAGGAGAGAGAAAAAGCCTAATAGATGCTTCCCAACCAACTACCAGGACAGTGGCTTTAAGAATGTGTTTCTGACAGGTAAGGAAGTTGCAGAAGATGAGAGAGATGGAGGAACTGGCCAGCCATCCTGTCAGCCCCTGGTCCTGGTGCTCACTAACCAGTGCTGCCGATGGTGCCAGCGACTGCTGTCGCCACACAGTCACTGGTTGCTGTCAAAATGAATCCTTCTCATGCCTATCCAACCCATAGATGTCAGAGTAGAACTGTGGGCCACAGGTGTTCATGGCTGAGTTTTGGGGACATAGATGGGAAGACCTTCTCGGGTACTTCTTGAACATGACTTGAACCTCCAACCTTTTGGTTTACAGCTGAGCACTTAACCATTTATACCACCGAAGAACTCTGGTACACAGTAGTGAAATATAAATTGTCAGGGTGGGAATTAGATTTGAGAGCGAGAGAGAGAGGGATGGGAGTGGGGAGAAGGGGAAGGTGGAAGCTCACCGGACTTCTTTGAGGAAGGAGTACTCCGTGTCAAACTGCTGCAGGGACAGGATGGTGGGCCTCAGAGCCCTGCCTTCCAATTCCAATTCGAAAGCCCCACAGTCATGACTGGTGAGCAGTCTGGAGAAAGTAGTGATCTGCACAGTTGGGAAAGCATTGTACAATCAGTGAATAGAGAGAAAGAATCCAAACCCAAAGAAGTCATCCAAAAAAGGCAGTGCTCAGGTAAGCAGACGTACAGGATCAAATTGTCTAGAGGACAAGACTGTCCCTGTCCTAGATGCCTGAGTCACCTTCCTAGACCCCAGTTTTTCTTCCTGCTGTGAGTCCTCTGGAAATTCTGCTGATCATTCAGGACACAGCCAAATGCCATTTCTTGCAATTTTGCTTCCTGCCTTCTGTAGTTAGTAGCTGGTTCTCCCACCTTCCCACAGCTCTGTCATCCAAAGGGCTCCCAACTCTATCCCTAACCCATATTCTACCTCTGAACTCAGATTCTTGTCCAACTGAAAGAAGGACTTGTCCACTTATAGGTATCAGAACCTCTCCCATCACATACCCAAAACTTGCTGACCACTCTTGGATTCACTATCTGGCTTAACCATAATGAGGATCATCTAAGAAAGAAATCAAATAGTCAAACTCAGGTTCTTCGAGCCTCAAGGTGAAACTGGTTAATTTCTGACGATTTACATCCTATGTCTCAATCCTGCCCCCAACTCTATTGTGGCTGAAGTGCCACAGCAGACTCCCAGCTGCTCTGTCAGTCTTTATTCAAACTTGATCTTTTTATCTCCCAAGAAGTGAAGCACAATACAAAGACAGATCCCTCAGTGACGCCCCTCTAGACAGTACAAAGTGAACTTCTGGTGCAGCTGAGATGGCCCTCCATGATGTCGCTCCCACAATGTCTCCTCTGCGTCTCTCGGCAATCACAGCCTTGAACTCTGAGCCCCTACATGGTGCTCTTCTGGTTTCCTTGCTCAACTGAGGCCCTCCGCCCAAATGCCCGCCCTCCTAGCCATACTTCTCAACTCAGCTTAGCTCAGGGAAAAAAGGCTCATCTGCTCATCTCCGGGAAAAAAGGCTCATCTGCTCTTGTCTCTGGATCGTCTTTGTCCCTGGATATTCAGTCTTTGTCACTGCACAGGGACTTTTCTTATGTCTGCTCGCCTTATACTGCAGGCTACTTAAGGGGAAAAACAACACAAGTGTGTGGAGACACCCTCACTGTGCTCAGCTCAGTACTGACACATGGACTCCATCTGCTGAAGAAAACAGTCTATGTGGGGTTCCAGTCTACAGAGAGCCCTACACAGAAAGATGCGCTTAAACACTGGTTACACTGCACTGAAATATATGCCGTGCATCCCCTCAAACTTAATGTGGGAAAGGTCAAAAGTCTCACCATCCAGTCTCAACTATTACACCCTTCAAAACAATCTGAAATTCTGGATCCGAGGTATTCCTGAAAGCTTCGGTGGAAGAGGAGAAAGAGCAACATGGTACGAAACAAGAAAATCACCTCGGTGAAGATGGCACGGTGCTCCAGATCTACCACGCGCAGTTGGGCCTGAAGGAAATCTGCAAAGGAGTTATGCTGCTGCTTATAATAGTATTCCTGGGAGAGAGATTGGGCTGCAAACGCCCCCAGTGAGCATGTGCTCAGCCGAACCACAGCATCCGGAGTGGCACAACCCAGCAGGATCAATTTGGCTTCCTCCAACACTGTGTGGTAGAGGTCGCCGGGCAAGTCCTCGTGACCTCGCCTTTCTGTGACCTGGAGCACCACGGAGGCGCACGCGTCAGAGTGGTAGCCAATGAAGACTTCAGGGGGGCTGTATTTGTGTCTGACTATGAAAGGATCAGCTTTCACCTGGATGAACTTCTCTACCCATCCCTTGAGTTCTTCTACAGTGGTCCTCTGCTGCTTCTCCAACACGGTGTTGATATCCAGATAGTGCTTCTCCAGTCGGTTGATGAGAGGAATGGGGAACTGTCTGTAGACAACATCTTTCTCCTCAATGACGATCAAGCGGAAGTCTGGGTGCACTCTGCACTTGACACGATGGGTCCCCAGGCCAAGGTCCACGTACTTCTGACCACCCAAGTAAACATAGTACTGGTTGAGGGCATCGTAGAGGCTCTCATAGAGGTTCTGCAGATTCAGCAGGACTACCATCTTGCCAGTCTCCATGCAGATCTTCACGCGGTTGATATTTCTGCAGATCTGGGTATACTCCTGGTCCTTGGGGAAACCGGAACCAAAAATAATCTCTGGCTGCTGCTGGTCCTTACTGAAGAATGTCTGTTGGAGGATCTGCAGGGCCACATAATTTTTGGTGAGCACAAGCAAGTAACGACAATCACCATCTTCCAGCTCTCCTCCTGATCCCTTTGGATGATCCCAGTAAATGTTCTGCCGGATCAGCTGGAGAGTGCTGGCTTCTTCAGAGCACTTTGCCTCGGGTAAATTGGCCATAAAAATAGGCAACGGCTTGATGTCATCTTTGCCACTAAAGTTCCGAAGGATGGCCTGTGCGACGTCCTGGGAGGAAGGCTTTTCGTGGGAAGCCTTGGCCATGGCAAAGACCATTTTGATGAGACTGTAGTAGTCACGGAGCCCAAAGAACTCCTTGTCTTGGCGCTGGCACACCGTGTCATAGGCTTTCGCAAAGGGGGCAAAGTACTCTTGGACTCTGTCTTGGATTAGCGTGTCTGAGTGGCAAATTCCCTTGGCACTCTCGATGAGCTCCTTCTCACTGGGACTGCCACGTGACACAAAAAGGCCCCGGTTCATCTTGGCAGGATCCAGTGCCCAGTTGGAAATGCCTATGAAGCCAACCTTCTTATGGGGTGCAGGATCTTCTTCAATGCAGCCATCTTCCAGCAGTGGGTGCAGGGTCTTCAGGGGCATCTTAGGAGAGTCTTCAGCCAGTCCAACCTCATCTAACACCACCACAGAGACGTACTGATCCAGGTCCTTGCCCTGCTGGAAACGGGCACACTGCTTGAAGGTAGCTATGATTCCCTGGGGAGTGGAGTGAGGGCTGCACTGGAAGGACACCAGGTGGACTTGCTTCAGGTTCCGGAAGAGAACTGAGTAAGATTCTTGGCCCTGCATGGCATCAGCCACAATTGTCTTTGCAAGGGATTTGGAGCTGCCAGGCTTTCCCACCAGGAAGAGAGGAATCTTCAGCTCAGTGCAGATTACCATCATGAAGAAATTCTCCTTCAAAGCCAAGTTCTTGGCGATGGTTTTCCTCAGAGGTACACCATTCAGAAAAAGATCCTGTATTTGAGTCATTTCTTCCAGGATAACCTTGCTGTCATTGTATGGTTCTGGAAGACACCTGCAAATGGCTCTGCGATATAATTCTTTCCTTTCCAAAGAGGCATGGTAACAAACCCCTATGGCCTGCACCAAAGCCCAGAGGACCGGATTTCTCTGAGATTTGGTTTTTGTGACACTTGGTGCACAGAGGAAGGAGTCCAGCTCTGAGAAGAGCATTTCACTGTGGTCATAAAACCATTTGAAAACTTTGACACACCGTTCCACATCCCTAAGGCTGACAAAACTGCACTCATTTCCCCTTGTTCTCATGAAGCCTTGAGAGGCAGAAAGCACTTCTGTGATCAGACGAGTCTCATTGTGGTCTATCTCGATGGAGTCAACCAGTCTCTGGACAATTTGCTGAGTATAGAGCTTTTCAGAAACACCGTTCAGTTGTCCGAAGTCCCACACCAGAGGAATCATGCTTGGCGGGAGAGCATGCACACGGTAAACCAGCTGTCTCAGAGGAATGGAGCCAAGCTTCTCTGTTGTCTCCTCGGCCCTAACTCTGTACCCTAAGCCAGCTGACTCCAAACGGCTGATCATCTCCTGGGAGTGCTTCCGGTAAGGGTTGCAAGCTGCGATGATGTGCAAACCAGAGTCCTTGGCCAGGGGCTCGCCATTCACTGTGTGGTCACACAGAACCTCTTTGATACAGCTGATGGCTTCGGTCGTGTTGGCTTCATCCAAGAACAGGATGGTGTCGAGCTGGTATTCACGCTTATTGAAGACAGCGATGTGCTCTGCCTCCCGGACTTTGGAGTAGATCATGTCTGCAGTGGTCCCTCCATGGACCTTGACCAGCTTCAGAGTTTCAGCATCAACACCCCCACGCCGCAAGTCACTAAGGAATTTAATGAGCCTGGTTTTCCCACAGCCAGTTTCTCCCATGATGACAACGGGGATCCCACACCGGAACCGCATCTCGATGGCAAGGATCTTCAACATGTTGTCTGTGGTAAGCTCGTAGGTGTCATCAGGGTCCGTGGCCCATTGGATCCCTAATGCCATGCATAGCTTTTCCAGTTTCTCATGTCTGGGCAGTCGATCAAAGTCAACATTGAAGGGCACATTCTGATGCAACAGGCCTACGTATAATATATTCTTCATGACATCTTTCTTGATTACCTCCCCATTTAAGTGATTGACAGCATCAAGATGGGTACCATTCTGATTGATCTTTAAATGGAAGCCAATGAATGTCATGGATACGTGGTCACCATTGAAGAAAACATATGGATGTGGCTCTGACTCCCACCTTTTCCGCAGAGTGAAAGGCGCTAGATCTTCTTCCTTGACTCCATCCATGGTAACTGTATGGTTACCAGGGCTTTGGTCCGAGGTGTTCAGGGTTGGTGTGGCAAAATCCCTCGCCATGCAGATCAAGAAGGTCACAACAAAATTCTTGAATCCCCTCAGTGTGTCCCCAGTGAGATCAGGGTTACAGAAGACCGACGCCTCGCAGTCTTTGAGCTGGTAATTCAGGAACCGAGCAAAGTTTCGAAGCTCTGACCAGGAAGGGTTCATCACCCCACAGTAAAACAAGAAGTGCTGGAGGCATTCTTCTGGTGTGTCTTCAGTAAAGCCTTCTTGGTACTGAAACGTGTCCAGGTTGTGGTGTTGATGGAAGCGCTTTATATACTGGTATGGTCTTTGGAAGGTTTCGCTGCAGAACTCACTATGATCCATCCCTGGTGCTCTCTGGCTGGATTCAGGGCCCAACCTCATCTCCATCACCTCTTTCGGGGGCCTGCATGTGACTTTGGGGAAGATGTCAAGAAAACTGAACTGTGGGGCACGGGTACCCTGGACAGGAGACATAGGAAGCAAATCCATGGTTATTACCAAATGACTTCAGTAAAGAAAATGCTTTTGTGTTCTAATGCTCCACAAGGTCTATGTTGGACCAGCTTTTATGAATGAAGGCCCCTGCCTTTCTGGAGATTCCCTTTTCCACTGCTAGTGAAGGCATCTGCAGGAGCCAGACAGGCTTTCTACCCCCGTGAACAGTGACAGCCTCAGACACCCACACGGGGTCACGATAAGTCAGCATTGGCTGGATGGCAGCGGATTAAGGTATTATGGAAGTTGGATTTAAGGAGCACCTGCCTTTATCTTAAAAATCTCTTAGGAAATTATTTTACAAACCCAACTTCCTAAAATTATGTTTCCTCATTAAGTTTATCCAGACTGGGGACCTCTAAAAGTTAACGGGGAAAACTCCCTTAGTTCCAATTTCCCACCCACTTTTTGAACCCGATTATATATATGCATGTGTGTTCCTTTTGTTAAGAAATGCACATGACAAGTCTCCTCTCATTTTCAGCTGGCATTTAGAAAGATGGCCCTTTCTCTGAGGGGATCAATCTACGGCACTCAGAGCACAACTGGGATTTAATCTGGGTAGAGCACAAGTCTTGAATCAAAATAGCAAACATACTCTGTGACTGCTATTAAAGAGTGCTTTTATTTATTCTAGATATAACTGAAAAGTGATCTTCAAGACTGAGTTTTCCTGTTAACATCCACCTTGGCTACTTCACTATAGCTATAGGGCAAACCACAAAACTTACCCCTCCACCCCAGTAAGACCTGAAGCAATGAAAACTCCCTCCACCATCAAATGAACAACCTGTCTGTTACATACCCGTCTTGAAGAGCTCTTTGGCAGTGCTCCATTCCCTTCCAGGATCTCAATGACATATAAATGGCGCCGGTTCCGAAGCCACATTTTCCCGTTTATGTCCATTAAGTACTGCAGAACGAGGAGTTTGAACAGAAACCCCCAAATTCCAGACCGTACCTAAAGACAGAGTCACACGAGTCTTACAATCTTTGCACAACCTGGATTATGAGATCTTTCAACCCAAAGGATCCTCCTATTTTGTTCTCTGGCAGAATGACACTGAGTATCAACATCCAGAGGCAGAGGAAACTATCCTGTCTCCTGTCACTGGGCCTCGAGGCTTCTGGTGGAGCCAGGTGGGAAAATGGCCTCTGTCTTCACTAACTTGGGTCCCTCCGCTGCAACCCCAGGCACTTACCGAGGAGGTCATATCAATGTGGAAAAGTGCGGGACGTTTCTGGCACTGTGCATTCAGGAAAGGCAGGAGGGCATCCAAGACCTGGCCTTCATCCACTTGGGGCTCCATCAGTCGAATGACTTTCAGAGGCACTTTTGTCCCAATAAATTTCATCTTCAATTTTCTGTGCAGTCTCATCACATAGAGAGATTTTCCTATAGTGGCAACACATGGAAATTAAGGCTGTGGATATTTACAGAGCAAAAGGATCCAAAGGATTCATTTGCTTCTCAAGGTTGGTGGTCCCCACCCCCCAGCTGCTCCCTAGGAGATATTTGAGGGTAGCTGCCTCATAAGGAATTAAGAGTCTGTCTTGAGACAGATATAGAATCGCTTCTCGGCCCTTTGGCTAAGAGCAAGTGTAGAGACCTAAAAAGAATCTCTGTGGGTCAGTATTGACTCAACGCTAATGGATTTTATATTGGATTTTCTCTCTGTAGAAAGTTCAAAGTGACCAGTACTACACAAAACAGATGCACCATAACCTCAGATGAAGGAATACACTTTTGACCCTCAAATTTCCTAGCATTACCTACTCATTAACTTTGGTGTCTCCCTGGTAGAAGTGATAGCAAGCTAGATATAATTAACAGAAAAAATAAAAGTATGGCATTGTAGCAACTTTTATCTCAACAGAAATAGTAATGTTATTGACATAAAGTCAATATGAATGGAATGATTTCCCTTCCCAAGCTTGGTGATGTTCACAAGGTAAGCTTTACCTGGAAGCAGAGTGTGGGGTTGGGGAAACCAGACAGATGCTAAGGGGAGTCTCAGCTCTTAGCTGCTCTGCTCTGCGCTCAGCCCATCAACCCCGCAGGGGCCAAAGGAGTTTAAAACTGAAAAGTTAACTGCAGAGCAGCTTGCTTACAGGAGAAACGCTGGGTGCTCACAGGACTTGCCCAAGTAAGCAGAGGCGTCCCGTTCTATCATGAGTCTGATTGACA
>NW_022111358.1:49613311-49615362 GCF_000313985.2 Echinops telfairi | reverse complement strand
TTCTTGCATTGAGGGAGTACTTTAGTGGAGGCCCAATGTCCATCTGCTACCTTAAATAGTTGCAGTTTTTATCATAATAATTCTCTATGAAATTATTTTATAACTTCCTATAATTAAATATGTCCATCAATTGTGTGTGTTTGTCTGAATTTCTTTGTTAAATTCACATCACTAAAGTCTTCTTCATATTTCTTTTTCCTTTTATTTTTTAGTTTTATTGACATATTTCACATATGCAATTAAATATTTCTATCATGTTAATATGAGCTGTATAGTCATCTCCAAAATCAATGAGAACATTTATTTCCCTCTTGTGTCTTTTGTCATCAGCTCCCCACGTCCTTGCTACCTCCTGTGCCCCACCCCTCAAGACCCCATCAGTGCAGTCACTGTCTCTGTCGCTGTCCACCCTGAATTTCAGCTACAGAAAACATAGAAAACAAAACAAAGCACAAACATTGCACTCTGCATGACAGCAAGGGTATTCACATATCTGGTTTGTGGCCAGAGTGAATTCACTGGAAGCTTAATCCATGTGTGGATCCTGGGAATGGATTTTGGCCTCCAACTGTCATCCATAGCATTATTCATATTTCAACTGGCATCAAGGAGAATGACACTTCTTAAAGGATCAATTTCTTGTATTCAAAACACAACTTCTCATACGTTCTCTGCTTTTTGATGATATGTCTTTAAAAAGATGACATAGTTATATTCTAGCAGGTATAGTTCTACTTTTGTGAATAAGAGTTTTTAAACAACAATCCATGTTTTTTAGTCTAAAAAGCTGTCCCACACACATATACTTTCCTTTTCTTAGCAGTAATTTAAACTGTATATCACTGGCTAAATGTATAATACTATCAATAGATTTATCATATGTCCTCTGTGGATGAGTTCTCAGAATCCCTCCAAATATAAGGATGTCTCTAAAGTGAACCAGGGACATCTATAAGCCATAAATACATGAATGGATTTTTAACTCATACTTCATTGCATCCCTAATCTAAGAATAATCAGTTCTAACAATGTGGCCCTACTCCATATTTGACCTTTTGAAGAGATCAATGAAACTATGGGTGCTTTAGCAAAGTATGGTGAAGGAATTAGATGGCGCCTGATTATCAGAAAGAATAGCACCTGGGGTCTTAAAGGCTTGTCTTAAAATAAGCAGCTATCTAAGCGAGGTGTCAACTAAGTCCACACAGAGGAAGCACCCTAGCCTGTGTGATCCAAGGGTTATAAATAATGAAATGCAAGGCTGGGGCAGGGATTAGAGCTTAATCCCTGCATTACATCGTAAATCACAGCTTCCATTCTGAGCCCCAGTTTGCAGAAGGCTATGGATGACAGTGAAGCCCATCCATGTGCAGGTCCTCACGTGGATGAAACCTCTGGTCAGTCCTGTCTGACCATGACCCAGCATGTGAATAGCCTTGCCCTCAGACAGAGTACATTGGAAAGTGAATTAATGCAAATTTAGTTAGGTTACACTTTAACCCTTTATCATTCATTCTCCCTTTTGATCCATTTAAAATTTGTTTGAGTTTTCAACTTTCTTTTAATTTCAGGATTTTCTCTTGTATTTTTTGTCTGTTTTAGGGGTTGGTGGGTGGGAGGGGTAATTCTTCTGTATATGAAATCCAGAATAGATAAAGCTATGGAGACAGTAACTGGATTATCATTTCTTAGGGTTATGGCAGAGCAGGTTTTGGGGAAATGGAGGAACTAATATAAATACAAGAAAGAAGAAAATGTTCTAAAATTGTGGTGATGATTACACAATTCTTTTTAATATGATTAAATCGTTGAATTATATGTGAACTGTATGTCAATAAAACTTTTTCTCCATGCGGGGGTCAACACCAGGGACACAGTGTGGGAATTGCGCCTGATCTGACCCCGCCATGCCGAGGCAAGGCACTGGGGGGCAGGGGGGCAGGGTGCAACGGAACAGCAGGGGAGGGGAGTAGAAAGATCCCCAGGGAATGATGAGGGTGGACATTGGAGACAGGGCATGGTGCCCCAACAGGCTAGACTGGAAAACACAA
>NW_022111358.1:49610495-49611645 GCF_000313985.2 Echinops telfairi | reverse complement strand
TGAGCTCTTAATCAATCAAACAAATATACCTTATAATACTGCTCACTATTAGGAGTATTTTAATTATTCCATATCTACTTAAACAATGAGTTTTAAAACTGAGTTTTCATTGCTAATATTGCACTTGATTACTTCACTATAGGTAGTGGGGAGTCATAAAAATATATTTCTACATAAGGCCTGAAAGAATACCAAGGGCTCAAGTAAAAAGAAAATGTTTGTAAAAGGATGATGGCAGTAGTACAAATATGCTTGACACAATCGATGTGTGGATTGTTATGAGCTGTAAGTGCCCCTAATAAATTTTTTAAATCATTTTATTGGGGGCTCTTACAACTCTTATCACAATCCATGTATACATCCATTGTGTCAAGCACATTTGTACATTTGTTGCCCTCATCATTCTCAAAACATTTGCATTCTAGAGCCCTTAAAATGATTTTAAAAAATCATTTTATTGGAGGCTTGTACAACTCATCACAATCCGTACATACATCCATTGTGTCAAGCACGTTTGCTACCATCATCAGTCTCAAAACATTCTCTTTCCACTTGAGCCCCTGGTATTAGATCCTCATTTCTCCCCTCCCTCCCTGCTCCACCCTCCCTCATGAACCCTTGATAATTTATAAATTATTATATTTTGTCATATCTTACACCATATGGTATATCCCTTTACCCACCTTTCCCCTGTCCATCCCCCAGGGAGGAGGTTATATGTAGTTCCTTGTCATCCATTTCCCCTTTCCACCCCACCCTCCCTCCACCCTCCTGGTATCTCCATTCTCAGCACTGGTCCTGAAGGGATCATCTGTCCTGGATTCCCTGTGCTTCCAGTTCCTATCTGTACCACTGGTCTAGCCAGATTTGTAAGATAGAATTGGAATCATGATCATGAGGGGGAAGGAAGCATTTAGGAACTAGAGGGAAGTTGTATATTTCATCGTTGCTACACTGCACAGTGACTGGCTAGTCTCCTCTCTGCGACCCTTCTGTAAGGAGATGTCCAGTTGCCTACAGATGAGTCTTGGGTACCCAATCTGTGCTCCCCTTCATTCACAATGATTTTATTTTTTGTTCTTTGATGCCTGATACCTTATCTCTTCGACACCTAGTGATCACATAGGCTGGGGTGCTTCTTCTACGTGGG
>NW_022111358.1:49607921-49610182 GCF_000313985.2 Echinops telfairi | reverse complement strand
ACACACACACACACACAAAACACACACATGAACAATTTCTCCAACACATACCTGTTTTGAAGACCTATTTGGCAATACTGGAGTGCCTTCCAGGATTTCAATGACATATAAATGGCACTGGTTCCGAAGCCACATTTTTCCATTTACATCCATTAAGTACTGTAGAATTAGGAGTTTGAACAGAAACTCCCAAATTCCAGATTGGACCTAAAGAGAGAATCACAAGGATTTAAAAAATATTTACATAAACTGTAGACCAGGTCTCCTAACCCAGTGGATCTTCATCTTTTGTTCTCTGGTAGAATGACACTGAAGTTCGCGGTACATAGAAAAGGGAACCGCTATACCCTCTGCCTTCCCTAACTAGGCCTCTGGCTTCGGGAGGAGGCAGATGGGGATACAGGGCTGTGTCCTCCCTGACTCTGTCCCTTGGTTGAAATCCAAGGCACTTACGGAGGAGGTCACATCGATGTGGAAAATGGTGGGGCACTTCTGGCACTGTGCATCTAAGAAAGGCAGGAGGGCATCCAGGACCTGGCCTTCATCCACTTGGGGCTCCATCAGTCGGATGATCTTGAGAGGCACTTTTGTCCCATCAAACTGCATTTCCAATTTTCTATGCAGAGTTTTCACATAAAGAGATTTTCCTGTAATGGTGACATGTAGAAATTAGGACCATAGCTATGGACAGATTGAGAGCGTCTAGATTAGAATGAGTAACAATTACTTCTCTCTGCGCCAAATTCAAGATGGTATATTGAACTTTTTGAGTAACACTCAAAAATTATTACTACAAAATCAGAGAAATCTTTACTAAAGAAAACTGTCAAACTGTGAAGCTATAGTTTCTTGACAGTGCCCCCAAACTTAGTCTCCACGTACTTTTGAAGACAGTGTCTCCCCTCTCCATCCCTCCCCAGAAGAACATGGCTCTCTAGTTGATGCCGGGTCAGGACCGCAGTTTGGGCATTCTTGGGGATTTAAAGTGTGTCCCTTTGCAATGTTCTTTGAGTTTGGAGAACAAAATCAGGTCTGAAGAGTGTGCGGGTTTAGGTTCCTCAACACATTCTCACAGAGGAGCCCTTGCTGCCCTTGAAGAATGAGCAGCTCCACTGTCATGATGGGAGAAATCCTTGGCACGATTTTCTTGACTTTCCCACTGATGTACTTTTTAATTTTTGTAAACCTTCCTAATAAACGTCCACGAACGACCTGTGTCCATAAAGAAAATGGATCAAGATTACCCCCTATGGAATTCCAAAAGAGGCGTTGCTGTCATCTTTGAATTTGACCTGTCTGCCGGGAATTAGACAGGCCCAGCAGACACCCTCAGAAGCCGGGACTTTGATTGCACCTTTGTTGGAATGGAAACTAAGACAGGTGTATTTCTAAGACAGATCCTTGTCTGCAGCCACCCACATATTTATACACTGAAAAAAAGACGCTTGCATATGTTGGAACTGGAACCCTAAAAAAATGCCTTTTTACTTATCCTCAAACAGAAAACAGTAATCCTCAAGCCATTGCTTACTCACTGACTTTGTTCTCTGTCTGTCACTAATGACAGCAATCTAAATGTAAAATTCTCAAATAAATTGTTATCGAGTAGATTTTGACTTGAAGCCACCCTGTAGGACAGAGTGGAAATGTCCCATTAGATTTCCAGGGCTATCAGTTTTACAGCAAAGATCCCTACATCTTTCTCCCATGAATTGGGTGGTGGGTTACAAACTCTGACCTTGATGTATCTTAACAACACATACAGTATCGGGATGAGTTGGGTGCGATTGCAATTGTTCTAAAAGGATGTTGTATTGGTATTGAGAGAAGGACAGTATGAAGGGAAATGTGTCCTTCTTTTGAAATCTTTGTGTGTTCCCAGTCTTGTGGCCTTTCTCAGAAGCAGAGTACAAGGTTAGGAGAACTAGACAGATGCTAAGGGGCATTCAGAGGCTCAGCTCCTTCTCCAGCAGAGCCAAGACACCTGCCCTACCCTCAGACCACCAACCCCGGGGCCCGAGGGAGTTTACAACTAAAGGGTTAACTGCCAAGCTGCCTGCCTACAGAGATGTCGGGTGCTCACAGGAATTGCCCCATACCGGGACCCAGGTGAGCCATGGTGAGCCTTGCACGGGCTTCGATTGACAACTCACTGCCACTCACTGCCTCGTGGTGACCCCTGTGGATTCTGAGACTGCAACTGTTTACGTGAGTAGAAAGCCCAGTCTTTCTCCTACAGAGCTGTTGGTGGTTTTGAACCA
>NW_022111358.1:49603484-49606999 GCF_000313985.2 Echinops telfairi | reverse complement strand
GCCCTCAGCTTGCCCGCTAGGCTGGGCTCAGAGGAGAGGATCCGTAGTAATTCTGCCTTCACTGTCCTCCCCCGGTGTCTGCTGGCTGATTCATCAGTCCTCCTGGAGACTTCTAGGACATCAAGCCAGGTGCAGTTGCCTTTGATGAAGGACAGCATCATCAGGGCTGCCTCACTGGGCCTGGGCTTCTTGAGCTCCGTGCTCAGGTAGACCAGCTGCTCGGCTGTGTAGAAGTTGAGGTGGAAATACTCAGCTCGCTTCTTTGCCACAAGCGTCTTCCAGTGGTCCAGGAAGTGCTCCATCTGCCTACACAGGTCTTCCAGCAGCCCGGCCACCTCCCCGCACCCCGTGAGCTGGCCCACCAGCTCCAAGTGGAAGTCCATGAGGATGGAGACGCCCTCCTTAGGAGAGCAGTACACCTGGGCGCTCCAGGTCCTGAACAGCATGTTCCCAGCAGAGTAAAGACTGAGGAAGGACTGCACAAGCCTCTGCACGTTGCAGAACACCTGCGGAGAGTGAACAATCAGTGGACGTTACAGACTGTACCAGAGAGGCCACGCGGTCTAGAACAATAAAGATGGTTTCTAATGGGAAAGACACTGGTTGACTATATGACCTCAAACAAATGCTGTTGCTGGAGCTACCATCAAGGCAGCCCCGACTCATAGTGCCCCACAGTGTGGCAAAATGCTGCCCAGCCCTGCACCATGCCAACCACACATGCGGATCAGACCCTCGTGACCCAGAGGATGTTATGGCCGATGTTCAGAAGTAGATTGCCATACCATGTTCTAGCCCATAGTTCCTCCCCTGACAGGCAGGTGGTAGCTGCATGAAAGGTGCATTGCTTGGGAAAGGGACCCTGACCTTCCACAGGAAGGCACATTTCTACCACGGAACCAATAATGCCCGCTGTGAGCAAATGACATTTACCACAAAAGACCCTCCTTCCTCATCCATAGAATTGACCGTATGGGAGGGCTCTCTTCCTCAGTAGGTACTGTATTACTAAGATAAGGTATGATTTGGACAATCTAAGTGAACTTTAAAGAAAGCCTATCATACACATAAGAGACAATTATGTAAATCACTATGCTTTTAGAAAGTTTTGGTGTGTTGCTGATTTATAGAGTGAGTGAAGCAATCTTAATGCCTAAAAGCTACCCATTGGCCTCTCCGTTCTCAGGGCAATGGCCCAGGCACAGACCACCCTGCGGACCACAGAGGAGGAGAGCTCACCTCAGGGCCCGCACTGGCTGCCCTTCTCCCCTCAGGCTGGGAAGGTAGGTGGCGTGCATTCTGCAAACTCACTAGCTCTGTTCTCCAGGGACTTCTTAGCAATTAACTCCAAGCTGACGCCATTTTGAGTTTCTCCAGCAACTCAGCAGTGGCCACTCTGCCCAGACTGATGCGACCTCTGCGGTGGGCACCCGGCCTGCCTGTGATGTGGCCGTGGGCACTCACCTCAGCGAACACCTCCACTTCAACCATGTTCTGCTCCTTCTTGCCAGACATCAGCATCAGCTTGTTCTGCAGCTCTCTCAGCTCTTCTAACGAGTACCGTCGTGCTTGCCCGTGGTCACCAAGACTCTCAGGAAGGTCCAAGTGTAGGACGGAGTCTGGGGAGATCTGGGGCACATCACAGAGGGAGCGGTCAGTTACTGGAGGCAGAGCCCCCGCATGTCCCCTAAACACCCCTGGGACCCGAGCTCAGGCACCTTTGGGCCATCTTTCGGCGCCTCGATGACATAGACCCCTCTGCTGTTGATGGCTGTTGCCAGGGACAGGGACGAGAGCTCCACGGACCCGTGTGTTTCCTTCACTGTTTTCAGCCATTCCAGGTTCCTGGCAGAATCACGCTGTGGGGAGAAGTCGAGAAATTGGTCCCTGGGTCAGATGATCATAGCCTTTCGCCGCTCCCGGTAGTATTCCTCTCTCTCTCCATTTTCCCCGGGAGAAGTCCCTTCCTCAGGTCCAGGCTCTGCAGCCCCCCCCCAGGAGAGCCTTCCCCACCCCGCCCCCACAACTGTACTGGGAACAGCTCCCACGGGCTCGTGCGCCTCCCTCACAGCATGCCTGACCCTTGGTATTGCCACATCTCTAAGAAGCCGGTGTCCAGTCTCCACTAATGGCCAGGCCCTGGTTGGCGGGTGGGGCCCTTGGCCTGCATCCTTAGTCAGTGATGAAGATGGACAGACACGAAGCCTGCTTCCCTTGGGAAGCCCACTCGTCAGCTGGGTCCAAAGTCTGAAGTTCCAGACTTTGGGGAAACCGGCACAGATGTGTTTGTTTGTATTTGAGCTTGTAGCCGAGAAAATGCAAACAGTCCATGTGTTCACTGCAGTTCTCATTTCTCCCTCGCCCCCCAGGGCTGTTCTGCGGCTGGTCCAGCTGCCTGGGCAGCACGGGGTCCTCTGGGAGGTCCCATACATAGTGTCCATAGGATCTGGATCTGTGTAGGAGGCCCCTGGTGCACAAAGCTCACTTAAATTGAAATGTTTCTTTTCCAATTGTGACAGGTATGGAAGCTACCAGAAATGTTATTAGTAAAATAATAAATGATTACCATATAGAAACAAATCTTGGAAATATTTTAGCACACCTCCTTTTCAATCTTTTCCCCATTTTTTTTTTACATTTCATTTTATTTTTACTTATTTATTTTTTAAAATGCTTTTATTGGGGGCTCTTACATCTCTTATGGAAATCCATACATTCATGCAGTGTGTCAAGCACATTTGCACATATGCTGCTTCCTCATTTTCAAAGCATTCTTTCCCAGCTTGAGCTCCTGATATCAGCTCTCCCTATTTCTTCCCCCTCCCTCCCCGGCTCGCCCTCCCTCACAAACCCTTGATACGTTATAGATTATTATTTTCATATCTTACATCCTCGTCCATCACCTCTTTCCCCATGTTTTGTGTGCTGATGACTACCGTAATTGAGACTACCGTTTGCATACAATTTGTGTAGCCTGCTTTTTAACAGGAGAGAGATGGTATCTACATAGAACAAGGCTGTTTTTGAACGTCCCTTTAAACAGCTTCCTAAAAACCTACCCCCGGTTGCTTACTTCCATCCCTCCTGCTATAAGTCAGGCTTTCTTAAAATCAGTTCTGTGCAGGTGCCAGAACAGAGAGGCTTACCAGTTTCTCGGGCAGGTTAGGGTCATTTTCCAGAGCCTTCCACAGCTCTCTCAGATGGTCCATGAACTCAGCAAAGCCTGCTGTTTTGCTGAGCTTGTAGAGCACAGAAGCATAGCCCTGCATGGCATCGTGGAAGCAGGCCACACGGTCCACCTCTTTGTCGTTCTCACCTGCTGAGATGGCAGCCAGGTCCACAAACACTTTCACCCCGTTCATGTCTGGGAAGGGAGAGACGAGGTCAGCACTAGAGACTTGGCCTCAGCAACATCCTTTTGAAGTCCTCAGTGGACATCCAGTGGGTGCATAGTGCTTATCCACGGTCTACTTCAAATGACAGCACACAATGGCATCTAACCTCTACTGAGCAAA
>NW_022111358.1:49589517-49602457 GCF_000313985.2 Echinops telfairi | reverse complement strand
CCAACTTTTCATGGCGGAAGGAGTCAAAGGCCTCGGTCTGCAAGACAGGGCTCTGCTGAACCCCCATGTCTGAGAGCAGCTACTGGTGTACCCTAAAGACTGCTTCCCTCCTCACATTTCCTGGATGTTGAACTCTAATGGCAGCAGGAAACTGAAGGAAGAGCCTCTTGCCCTTGAATTGGACAAGGGGTAAGGTTCAAACACCCCCAGCTGCTGTCGTCACTCCCGCGTGCTCAGAACCGAGCCGTGCCCAGACGGGCTTCCGTGGGGAAATGTCAGGAGTACATCAGCAGGCCCTATACTTTCTAGGCACCTCTGGGCTGCTCTAACTTCCAGTCTTTCCGTGAACAGACAAGTATGTTAACGGACTGCATCACCCCGGGACTCCAGGCAAGGGTCAGCTTATAAAATATACCCTCATTCCCCCGCCCCTCCTTCACCAGCACACCTGACTTGCTAAGCCTTTTGCAGGATCTAAGAACTGTGATTCTCACAGGAACTCTGCAGGGACACATGGTTATTTTTCTTGTTTTGTAGATAAAAGCATTAAGGCTCACGGGCCTAGACTTACACTGGCTGAAGTATGCCACTCCACACTTTTAATTTTCATTCCCTATCATACCTGTCTGCAATATGCTAGTGTCACTATGTGTCCTTGGGTTAATGCCATCCCATAGTGACCTTAGAGAACAGAGGACAACTGCCCCACGAGGGTTTCTGGGCTGTGATCTTCATGGCAGCAGACCACCAGGTCTCTTTCCTCTCGAAGCAGCAGGTGGGTTTGACAAGCTGATCGTTCAGTACACAGCTGAGCACTTCACCACTGCACCAGCAGGGATGTTTACTCTGCTATAACATAGATCACAGGGTACCTTATACAGGAACCTTGGTTGCATAGTGGTTACACATTGGGCTGCGATCTGAAAGGTCAGCAGTTTGAAACCACCAGATGCTCCTCCAAAAGAACCGTCTCTGAGACTCGTGGGCAGTTCTGCCCTGCCCCACAGGCTCACTGGGAGTCACCCTGGACTCGATGGCAGTGAGTGGTTGAGTGCCTTATAAATGGTCACCATTAAAAAAAAATCAAACAACTTGCTTTTTAATTGTAACAGAAAATAATCATTTCCTTACTCCTGGCTAGTAGTAGAATATAGCTGGATAAGGCAACACATTTTAAAAATCTCCCCCTATAACTAAAGGGAACCAAATTACTGGTTAGAAATGTGTCTACTGAAATAGAATCATGATCCTCAGACTGTCTGCCTTTTAAAACCAGAAAGCTTGTGAACCCCTAGGACTCTAAGGCAGTATCCCCACAACAGTATCCCTACCCCACAACCCCTTGGTGCAAAAACTTACCAAGTGTAATAAAGTGTGGAGGACACTGAAGTCACCAGTCAGGCCCAGATTCTCTTTGACCCTCAAGATGACCTTGGCCGCTACAGCAGCCTGATACAGGCAATGGTACTCCTTGATCTGCTCAACACGCTCCTGTACCCAATTCCTGTGATTGTGCTGATTCACATTGCACATGACCTTGAATTCTGAAGTAAGGTCGTCGTATTTATTGATGAAGTCTGTGAAGATGGTATTGATTTCGTCAAAAGTCACATTTTCTGACATAAGATCCTGATACAATCTAGTGAACCTTTTGTAACATGGAAGATACAAATCATTATGCATATCTGTAAGGTGTAATATTTGCTTTTCTGAATTCTCTTTATGCTCCTTCAGCGATTTGGCTGCTTCTTCCCAGAACCTCTTGAAGATGTGGCTGGCCTTCACAATGTCTATGTTTTTTGCCATTTCCCGTATCTCGCGGCTCAAGTTGTAGTGTGTAGTGAGATTATACCACGGCTCCATTTCTGATTTGGTGATTGGTCTAACCGCCACAACATCCCTTAATCTCTTATTGCTGAGGTCTTCAAGATGTTTGCTTGCAATCTCTCCAAAGTCCACTTTTGGAATCATAAGGGAAAAACGTCAAATCAAACTTTGAATAATATTATTATCTTATTTTTCTTTCCCAGTATTTCTTCTCTAAGAAAACTGACATAAATATAATTGCTTATCCCCCTCTTTCCCCCTCCCCCGCCTTTTTCTGTCTCAATAGGAAAGCAGGCATCTTCTCCTTGTCCCTTGGGCTTCTTTATCAAGTTTTATAATAAAGAAAATTTTGTAATTTCTGGAGAAAGAGGACAGTTTGCAAACAGTTTGGATTTACTCTCAATCCCTCACTAAAGCCAACTACAGACGGAATGGTTGTCCCAAATTAGTAGCCTGTAAGAACAGGTGGACAGACCAACTAATATCACTGAATTTTCTACATACAGAGAAACTGGTTATACTGCACCATGGATTGAATGTGTCCCCCCCAAAAGATGTATGAATGAGGCCAGGCAATGCTTCGCTCTTTGGCAGTTGTAATGATGGAACAGGGCAGTTATGTATGAGGTGCTCTGGTGCGATAAGCCAGTCAGTTGTAGGAAGAAGGGTAGGATACAAAACCCTAAATCCCGTCACAGCACGTATCTTCTGTAACGGGAGTTTCCCTGGGGTATGGTCTGCAACCCGTGTCACAGCTGAGATACATGTTTTCAGACAGTGGCATAGTGGGTTATGCACCAAGTCAGTAGTTTGGCACCTCAGGAAAAAGATGAGGTTCGTACTTCGTTAAGGGGCCACAGTCTCAGGGCCGTTCTGCCCCAGTGCTAGCCTCACCTGCGGGGTGCTCTGCATCAGAATTGACTCAGTGGCAGTGAATTCTCTTAAAATAATCAAGACTTTCCAGACAGATGAGGAAAGTTTGTCACATGAAAAGGAGCATTCAAAACAAATCAACAAATGAAAGGAACTTTGAGGAAATAAGAGATTATTCACAGAAAAGAAAACCTCTCAACTAAAAAAGACATTAATAATCTCAGAACCACAAACGATATGAAGATAGAATTTTAAAATTATCATTAAAAAAAGGACTCCTACAAATTAAGTGTCTATGAGAATTTAAAATGAAAAATTCAACAGACAGTTGAGTAAAAAACAACAAAAAAGAAAATACAAGTGAAGAATTGATGAAAATGAAGTATCTAACCATTCCTGGAAGTCCAATATCTAGTTACTACTATAGCAAGAAAAGAGGAGAGAGAAAGTCGTCAGAATGTAAGTGAGGTAATTCAGGAGAACTCAGGATTTAAGGGCTGGGTTTCCAAGTTAGAAAGACCCACCTATGCAGCACAATGGACAGAACACAGCCCTACGACGTGACAGATCAGTATGAAGTGCCAGAGTGCTAGACACTGAAAAAAGAGTCCTGGTGGCAAAGTGGTTATGCATTGGGCTGCTAACCACAAGGGCAGCAGTTCAAAACCACCTGTGGGTTTTATCTGTGGGAGAAAACAAATGAAGCTCTTTGTTTCCAGGAAGAACTGTAGTCTTGGAAATGCACAGGGGCTGTTCTGCCTTGTCCTAAAGGGCTTCTCTGAGTCGGCATCGACTGGACAGCAGTGAGTCGAGTATACTTTTTAGGGACAAAAAAAAAAAAATCTCAAGAGCATCTAAAGAGAAACCAAATGCACATGGAATTGATCAGTAATTAGAATTACACCTGGCTTCTTATCAATAAATTTGTAAAATCTATAGCAGTCAAGGGGCAATAGATTCAAAATTTGAACAATGATTTCTTTTTTTTTTTAAATCATTTTATTAGGGGCTAATATGACTTTTATCACAATCCATACACACATCAATTGTGCAAAGCACATTTGTACATTCATTGCCCTCATCGTTCTCAAAACATTTGCTCTCCGAACAGTGATTTCCAATATGTAATTTTGTTGACACTAAGTATCATTTTACACTTAACCCAATCTAATGTGAGTACATATTTTTAAATATGTAAAAAATCAGCCTACTCCTTCACCGTTTTCTCAGAAAATTAATATAACATATGTTCTACAACTCCACAGGAGAAAGAAGAAGTCAAGGGAGACAAAAACAAACTCACTGCCATCAAGTCGATTCCATTTCATAGGCCCAGAGGGCCGGTACCAGTTGCCCTTGTGGTTTTCTGAGACTGTAACTTTGTGGTGGTAGAAAGGCTCTCTTAAAGAGGAGCCTTTCTGGTGACCTTGGGGTTAGCAGCCCAATGTATAACCCCTCTGCCATCGGGGCTCCTTCAGGAAATACAAAAGGCCTTCAAAAAGTTCATAGATGATGATGGGAAAATAGATATATGTGCAAATATTTATAGGTTTAGTATTAAGGTAGCAGATGGACAATTGGGCCTCCATCCAGTACTCCCTCAATGCAAGAACACTTTGTTCTATTAAATTGGCATTCCATGATGCTCACCTTCCCAACACGATTGCTGAAGACAAAGCAGGTGCATAAGCAAATGTGATGAAGAAAGCTGATGGTGCCCGGCTATCAAAAGATAAGCATCTGGGGCCTTAAAGGCTTGAAGATAAACAAGCGGCCATCTAGCTCAGAAGCAACAAAGCCCACATGGAAGAAGCACAGTGGCCTGTAGGATCATGAGGTGTCGATGGGATCAGGTATCAGGCATCAAAGAACAAAAAATCATATCATTGTAAATGAAGGGGAGTGCGAAGTGTGGACCCAAAGTCCATCTGTAGGCAACTGGACATCCCCTTACAGAAGGGTCGTGGGGAGGAGTGTAGCAATGATGAAACATACAATTTTCCTCTAGTTCTTAAATGCTTCCTCCCCCACCATCATGATCCCAATTCTACCTTCTAAATCCAGCTAGACCAGAGGATATACACTGGTACAGACCAGAGCTGGAAACACAGGGAATCCAGAATAGATGAACCCCTCAGGAGCAGTGGCGAGAGTGGCGATAGAAAGGGGGAACAGATTATAAGGATCTACATATAACCCCCTCCCTGGGGGACGGACAACAATAGAGTGAAAGGGAGATGTCGGACAGTAGAGGACATGACAAAATAATAGTAATTTATAAATTATCAAGGGTTCATGAGGGAGTGGGTGTGGGGAGGGAGGGGAAAAATGAGCTGATACCAAGGCCTCAAGTAGAAAGCAAATATTTTGAGAATGATGATGGCAACAAATGTACAAACGTGCTTGACACAATGGATGTATGTATGGATTGTGATAAGAGTTGTATGTGCCAATGAAATTATTTTTTTTAAGTTCATAGATAATGCATATTATGAAAAGACTGTGTATTTTCAAATCATTTTGGCACTAGAATATACCCGTACTAACTTAATGTTATCAAAAGATGTGTTGCATTGGTAAATCTGCTGCACAATATCTCTTTAGCGTTTTGAAAAGCAAGGATGTTACTTTGAGGACTAAGGTAGGCCCAACCCAAATCATGGTATCTTTAATTGCCTCATATGCATGTGAAAGTTGGACATTGAATATGGAAGACCAAAGAATTGATGGGTTTGAATTATGGCGCTTGTGAAGAATACTGAAAGTAACATGGACCCAAACCAAAAATGTTATCAATGTGAATGAGGGGGAGTGCACAGTGGAGACCCAAAGTGCATCTTAGACAATTGGATATCCCCTTACAGAAGGGTCACAAGGAAGAGATGAGCCAGTCAGGGTGCAGTATAGCACGGACCAAACACAACTTTCCTATAGTTCTTCTCCTCCCCCCCCCCACCCCCTATAGTTCTTTAATGTTTCCTCCCCCGCTCACTATCATGACCCAAATTCTACCTTACAAGTAAAGCTATATCAGAGCATGTACACTGGAAACATAGGGAATCCAGGACAGATAAACCCCTCAGGACCAGTAGTGGGAGTGGTAATACCAAGAGGATAGGGGAAATGCGGGCAAGGAGGGAGAGGGAGCGGCTACTGATCACAATGATCTACATACATATAGCCCCCTCCCAGGGCTGCGGACAGCGGAAAAGTGGATGAAGGGAGACATCAGTCAGTGTGGGACATGAAAAAATAATAATTTATGAATTATTAAGGGTTCGTGAAGGAGGGAAAGTTGGGGAGGGAGGGGAAAAATGAGGAGCTGATGCCAGGGGCTCAAGTGAAGGTAGAATGTTTTGAAGGTGCTGTTGGCAACAAATGTATAAATGTACTTGACACAATGGATATATGTATGGATTGTGATAAAAGCTATATGAGCCCCCAAGAAAATGATTTAAAAAAAGAAAATACTATGGACGGCCAAAAGAACAAACTAATGTCTTGGGAGAAGTACGGCCAGAGCGCTCCTTGGAGCAAAGATGGTGAGACTTTGTCTGACATACTTTGAACATGTTGTCAGGAGAGACCAGCGCCTCATCTTCAATCATGAAGCTGGTGCGAGATCAAGCAGTGCTGCTCTGCTGTGCGTAGGGATGCTAGCGGTGGGAACCAGCTCAATAGCAGCCAGCAATGGCCACCACTCGCTATGCCTGCACAAGACCGAGGGCGGGGCACGAGGACGGGAACGACATCAACTTGGAAAGAGCCCCTATCAAAACTACATGAATCTAGGTAAATTTGAAGAAAGAACCAATCTTGATGTATTATTAAGTTTATAGAGACAATGTCCTAAGATACCTTTGGCTTACAAAGAACTCATTGTTAGAAGGGACGAGATGAAGGCGAAGCCTGGAGCAGACCATCCACACCATTTTTAAGTGAACAATTAATTTTGCTTGATCGAGGATTAATGCCAGAATCAATTGCCAACACCGTAGACACCTTAATTTATTGAGCTTAAGAAATTCTGACTAAAAATTAAAGTTGATCAAACTTTCCATTCAATGGGGTAAAAAGCCTGCTGTTCCCCCTAATCAGTTGTAGGCAAGAGCTGAGCTTTCAATGGAAGTTTTAAATAATTCAGATCAGGATCTGAAATTTTTCTTTGAAAAATTATAACAGGAGATGAAATATGGCTCTGCCATTATGATCCTGAAGACAAGGTGCAGTCAATGAAATGGCTACCAAGAGGTCCAGGCCAAGCCAAAGTGGACCAGCCCAGGGCCAAGGTCATCGCAAGAGGTTTTGGGGATGCTCAAAGCATTTTGCTTGTTGACTTTTTGGGGTTTCAAAGAGCAAGAACATCTGCATATTGTGAAAGTGTTTGGAGAAGGTTAGCCCAAGAGGTATCAGAAACTCCTCTGGAAAAGCTTCACCAGAGAGTCTCTCCACCGTGACAGTGTTTCTGCCCATTCCCCTCATGGAACAAGTACAGTATGCAAGAGTTTTGACGGGAAATTAGGCATCCACCGCACAGTTCTAATTTGGCTCCTTCTGACTTCTTTTTATTTCCTAATCGTAAAAAAAAAAAAATCTGTAAAGGGCCCCCATTTGTCTTCAGTCCACATGACTGCGACAATGTGGTGAGATTCCCACGACCCTCAGTTCTTTAGGGATGGACTTGAGTGGCTAGCGTCTTTGCTTACTAAAGCATCTTGGCTTTGATGGGACCCGTGTCAAGAAATAAATCTTATATTTTAAAATTTCATCTTTTCATTCCATTCTTTTATTAACTCATAGGTCTACCCCTAGAAAGAGACACAGGACTCCCTAGGAGATGGAGGGAGAAGTTAGGCTGGCAGTCCAGTCCAGCTTGAGGCGACACCTTCTGAAAGAGCAAACTGATTGTCTTGAGAGGAAATTCAGGGCTATAAAGAAGGAGTCTATTTGGAAATTGAATAAGAAATAAACACACAGAAAATAGGATATATAGAGAAAGACAAGAATCATCACTTTAGAGAAAACTGTGCAAAAAAACTTAGGTACTCATGGTCTACCCCATGGCTTCATTGTGAGCACCGTATCTTCACACTCATGGTACGGTAAACTAAAATGATGAGCTAACTGGGTGTCAAGAGCAATGGAAATATTATGTGTGCAGGACACAGGTATGAAAAGTTAACCAATCTAAATCATTTTACACAGAGAAAGAAAATGCAATTAAAACTATGTACGTCTGTACGCATGTATGTAGAGAAGCCTCCCCTCCAGAACAAAGCACTGCTGTGGTGACCAGTCAGCAAATCTTCTCTAACCTTTGTGTCTTTGAGGTCCCTCAACCTTTATTTAAGTTCTTCAGAATACTACCTTTTATCAGGTGTTTCACTGCCTCACACAATTGTAAGAGATTATCAACGCATTTCTTCTCTCTATTTAGAAATAGATGTTCATTCCCTCTGTGTTTCAGCACAGTCTTCATATCGTGTTCTTTCTCCTGGGGTGAAAGACTTTTACTCTCTGGGGGAAAAAGAACCAAAGAGGTAACCCCACAGATCAGACCAACACATGCTTCTCCCCAGCACCCCGTCTTCCGGCTCCCTCTGCCCGAGCTCCATCGACGCGGCCGGGGCAACCGGCACAGCCACTCTGCTGACACAGCGCCTCCACACGAGAGCCCCTCAGAGCAAAAAGGATGACGTGCCCTGACTTTGCCCGTTTTTGATCTCTTCCCCACCATGCCCCCGAGAAACTTAAACCTCTGTGACGTTACTGGAGAGCTGAGCTACTCGCTGTACAGCTCGCCTCTTTACTAAAACACACACACGGGCTCGGACACCCCTTGTCCCACTAAGTCCTCAGGAGGCTCAAGTCCCCACCTCTGCGCGACACGTACTTATTTCCCAGATGTCGAGAAATTGAGCCTTGTGCTTCTCAAGCAGCTCCAGTTGTCGCACGAAAATCTGCCCACTTAGGAGGTCACCAACGACTTTTGTGAACACAGAGTCCGCGGTGCCCATCAGCCTCTTGACATCCTCGGTCATGTTTGCTAACGTTTTCTCGTCGGATCCTGATCAGGGGAAGAAGACAATTAAAACTGTGGACTCCCACTTCCTTCCAGCCTCATGTCTTTGAATTTCCATTCGTATCCCCATTTTATTCTGCTCCAATTTTCCTCTAATACAGGGTTGGGATAGGAGAGCAATGTATGTTTCCAGATTTGTTAATCACTTCTGAACCTCAGGCTTTCACCCTTAATCTTTAGATGTTATCTGCATTCATCTCCAGATGGTTTCTTTGATCTTGAATATATTTACCCAAACAATCAGGCCAACCACATATGTCAGGTGTTTAAAAACCCACACCATCTCTTTGTAGCTATACTGAGCACCTTTCTTAAACTACAGCAGTCTCCTTTCAGAGTTCATACCTTTCCACCCACCTCCTTGTTGAAATTTGCCCAGGGATTCCACACAGTACATGGAAATGTGGATGTGAAGCTGCTGACCTGAGATATGAAGGGGACCTTACATTCTGTAGATCTTGCCTATCCTGAAAAACTTATGTTCAGTTTAGAGGGCAGAATGTTAAGATATATAATGATAAATCATCAAAAATATCATTCCTAGAGGATACTAAGAGAGTATAGTTTTGTGAAGGAGCTCAGGTGGCACAGTGGTTACATGCTCAGTCACTAACCCAAAGATTGGTGATTCCAACCCTTCGCCATGCCACGGGGAAAAGCTCTATCAATTTACTTCAATGCAGAAAACTCCATAGGAAGTTTTATCCTGTATTTAGGATTGCTTAGTGTCAGAATTCACTTGATAGCAATAGGCATAGTACTTAGAGAAGACTAAGTTTATATGTACTATTAAAAATAAATACAGCTGATGAGCCAGTCAGGGTGCGATGTAACAATGATGAGAAATACAACTTTCCTCTAGTTCCTAAAGGTTTCCCCCCCGCTCCCACTACCATGACTCGAATTCGACCTTGCAAGACTGGCTAGACCAGAGGAGGTACACTGGTACAGATAGGAACTGAAAATACAGGGAATCCAGGACGATGAGCCCTATAGGACCCGTGGTGTGAGTGGCAAAACAGGGAGGGTAAAGGGAGAATGGGTAGGAAAGAGGGAACCGATTACATGGAACTGTGTGTGACCTCCTCCCTGGGGGACAGACAACCGAAAAGTGGATGAAGGGAGACGTCGGACAGGGCAAGATATGACAAAATAACCATTTATAAACTATCAAGGGCGCATGTGGGAGGGGGGAGCGGGGAGGGAGGGGAAAAATGAGGACCTAATGTCGGGGGGTTTAAATGGAGAGAAAATGTTTTGAGAAACTATGTACAAATGCGCTTTACACAATTGATGTGTGTATGGATTGGGATAACAGTTGTATGAGCCCCTAATAAAATGTTTTTTTAAAAAAATAAAAATAAATAAATACAGCTTTATTCATAATTGTCCAAATTTGGATGAAACCATGCTTTCTTTCAACAGGTGAATGGATGACGAAAAGGATACATCCATACAATAGATTATTATTCATCAATAAAATGAGCTATCAAGTCACAAAAAGGCATGAAGGAATTAGAAATGTACACTGCTAAATAAAAAAGTCAGTCTGAGAAAGTAACATACTATGACCCCACCCATATAACATTTTTGAAAAGGCAAAACCATAGCAAACACGAAAAGATTAGTGGTTGCTGGGGGTCAAGGGGCGGATGGAGGGATGACTACACGAGGCCCAGGGTGCTGTTAGTGCAGTGAAGCCCTTCTGCGTGAAGGTGACGTGTTGGACATATGACATTAGGCATCTGTGAAAACCCATTTATCATTTGTTGCTGACAAACAGAATCTGACAGATGGCAGCCACCCCTTTCCA
Source organism: Echinops telfairi (assembly GCF_000313985.2). Lineage (NCBI taxonomy): Eukaryota > Metazoa > Chordata > Mammalia > Afrosoricida > Tenrecidae > Echinops > Echinops telfairi. The sequence continues at coordinate 49,591,862 of NW_022111358.1, read as the reverse complement.
ACCAATGGACTGTACCACATGAAAAGTGAACCCCAAAGAAATTATGGACTCCATTTGATAATCATGTATCAATACTGGTTCATCAGTTGCAAGCAGTGTGTGCCACACAAATGGCAGATGTCAACAGTGGAAAACTCTGTTCTTGGAAGGTAAAGAGATAGATAATATGGTAACTCTACTGTCAGTACAACTTTTCTGTAAATCTAAAACTGCTGGATGAAATAGTGTGTATTTTAAAAAACCCGCAAACACTGTATTTTCAACTGAGAAGCTTTTAAAAACTGATGTTGCCATAATACTACATCGGTAGTCTTATTTTATTCTACAACCACCTTGACTTGTAGGGAAATTAGATGCTTTGGTATGTCCTGGTTATTTGACAAAACCAAAACTCAGGATCTCTAACATAGGATCTCTAGTCCCACATCCCCAGTTTCTCACTAAATATGAGTAAAACTACTTGCATGTAAGGCTTTAAGGTGACATTTTAGAGCAACATATACTTCCTGTCTTTGATTGCACACATTTGTGGTATAGAGGGAAAGCGAGAGGATTAGCATTCAGTTTTATGATAGGTCAAGGATAATGAGTTGAACGTTTTACTTTGATCTCAGAATAAGATAGATTAGGTTTTAGGACCAGACACATTTCAATGGACTTTCAGCTCTTCATACTTAAGATGGCTGAGACCCCGGGGAAGCCCCATTAGACCCCAAGGCTCCCCTTCCTCACGTGAAGGCCGAGGGTTTTAAGAAGGGCTTGCAGGACTCTGAGTACATTGTGTTGGATCTCACCCGGCAGTACCATGTAAGAAAGACTCTTGACAGTCTGCTTTCTTGAGCATCATAGCCGGGAAATCCCTAGGAGTCATTCTTCTCTGCGCCGCAAGGGGTTGCCATGACGTGTCGATTGCCGCTGACAACACATGCCGGCACAGAAGCTGGTGCCACGTAGGTATTCAGTGAATGGTGGTTTTTAGGATCTGTTCAGTGGTTCATGAGGGAGAGGGAGTGTGGTATTAGGGGGTGTGTGTGTGGGGGGGGGCGAGTCCCCCATCGCTAGTCTTGGGTTCAGCTTTGATAAGAGTCCCAGAGTGTCCCTTAGACAGCATCAGCAGTGGAAGAAATAGCTCAGCAGTCGGCAATCGCCATTATCAGGAATCTGCGAGGTCTTCTGGATGTTTTGGATAACTTCGGTAACAGGACAGGGTCAGTTATCGCATCAGCTTCCCTCCTGTCTTCTGGGCCTTGCTGGCTGAAGAGAAATCTATCTATCTCCTTTGCCTCAGCCCCGCTTGGTGGTCCATGTGGAGAGAGGGGGAAGGGAAGGAGGACAAGGGGAATGGGAAACAGGGGAGGAGAGGGAGCCGAGGAGAGGCCAAGGGAGGAAGACAGAGAGAGAGGGAGGGCGAGCAGGATCTGTTCTTATTTGCCCAACAGGGCAACCTTAGCCTTCTTGGATCCCTCAGCCAATCCGCTGCTTCAAACACCAGCTCATCCCCCTTTTGAGTTACTCTCTTCCTCCTCCTCCCGAAGCCAGGAGATGCCCACTTCTCAGCTCAGAGGGTCCTAGCCCAACCCCACATACCTAATACTTTGAAGATTGGCTTGATATCCGGCCCTGTGAGCAGGTGCTTTAAAACCTCATCCATGCCATCCACAGCTCTCCCATCATGCATTGGCCAGGACTTGGCAATCACGGCAGACACGATTTTGCCAAGCTCCAGAAATTGGTCATCAGAGAATCCATCAAGGATGCTGGTCTGAGACTACAGGATAGCCAAGAGAGGGAAAGTTGGAGGGAATGTGTTTTTATCTTACTGGTTTGTTTTCAAATAGCAAAAGCCAATGACCCACCCAGGGCTCTTTCGGGGATCTACTGTCATATGTGGCACGAGGCCTTAAAGAAGCAAGTTAGTTAGATACTTCATTGCCGCCTTGAAATGGATAGAACCACTTCCACATAACAAATCTTCCTTTCAAAGGTGTCACATCTTTGGAGGCTTTCAGTGCACACCTACTAGACAAAGGGTAGCAGATGACCTCAGGAAGAAAGGTCTTTTAGGAGCTGCCTGCAAGTGTGATTGAATGGATTTGAAGTTACCTGGAAGTGGCTGTGGTTTTACATAGCCCATAACAGCATCTGTAGTTAGCTCTCATCAAGTTGGGCCCCAACTCAGGCACCCCATTTGGCCTCATGAACAATGGAATAGAATGCTGCCGCCCAGTCCTGTGTCATCTCCATGATCTGTTGTGAAGTAGACCATCGGGACCCATAGGACTTCTCTCTGCTAACTTTAAGAAGTAGATGATCGGCTATTCTTTTGAGTCTCCCTCAGTTGGAAG
>NW_022111358.1:49568089-49589417 GCF_000313985.2 Echinops telfairi | reverse complement strand
CCACACACCATACAGTTTGAAGAGCTGCTTGATGTCTGGACCCGTGAACAGGTGCTTTAAAACCTCCTCCACATCTTGCACGGCCTCCCCGTTGCTCACTGGCCAGGACTCCGTGATCACAGCAGACAGCAGGTTGCCGAATTTCCGTAAATCACGCAAAGAAATTCTGTCGAGGATGCTGGTCTGAGACTACCAGACAATTGAGAGAGGGGGAGAGTTAGAGGGCTTTCTTGATTAGCATTTATTTATTCAGTGCCTTGAGTGAACACGTACTTGGGAATTCACATGCATGTCGCTCTGACTTTGACTGTAGTACCCCCAATGTAGCGGCTCTCTTCCCACCTCCTGCCTGTTTCTCCCCACTGTCAGCTTTAAACCTGGGCAAAGGCTTTCCAAAGGAGTGGGTAGCTCCCTGGTGGTCGAATTCTCCTTGTAAGTCTGTCCACCATCTGGCTGAAGGCCGAGCCATGGGGTTAATTTGGTTCCAGGTCTGAAGGCTGTCTACGGGCCATGATCTCATGGGTCTCCGGTTCGGGATTTTAAATAGCCGATGTGAATAACGCACGCACACGCAGCTATTTCAGCGCTGTAATGAGTCGTGCATGGCCTCAAAAGAACAGGTGAGTAAAACATGTGACGCAACTCTTCCTCCAGTAACCGGGTCAGAGCCCTGGAGGCTCACAGTGCACGCATTGAGAAGCCAGTGTGGCAGACACACAGAGAAGGGCCCTTCAGGGGCTGCCCGCAAGGGGGTCTGATTCCAGGCTGCCTGTGAGTGAGAGTCTTGTCACGCTACCCATCCCACTGCCTTCTAGTTGGGCCCCCGACTCATGCACACCCAGCGGCCCTGAGCTCCATGGGGCAGAAAGCTGCCCAGGCCTGCGCCAGCCCCATAGCCTTATGATCCGGAAGAAGATTTATGTTCCGGGGCTGACTCTTAGAAGTGGACAGCCAGATCTTTCTTCCTGGTCCGTCTGGCTTGGGAAGTTCTGCTGAAGCCTGTTCGGCAGCACACAGGCCTCCACTAGACGAGTGAGGGTGGGGAGAGGTAGACAGCATGTGGTGCGCTGGCCAGAACTGACCAGGGGTCTCCTGCAGGGAAACAATTCTCCCAATGAACCAGCCACGCCCTCATCAGCCATCCAGTAGCAGCCAGCTGAGCAGCGTGTGTCAAAGACTGGGTGGAGGACACCAGGTTTCAGAACCACTCCACGAGGCCAGTGAGGGGACGCCCACTCCCCATTCCCCGGTGCCAGCACCAGGCAGAGCGGCCGCTGGTTACCTGGCAGGCCGAGCTCACAGCTTCGACGGCGCACTTCTCAAAGCTCTTTGCCACGCTGCCGTCCAGGCCCGGGGCACCCCAGTTATAGCTGCAGTAGGCCGAGATCTGCAGGAGCGGCTTCTCCTGGGAAAGCAGAGATGCCGTGGGCGGAGCCGGTAGGACACTGTGCGCCCTCCTCCACCCTGTGTCATCAGAGGTCCCCGCCCCATTACTGTCACCTCCTCCCTGCCCCCGGCCCCAGACAGCCAGGCTGACGTGAGAGTCTGTCCTCACATGTGCCGAAAAGGCAGCTTGAAAAGTGGGTCAACTTTGACAAACAAGTGGGTTTCCCAACAAGATCCACCCAATGGTTACCTGTCATGCTAGCTCATATCCTGTCAAAACCAATGTCTGGTGGCAAAATGAAGAGAAAGAGTCAAGGTATTTCCTGGACTATCGTGACCCACCTCTGAAACCTGGGCTGGGATTGGATCACCGAGCCGGGTCAGAAATGGAAACACGGCTTCCTGCCCGCACACAGGGAGGCTTTCCGTTCAAGTGCAGACTCCTATTGTTGCTGCTGTTATTGGTGGTCTGGTATTTATCCCTGCACCCTCTAATAAAAGAGCACCCCAGACTGTTAGTACCTGTTTGAGTCTCCCTTCCATGTCTCCCAGCAATACCTCCTTCCAACCATAGTCCACAGGAAAGTGGATTTCCACCAGTTGTCTCCAGACCTGCAAAACTCACACATCAATCATCATGATAATTATGTGGTTTTGTTAGGGTGACAGGGAAACCTTGGATTGGTTGATTGAACAATGAATCTGATAAACATAGTGTCATTGTACCATACACATGAAAACTGTTGAAATGTCAGATGGTATGTTACATATTGCTACCCGTTTTGTCAGTTTACCACTGGTATTTCAGACTCCAGCATGGTATTTGCCCATGGTGGGCAGATTTCAGTAGAGCTTCCAGTGTAAGAACAGACCGGGAGGAAGGAATTGGCTGTCTGCTTCAGAGGAATTGGCCACGGAAGCCCTAACCAATAGCAGCTGTGCATTGTCTGATATTGTGCCAGGTGAGCCCTTTAGGTTGGAAAGCATTCAAACCCAATTCATACAATTAGGGAAAGAGCTGCCTTCTCAAAGGAGAATCAACCTTAATGACATGGATAGGACAAACCCGTGGAGGCCATCCTTTGCTGATGGAGTATAACTCAAAATAAGAAGAAACAACAAGCATCCATTAGTAATCAGAATGTGGAATGTACAAGGTATGAATCTAGGTGAATTTGGAAGCCATCAAAATGCAATGGAAGACATAAAGATTGATATCCTAGGCCAGGGGTCCTCAAACTTTTTAAACAGGGGGCCAGTTCACTGTCCCTCAGACCCATTGGAGGGCCGGAATAGTTTAAAAAAAAAAACTGTGAACAAATTCCTATGCACACTGCACATATCTTATTTTGAAGTTAAAAAACAAATGGGGCAAAAACACCCGGTGGGCCAGATATGCCCTCGGCGGGCTGCATGTGGCCCACAGGCCGTAGTTTGAGGACCCCTGTCCTAGGTGTTAGTGAGCTAAATGGACTGGTACTGGCCATTTTAACTCAATCATTTGCTTAATATGCCGAGAATGGCAAATTCAAGAGGAGTGGCTTCACAACCATTATCATAAAGAACATCTCTAGATCAACCTTAAAGTATAATATTGCCAATGATAGAATAATACCAATATGCCTAGAGGAAGGGCTAGCTATCACTCAAGTTTATGCACCAATCACTAAACCCAGTGGAGGGTGGGAATGAAAGAATTCTACCAAAATCTTTGGTTTGAAATTGATCAAACATGCAAGCACGATGGGATGGTAATTACTGGTCATTGGAAGAGGAAAGTTGGATACAAAGAGGAAGAATCAGATGTCAAAAAATGTAGCCTTGCAAGATATGACAAAATAAGAATTTATAAATTATCCAGGGTTCATGAGGGAAGGTGGGAGTGGGGTAGGAGGGGAAAAAAATGAGGACCTGATGCCAGGGGCTTAAGTAGAGAGCAAATGTTCTGAGCATGATGAGGGCAATGAATGTACAAATGCGCTTTATACAATTGATGTATGTATGGAATGTGATAAGAGTTGTATGAGCCCCTAATAAAATGATTTTTAAAAAATGTAGCCTTGGTGATAGGAATACATCTGGAGATTGCATGATAGAATTTTGCAAGACCAATGACTTCTTCCTTGCAAATAACCTTTTTTACAACCACATAAATGGTAACTACACACACGTTATCTCACCAGATGAAATACACTCAAATCAGATTGACTACATTCATGAGAAGAGGTGATGGGGACATTCAACATCATCAGCCAAAATAAGGCCAAAGTGTGAACTGTGTAATAGACCACCAATTGCTCATATACAAGTTCAGGTTGAAGCTGAAGAAAATCAAAACAAGCTCACAAGAGTGAAGATATGACCTTCAATACATCCTATATGAATTCAGAGACCATCTCAGGAACAGGTCAAACCATCTCAACATCAGTTACCAAAGACCAAATGAGTTGTGGCATGACATCAAGAACATCATACATAAAGAAAGCAAAAGACCATATAAAGACAGGAAAGAAGGAAAAGACCAAATTGACTGTCGGAAGAGACTCTGAAACTTTCTTTTAAACATTGAGTAACTAAAGCAAATGGAGGAGATAATGAAAGTATAAGAACAACAGAAAATCCAAGCCTCAAGGTAAAGATTAAAGGATTCTATGGGAAAAATTGAACAATGCAATAAGTATCAAAAGAATGTGGAAATAATACACAAAAGTATTATATCAAAAATAAATGGTCAACATCCAACTATTTCATAAATCAGCATATGATCAAGAACTGATGGTATTGAAGGAAGAAGTCCAAGCTGTATCATTGAGATTAGCAACAAATAAAGTTCCAGAAATTGACAATACTCTGGAAGCACTGGAGAGAAAAAAAAAAAGAATACTCTGGAAGCATTCAGTGTATGCCAAGAAATAGAGAAGACTGTTACTTGGCCAACCGATTGGAAGAGATCCACATCTTTGCCCATTCCAGAGCAAGGTGACCCAAAAGAATGCAGAAATTATCTAATAATATGAGTAATATGACATGTACGCAAAATGGTGATGAATATAATTTTAAAATCTTGGCAGCAGTCAATTGACAGCTGCCAGAAATTCATATCAGATTCAGAAGTGTACAACAGGGGATATCATTTCAGCATACAAATGATACAACTTTGCTTGCTGAAAGCCAAGAAGACTTGGAGAACTTGCTGATGAAGATCAAGGACTACAGCCTTCAGTATGAATTACAATACAACTCAATGTTAAGAAAACAAAAATCTTCACAATTGCACCAGTCAACAATGTCATGACACATGGAGAAAGATTGAGGTTGTCAGGGCTTTCATTTTACTTAGATCCGCAACCAACACTTGTGGAAGTAAAAGATACATATTCAAACAACATATTACATTGGGCAAACATGCTACACAAGATATATTGAAAGTGTAAAGGAGCAGAGATGTCACTTTGAGAACTAAGGTGTGCCTGACCCAAGCCATGGTCTAAGCGTGTGAAAGCTGAACCAAAGAGTAAGGAAGGGCTCATGCATTTTAATTATGCTATTGGTGAAGACTACTGACAGCCTTCCAGAAGAACAAGAGGAAGTTCAGCCTGGAGGAAATACAGCCCCAATGTTCTTTAGAAGTGAAGATGGTCAGACTGTGTCTCATGCAAAAGGAGGTCATGCTTGGTAAAGTAGAAGGTCACTGGAAAAGAGGAAGACCCCCCTCCCCACAAGGAGATGGATTGACACAGTAACTGCAAGAACAGGCTCATACATAACAACCATTTTGAAGACGGCTCAGGACCAGGTAGGGTGTCCTTCTGTTGGACATAAGTTCTCCAAGGCGGCAGCACCAAGCCACAGTGAAGACAGAATTCCACCTATAACCCTGACCCTCTACTATGGAGTCTCTTCTCACACCTAGTGACCCCTCGGACAAAGTAGAACTGCCATAAAGTTCCAAAGGCTATCATCTCCATGGAAGCTGATGACCATATCTTCCTCCACAGGAGTGACGGGTTTGAATGACCAATCTTTCAGGTAGTAGCCAAGGGCTTAAAGACTGTACCACTGGGCTGCCTTCCATTAAATATGTAACTATCACAATTTTTGAGGTATACAACATGGCTCAATTTAAAAAGATGAGATTGACCAATAAATCCTACTCATGAAACAAATTTTTAAAATAATACACATTAATTTTTTTATTCCACTGATTTTTATGAAGACAGACCAAGATGATCATACAAATTGTACTGGATTACAAGGATACGATTTTGATCCACTTTTGTCACTAGTGAGCTCACTTAGTGGATAAGTCATGGCCACCCATCCTAGCCTTAAGAATGAAGACTATACAGGCCAGCCCCAATCCCACCTATATGGACACCCCCCTCCCCACCCCAAGAAGAATGCACTACAGAGAACAGCACTGAAACTACGGCTCAGGTCAAGGGGCACTTCTGATCAGAGCACACAGGAGTAAAAGAAGAGGGAAGGAGAGAGTGGATTACATCCTGGCCCACCCAGCCCTGAGGACAATATTCCTGCTTAGAGCAGTCGATGCACAGAGAGGACCATAGGGCCAGCCCCACCACAAGACGTCTTCACTGACCCATTGCGTTATGGGGGACAACACTGGAAACAGTGTGCCCAATCTGACCCCACCACACCAGGCCAAAACAGTAAGGGCGCAGAACAGAGCAGCAAGGGAAGCAAATCAATGAAGTTCCTGAGGAAAACCAAAAATAGACTTTGGAGCCAGGGCGTGGCACCCCATCAGACTCAACCAGAAAGCACTCCTAAAGGTCAACAAACAGACCTGGAACTATTTACAGGCTGTTCTTTTGTTGTCGTTGTTACTGTTTTGTTGCAGGTTTCTTTTGTTGTTTTGTTTTACTTTGTCTTGTTTTTGTGCTTTTTATTGTCTCTGCATGTCTATCTAGATAAGATAGGTGGGATAAACAATCCTGAAGAGATGGGTGGGGGGACACATGGGAAAGATGGAGGCGGGAGAAAGGAAGGGGGTTGCCAACAAACCCAGGGACAAGGGAACAACAAGTAATCTAAAATTGATGGCAAAGTGGGCATAGGATCGCTGATGGGGCTTGATCAAGGGCAATGTAGCCAAGATGAATTACTGAAACCCAAATGAAGGCTGAGCATGATAGTGGGACAAGAGGAAAGTAAAAGGAAATAGAGGAAAGAACTAGGAGGCAAAGGACATTTATAGAGGTCTAAATACAGGCATGTACAGGTGTAAACATATTTATATATAACGATTGGGAAATAGATCTAGGTGCATATATTTATGTTAAGTATTAAGGCAGCAGATGGACCCTGGGCCTCTACTCAAGTACTCTCTCAACACAAGAACACTTTGTTCTAATAACTTGGCATTCTGTGATGCTCACCTTCAAGACACAATCACTGAAGACAAAATGGGTGCATAAGCAAATGTGGTGAAGAAAGCTGATGGTGCCCAGCTATCAAAAGATACAGTATCCGGGGTCTTAAAGGTTTGAAGATAAACAAGCGGCCATCTAGCTGAGAAGCAACAAAGCCTACATGGAAGAAGCACACCAGCCTGTGTGATCATGAGGTATCATTGGGATCAGAACAAAAAATCATAACGATGTGAATGAGAGAGAGAATGGAGTGGAGACCCAAAGCCCATCTGTAGACAATTGGACATCCCCTCATAGAAGGATCCCAAGGAAGAGAAGAGCCAGTCAGGGTGCAGTATAGCACGGATAAAACATACAACTTTCTTCTAGTCTTTAATGCTTCCTCCCCCTCCCCCCACTATCATGACCCCAATTCTGCCTTACAAATCTGGCTAGACCCGAGGATGTACACACTGGTACAAATAAGAGCTCCCAACACAGGGAATCCTGGACAGATAAACCCCTCGGGACCAATAATGAGAGTAGCAATACCAGGAGGGAAAGGGGAAGGTGGGGATTGGACAACAGAAAAGTAGATAAAGGGAGAGAGCAGTTGGTATAAGACATGAAAAAAATAATAATAATTTACAAATTATCAAGGTTTCATGAGGGAGGATGGGGGGGAGGGGAAAATGAGCTGATATCAAGGGCTCAAGTAGAAAGAAAATGTTTTGAAAATGATGATGGCATCATATGTACAAATGTGCTTGACACAACGGATGGATGTATGGATTATGATAAGAGCCCCCAATAAAATGATTTTTTAAAAATGAAGATTGGATTGAACTAGGATCAGTCTATGTAATCACTGTTTCAAATTTTTAATTTTGAAAACATTTTAGCTTACCAAAAAGTTCCATGGATAGTACACATGACTCATATATCCTAAACTAAACGCACCAATAATTAATGTTTAACACATTTGCACTATCACTTCCTCGTTCTTCTGTCCCTTCTGATAAGTAGGTTTTGTGCCAACTTGGCTGGGCCTGGACTTTCAGTGGTTTGGCAGTTAATATGGAGTAATTCCATATAGTTGACCTGACACAATGTAATCAAAGACAATTAGTTGTAAGAAGAGTGGGATAGGATTCAACACTCTTATTCAGAAAAATGCTGACTTGTGTTTCATTGACTATGCAAAGGCATTTGACTGTGGATCATGACAAACTATGGATAGCCTTGAGAAGAATGGGAATTCCAGAACACTTCACTGTGCTCTTGCAGAACTTGTACATGATCAAGAAGCAGTTGTGCAGACAGAAGAAGGGAATATTGCATGGTTTAAAATCAAGAATGGTGTATGTCATGGTTGTATCTATCCTCCACCATTACTTTTCCATTTGTACGCTGAGCAAATAATCCAAGAAGCTGGACTGTCTGAAGATGAGCAGAATAGCATGACTGAAGCAAGGCTGCTGAACTAGCTGCAATATGCAGATGCCACAACCTTTTTTTGCCAAAAATGAAACATCTCGAAGCACTTAGTGATGAGGATCTAAGGCCTTTAGTGTGAGTACACCTCAGTATAAAGAAAACAAAAGTCCTTACAACTGGATCAATAAAAACAGTAAGATAAATGGAGAAAAGTTTGACGTTGTCAAGTATTTATATACCTGGATCCATAATCAACACTCATAGAAACTGCAGTCAAGGACTCAGAAGATTCATTGCATTGGGAAAATCTGCAAAAGGCCTCTGTACAATACTGAATTGTCCAAGTGTCCCTTTGAGGTTTTAGGGGTGCCTGACCCAAATCATGGTCTTTTCAGTTGTCTCTTATACATGTGGAAGCTGGGTATGAGTCAAGTTATGAATCGTGATGTATTTGAGCCATGCTGAAGAATACTGAAATTGACCTACTGTGCTGCAGTAAAAAACCTCCTACTATAGGCATGTATATATGTAAATATATTAATTTATAATGAAAGGGATAGAGGCCAGTGTACATTTATTAGTTAAATATTAAAATAACAGATGGACTTTGGGCCTCTACTTAAGGCCTCCCCCAACACAAGAACACTTTGTTCTAATAACTTGGCACTCTTTGATATCTAGCAGGGAAACAAAGCCCACATGGAAGAAGCACACCAACCTGAATGATCAAGAGGTGTCAGCGGGATCAGATATCAGGTATCAAAAGATCCAAACCAAACAATTATATCGATGCAAATGAGGGGGATTGGAGTGGAGACCTAAAGCCCATCTATGCACAGTTGGATATGTCCCCACAGAAGGGTTAAAGGAAGTGACGATACAGCCAAGGTAGAGTACAGCACTGACAAGACACACGTCGTCCTCTAGTTCAGCGGTTCTCAACCTGTGGGTCTCGTGCGGCCCCTTTGTGGATCAAATGACCCTTTCACGGGGGTCGCCCAATTTATAACAGTAGCAAAATCAGTTATGAAGTAGCAACGAAAATAATTTTATGGCTGGGGGGGGGGGCGGGGGTCACCACAACATGAGGACCTGTATGAAAGGGTTGCAGCATTAGGAAGGTTGAGAACCACAGCTCTAGTTCCCGAATGCTTCCTCCCCTCCACTATCATGACCCAGTTCTACCTTATTAAATCCGGCTGGACTGGAGCATGGACACTGGTACAGATAAGAGCTCTCCACACATGGAATTCAGGACAGATAAACCCCTCAGGAACAGTAGTGGGAGTAGTGATATCATGAGGGTAGGGGGATGGTCGGGGATCGGGAAGGGGGAGAAAGGGGAGGGGGAACCTATCACAGGGTTGGATATATAGCCCCTTCTCCTGAGAGGGACGAATAACAGAATTGTGGGTAAAAGGAAATAATGGACAGTGTAAGGTAAATGAAATAATAATAACAATATATAATTGATCGAGGACTCATGAGGGTGGGAAGGGAGGGGAGGGAGGGGGAAAAAGAGGACCTTATACCAAGGGCTCAAGTAGAAAGAAAATGTTTTGAAAATGACGATGGGAACATATATATAAATGTTGGCTGAACCTCATGTAAAATACAGTTGATATATGGAACATTATAAGAGCTGTACAACCCCCCAATAAAAGGATCTAAAACAAAAACCTCCTACTTTCAGCAAAGTTTACCTGAATTTCCTCTGGATAACAGAATGACTTCTTTAAGATGTTGGGCTTCTGGAGCATTTTCTTGGTGAAAGTCTGCCGAAGCCAATGCCTGGTCGCAGCAAGGGCTCCCTGGAGCACTGCTCTGATGGGCTGCTGTCCAGGTGCACTGCCCTGGGCTTCCTCCGTGTGCTGTTATCATGTAAGAGGGGACGTTTTCATTGTTCTCACGTGCAGTGGGCTCAGTTCCAAAAGAGATGTTTCACTCCAGCTTGTCCAACATTTCAGGATGTGCCACCAACAGCTCCTTTTAAGCTGTCAGGCCTTTCAGGTTGGTAAGAACCCTACATTTTAAAAGCACTTAAAATTCCCATAATTCTGGGTCTTCATTGTAAATGTGGGAGGTATGGGGAACATAGGGAGGGTTAGAATGCCATTTAATTTTCTGGATGAATTTCCCAGGGTTTTGATAAAAACAGAGGTAGTCCAGCCTGCCCAGCAAGCACATGGCCTTGGGCTTTGGCTAGTGTGTGGGGCTGACATCTTACCACCGTGGTCCGTGAGCGTCTTAGAATCTTCAGTTCAGTAGCCGTCCCCTATATTTGGCTCACTTGCCGAGACCCACAGTCAGACACTGTGCTGTGGTGTCATCTGGACTTAACTAATGCTGCCAAGCATGCAATGCTAACTGTATGTGATGGTCTTCCCGCTCAGACAGTCACTGACGGTCTTCTACCTCATAAATGCTTCGCAACTCGCCTCTGGGCCACCCCACCCCACAGCTAGCTCTCTGCTCCCTCACCATTCTTAAGGCTCTAGGCTGAACCTCATGTAAAATAGGCCAGTCACTTTTTCACCCTATGTTCCTTGAAACCATGGCCTCCTGAAGGAGCAGCCTTGCAACCGGCAAACATTACAAGATCAATTTTTTTCTCTTTCTCCCCTTCCCCTACAACATGAGCCCTAGCCAAGCCCTAACCATGATGGGCCCTCTTTACACAGGATTGGACTCCTCTCCAGGGTTCCAGCTGCTATTGGATGCCCAAGAGGCAGCTCCAACACGTGAGCAAGTCAAACTCGACTCTTTCTCCTGATGACTCCTGATGACTCAAACTATGTATCTAGTACCAAATTCAACCCTTCCTCATGAAAACTCAAGTGTCCACATCTATGACCGCATGAAATCCATCCTCCTTACAAAACGAATTACAGTTGTAAACCAAACTACCATTTCTGTTGACAATTCACACTGCACATCTAAGTCGACTCCGCCATTCCTCGTCGCAACTCAGACTACACAACGAAGACCAGACTTAGCCCTTCCTTCTGCCACTCATACTACCTGTGTAAGATTGACATTAGCCCCTCAAAATTACACCACTAAGGGCAAACTCTGAAATTCCTGCTGACGTCTCATACTCCGTGTGTGACTCAAACTCGGTCCTTCTTCTGACAACTCACACTGCACATCTAAGATCAAACCCAGCCCTTCCTCCTCACAGCTCAGAATGTATGCTCACCCCCAATAGAAGAACATACCTCCATATCAAACTCAGCTCTTGCTCCTGAAAATGCCAGCGCTATGCCGGAGAGCAAGCTCAGTCCTTCCTCTCGGCAACTCACACTGTATGTCTGAGGCCAAACTCAGTTCTTCTTCCTCACAACTCAAAGCAGATATCTGGCCACAGTTCAAATGACACCTGAATGAGCACAGGCAGCCTTCATTCTGACAGTCCAAACTACCCGTCTACATCAAACAACCTGCCTGTGGGGTGATCAAGAGACCCCCCAGCTTTGTCTCCCCCAAAGACATGCCACCCTTTAGGGACTTTTTGCCAGCATATGGGGGAGGTCAGATGCTTAGAGACATCCTCCCTGAAGGCAGTCAGTTGCCAGACTAAGGTAGGACAATGAGCTACTTCTCCCTAAAGACTTGTAGTCATTGATTTGGTTCCTGCAGGTGGAGTTCATACCCTACTGATAATGGTGCCAGGGAACAGGTCAAAAGGGCTCAGTGACATCCAAAGATAGGCTGCCATCCTGAATCTAGGATCCGCCCTTCTTGTCACACTATACCCCCAATCCCTCCTCTTCCTATTGCGTGTATACCCCTAGACCACCCTCTTCCATTACTGTATTACCTACAGCACAACCCTTTCCTGTGACGTAGGTCTTCACCTGTAATTAGGGGGTTTGGATGTCCCCAGAGAATATAAAAGCCTTGGTTAGCATTAAATCTCTCGCTCTCTCCATGTGGACCACCAAGTGAGGCTGAGGTAAGCATTGCTACTATGAAAAGTGTCTGACTCCATTATCTCTCTCTTCTATTGGTCATGCTCTCTCTGACTTTACTATCATCTTTACTTATTATCGCCGTGCAATTGCGCCTACCGGACCCGTGATGATGGGCTAGGGGCTGGCTTCCCCTTGCACTGCCCCCTTGCTAACAACTCAAACTATTCATCTTACTCCAAATTCTGCCCTATCTGCTGGTGTCTGGGGGGACCTGAGCTTCCTCTTGTGGCCACTTACCCCTTAGGATACCACTACCCACATAACCACTAAAGCCAAAGCTGAAAGTGTCCTCTTGTCCCTTCCCTCACCAAAGCCCTACCTAGTAACCGGACAACTCCTGTGGCTATTGCTGCTAAACAGCCCTCACCTGTATGTCAACAGTGAGGCTTCTCCTGGCCATCAGCTACCTGGTATAAATAGCAAACCCAGATCCTCTCTGCTGTGTGCTCCCACTGACTTGGGATGAGCCATACATTCACGTGTGCATAGCCTCTCCCTTCCCAGCCTCCCCACTAAGGAAGTGAACTCCTTCCCACTCACTGCGTGTTCTCAAAGCTGAGAGCATCACCAGCAGCAAGCAAGTCCTCAATAAATACAAGTAGTCCCCTCTATGAAATGCTTCTGTAATGGCAACTCCATAATAAGTCTCATCTCATGAAAATCAAATAGCTCAATATTTCTTCAGTTTTTTCTATTACTGCCTGTTACTGTCAGTATCTTTGTAAATCTGATCTTTGGGAGTTAGCATTATTATTGCATTTTGTGAAGACTGTTTTTATGAACATAATTTGGAGAGCTGGCGTAAGACTGACAGCATCGCTAAGTCCTCTGCTGCGACACTGTATGCAGCACATAGTCCCAGTGGTGCGGTATGAAAACAAGGTCTTTAGAAGTCTGTCACAACTCTGACCCTCTGCGAGCCGGGGACCGCCTGCCCTGGATAACGGAGCCACCACGCCACCTCGTTTCAGGAGCCCTAGACCTGGGAACCCGCTCGGCCTCCCTCGTCCATGGAGGCTGCTTGAAGCTCCACAGCTGTCCTGGGGGCGCCATCACGTGGCTTTGTGCCACTTACCACGAGAGGTTGAAGCGCAACGATTCTGCTAATCATCTCTGCAGACAGGACGGGGATCTCGTAAAACTTTTCGCTTTTGGTGATCTCACAGACGGTTTCGTGAAGCTTCAGGCAGATGGTCAAGTAGGACTGAAAGACGGGACCCTCCAGAGCCCTGCCCGCAGAGAGTGGAGAGAGATGACTGGCCGCGGAGAGCCGAGGACACAGCGCTCATTGCAATGACAAGCCCCTTCCCTTCAAATACTAACAAGTGAGACATTCATTCACACTCTGGCTATGCTGAGCTGCTTAACATGAGGTTTACAGTTTGACCCCACCCATCACTGTGTGGGAGAAAGTTGGTCACAATCTTTGGAAACTCTATGGGGCAGTTCTACTCTGTCTCGTGGGGCTGCTATGAATCTGAATCAGTACAAAAGTCAGGAGTTTGCTTTTGATTTAACCCAAAGGAATTTATTTGGCCTCACACAGAGTAACTTCTGAGACTCCTCATCAGGCTTGAACTTATGACTAAGTTAAAACAGAAACAAAGATCCTTTGGTTCCCCTCTATAGTCTGAACTGCTCTTAAAAAAGCAAAGAGCAGGTTAGACTATTTCCACAGGCATCCCGTACTTGAGAAAAGTAAGGCGTGCCCATTACTAAAGATAAAATGACTACCTAAGCTTCGAGGCACGGAAAGCCCCAGAAAGACAAGGCAGGCAGGCTGAGAAATGCCGAAGAAGACATGTATCAGGCACAGAATTTCTCGGATTCCTGGGGCGGGTTTCACGTTCATTGACTGACAGCAGCAGCATTGAGCCAGTGCGGTGTTGAGAACTGGGTTTGGATGTGGCATGAAAAAGGGGTTCTAGGCTCACCTGGTAAACCAGTGTTAGGTGAGGCCCTTGAACAACTGTGCTACATGAGTGGCAGTTCCTGCGGCTCTCCGTCTCTACAATGTCCCTCCTAAAAGCCCATGGCCAATGAGTCAGTTCCAACCCCTAGAGATCAAATGTGTAGGACGGCCCTGCCCTGTAGGGTGGCCAAGGCTATGAACCCTTCTGTCACAAGTGGCAGGCAGGTTCTAAATGCTGGCCTTTTGGTTGAGCAGCCAAGCACTTAACCACTGCACCACCACGGCTCCTTAATGTCCCTTTAGAGAAGTCACAGGAAGAAATGATTTCAGAAAATCTCATAAAGCTCCCTTTGTATTTATCCTCCTGAGCTGACCTCACTCGCACACAGAGACAAACGAAAGAAAGCAGAACCCACCATGAACACAGAGCAGGAGGACAGTCACTTAAAGTGAAGTGGAAATAAGTGCACAGAAAAGACAGACCAGATGGAAATTAGACAAAATCTTAGTAGCTCACATCTCTTCCCTTCCCTCTTTTAAAAACTGGGATATTCCAACCAGTTCAAAAGAAAAGTGGGATATTTATGCCCTCTCCTCACTTAGCAATTTGTTTACATTCTAAAGGTCTTTTTATGACACTGGAATTATGCAAAAAAGGAGGATGACTAGATTATTATATTAAATGCCAAATTACATTATCATCTAATTACCAAATTACATTTTACATAACTGCTAAATTATATCATTGCTGAGCTGCCAAATTTTATCATTATATAACTGCCAAACCACTATTGACACGTAATCCTAACCACCACTTACACACTCACTGCCATTAAGTTGATAGTGACTCTACAGGGCAGGGTGGAAATGCTCCTGTAGGTTTTCAAGACAGTAACTGTTTACTGGAGTAGAAAGCCCTATCTTTCTCCTGAGGAGCAGCTGGTGGTTTTGAACTGCTATCCTTACGGTTAGTAGCCCAATGTGTAACCATTACACCATCACAGCCAGTGTTATTCTAACCTTGCACATTGGCATCATTACTGTCATACATACATAGCAAATGCACAACCTAGTCATATTGTAGTTTTTTGTACTATTCTACAAATTTGAAATGTTGGGTAAGGAGATAATCGATAAGTAAGAGAAAGTGTATTGATTTGTGACCTCACTAATTATGACAGCAAATGTGGGACATTGTCAATCAAGTAGGGAGCAACCAGTGAAACCCTTGGAGAGGTGGGTGAGAAAGACAACATTTGGCTTTTCTACTTACGTGTTCAAATTAGCATGCAGCAAGGCCAACAGCATTTTAAAGATTTTCTCAAAACACTAGGGTGGTAAAGAAAAAATAAGAACGATTTCATCTTGATGTCATTGTCCTTGTTAAAACAAAGTTTAAAAACCCAGTATCAATGAAATATCAATTTCTTTCTAGAAATAAATTTCAGAGTCCTAAAGTCCTAGCCTTAGATCTTTCACAAGCCTAAAATGTTTGCCATTTCCGTCGCCCTCCCCAAATGTGAAAGAAATATTAGCAACTCTGAAGTATGTCAACCCTCTCATTACTGCGTGTGCTGTTCCATGACCACAAGCAACAACATGCTATTGAGTAACAACTTGGCTGTTAACTGGAAGGTTAAACAATGCCTACTCCGGTCGACACCTCAGAAGGAAAACCTGAAAATCTGTTTCTGAAAAACGAGGTACTGAAAACCCGTGGATCATACTTTTCTAACACACTGTGGGTCATCATGGCTTGGAGTTGGCTTGATGTCCACTGGTTATTATATTGACTGAAACAAAATGAATTTAATCTAATCAACTCTTTCGCACTGCACATGCTGACCTCTGCTAAACACTTCACCCCGTCAGCTTTTCAGAAAAGAAGAATCACAAAGTCCACTGGTAAGGACTCAGTAGCCCATTGCAGACCACATACCTCGTGTTTGCTCTTCGAGATTTCCTGGAGCCCTTGAAGGCGGTAGTAAACCCCCTGGAAGCACTCCAGGAAGCGAGCAGGGGACGCGCTCAGGTATTCAGCTGTGATCCTCATGTAGTCACTCAGGTCCCACAGAGGCAGCAGACTGAACCAGGACCGGAACAGACGGTCATCCACTGTCAGCAAACGCTGGTGCTTTTCCATGAGCTTAAGAAGAAAAGGGTTCCTGGCCAAGAGAAACAGGCCCAGAAAAGAGGGCACCCACAGGTCAATGAAGTCTGCTGAACTGAGGTTAGGGAACGTGAGGGGTGTGCAGAGTGCGGACCTTCAGCGTCAGCTCCCTGTCGAGTAGGGAGCACAAACGAGCACCTCGGCAGAGGGGTAAACAGCGCAGCAAGAGCTCACCGAGGACTGAGCACGCTGGTGAGCGAGTGGCTGTGCGTCCTGGACCAAAGCAACCACGTGAGCCAGTGAACCACGCCGACTGCAGCGGGGCGCTGCCGGGGCACCCCCAAATGGTGACAGCACGAGCAGGGTGCTGCTGAAGTGACAGAGGCTATTGCAACCGTATTGAAACAGAGGCTACAAAAACATGAAAAGGTCCAGTGACTAGGAAAAGGCGCTTGTGCCTAAGAGACTGCATTTTTTAGCTTTAATCTCTAAAGACTCCAATATTAGCGAAGAAAACGAGAATTTAATTTAGCTCACTCTTTTAATCCCTCACAACTATAAGCCGACTCTTAGTGGAAGTGTTGTTGGGTGCGGCCAGACTGGCTCCGACTGAGAGCAGCTGTCTGTCCTCCGCATCTGCACAATCGTCCTGCTGTTGCAGGCGCTGTGTTGGTACATCTTCTTGGAGTCTCCGCCTGTCTTTGCTGACCGTATTTCAGCAGTATGATGTGCTTTTCCAGGGACTGATCTCTCTTGATAACGTGTGCAAAGCACACAAGACAGTCTCTCCATCCTTGCTAAGGAGGATTCTAGTGCTACTTCTTCCAGGACAGATATATTTGTTCCTTTAGCAGTCCACAGTACTTCCAATATTCTTCACCAGCACCACAATTCATACACATCTATTCTTCTGCACTCCTCCTTATTCATTGTACAGCTTTGACATGCATATTACATGATTGCAAATAACATGGCTGAGTCCCCAAAGTGGCACCCTTGTTCTTCCACACCTTTGAGAGGGCTTATGCGGCCGATTTGCCCTGTGGAATGCATCGTTTGGTGATTTGACTGCTGGTGGTGTGGACCTAGCAAGATGAAATCCTTGGCCACTTCGATCTTTTCTCTATTTATCATCATGTTGTGTATTTATCCACTTATAAGGATTTGGGGTTTGTTTGTTTGTTTTCACGTTAAGCTGTCATCCATATTAAAGGCTGCAGTCCTCCATCTTCATCAGCAAGTGCTTCCAGTCCTCCTCACTTGCAGCACGCCAGGCTGGATCCCGGCGCACCGCAGGCTGTTCCTGAGACTTCCTCTGACCCTGACGGTGTGCTCATGTTCATTTATCCAGATTCTCAGCTTATTTGCTCAGCATCCAGGCTGAATAAATAGGGCCCGCGGGGTACAAACCTGTCACATCACTTTCCTGGATTTCAGGTGTGCCTTTGTTTTCTTTAAATGACTGCCTCTTGGGTCACGTACAGACCCTGTTGGATCAGGGGAGAGTAACAGGGGGCAGACAGGACCTGGACTTCTTCCTTTGATAAAATACAAAGTTAATGGGGACTGTTATCTCTTCTTGAAAAAGAACATAAGTATGAATGTTTTAATTTAGTTTTTCTTATTGTATTTACTGTAGATACAGTATCAGGAGAGGCAGATTTCTGGAGAAGGACATCACATTGGGTAAAGTAGAGGAGCAGCAGGAAAGAGGAAGACCCTGGAACTGACCGGCACAGCGGTGGCAAACAATGAGCAAGTTTTATGTTTAAATTTGATTTGTCCTTTTATTTCTTTTATGATGAATTTCATGTATCTGCTTGACTAGGCAGTGTCTAGACTAGTTGCTATTCTGTAATATGACTTGATGCAATGCAATATAATTGTAGGTTTCCTTACAATATGATCTACCTTCAGTCTACAAATAGTCTGGCAAACCTGCTCATATATATAAGTCATATGTCCAGAAAGTGAAGATGCAGAAACGAGCTGAATTCCTAGATAATTAATGAGATAAAATTCAGAACAGTCGTTAAATGGAGACTGTCTTGGTTATCTCGTGCTCCTCTGACAAACGTAGCTCAAGTGGGTGGCTTTCACCAACGCATTGTTCTCTCATGGCTTAGATGGCCGCACGTTCAGGTTCAGAGTACCAGCTCTAGGAGAAGGCTTTCTCTCTGCGCGTCCAGAGGAAACGCACTGGCCTCCTTTCAGCATCTGTCAGCCTGGTGCCTTCAGGATCTCTCTCTGCATCTTGGTATCAATCTTCCCCAGGATCTAGCAGCTTCACAATACATGGAGCCGGGTCAAAAAGACCTGCTCTTCTTTCTTGGTGGTAGTAGACTCTCTGTACATTTCTCTCTCCTTTTGCCTCGTGTGTGATAAAAAGGGTGCTTGGGCCATGCTGCAGAGAAACTCCCCTTGCCTTCGATCAGGGCTGTGGTGGGATTAAGGGTATTCCATCTTACCCTTAACCCACTTGTTGGTTTCTCTCGTTAGCTCACATAATAGGAGATCCTCCTGTAACTACCCCATTACATCACTGTCTGTCTCTGAGACGAATGTCTTGGAAAAGTTAGCACGTAATTTGGAGGAGCACAATTTAATCCATACCTAATAAGGTAGGTATATATTTCCCGAAGTGAAAACTTATTCATAAAATACTATTAAGTAAAAAAAAAAACATTTGTGAAGCAGAATGCTGGTGTTAGGTGCCATTGATATGATTCCAACTCAAAGCGAACGGTGTAACCAGAACGACACACTGCTCAATCCCAAGCCATCTGCCAACTGTCCTTATGTGTGAGCCCATTGTTGCAGTCCCTGTCCACGCATCTTGTCAAGGCCTTCCTCTTTGCTGAGGTCCCTCTACCAACTCCAAGGACAGGTCTCTCCTGACAATATGTTCAGAGTGTGTGAGACAAAGTCTCGCCATCCTTGCCTCTAAGGCAGTGGTTCTCAACCTTCCTCATGCCGCGACCCTTTATTCCAGTTCCTCATGTTGTGGTGACCCCCAACCATAACATCATTTTTGTTGCTACTTCATAACTGTAATTTTGCTACTGCTATGAATTGGCAACCCCCGTGAAAGGGTCTTTTGAGCCCCAAAGGGGCCACGACCCACAGGTTGAGAATTGCTGCTCCAAGGAGTATTCTGGCTGTACTTCTTCCAAGACAGATTTATTTGTCGTTTTGGAAGTTCACAGAACTTTCAGTATTCTTCATCAGCACCATAACTTGAATGCATGGATTCCTCTTCGGTCTTCCTTATTCGATGTCCAACTTTCACATGCATAGGAGAGGACTGAAAATACCAGGGCTTGGGTCAGGCGCACACTAATTCTCAAGCAACATCCTTGCTTTTCAACACTGTACAGAGGTTTTGTGCAGCAGATTTACCCAATGCAATGTGTTGTTTGATCTCGTGACTGCTGATTGTGTTTCCAAGCAAAATCAACATCAACTACATTTTTTAAGCACCTAAAACATTCAATTGCCCAAAGCATGCACTTGGATAGAAGCCTAGACATGCATCTGCCACAATGTGGACAACGGTGATGGTCTCTGGGAGCTGGTCAAGTTTGCATTCTTATTCTCACTAGGTGTCAAAGCTTAAAG
The DNA here is from genome assembly GCF_000313985.2 of Echinops telfairi. Taxonomy (NCBI): domain Eukaryota; kingdom Metazoa; phylum Chordata; class Mammalia; order Afrosoricida; family Tenrecidae; genus Echinops; species Echinops telfairi. Next base: position 49,569,605 of record NW_022111358.1, on the reverse strand, counting down.
AAGCATTATCACTCCCATTAATAGGCACCCATTACAGGTCCACCCAGGGTGCTCAGAAGCACCCTTTCTGACGCATTATCACAAGAATGACGGTAGAAGGGCGTACTTACTGGCCTGATCTTTTCTCCCGGAACTCAGAGAAGCAGAGGCCCTCAAGGGCTGCCCACGTGTCCTCAGGAGGGATGTCCTTCCCTTGCGGGGCCAGCCCCACACAGTGGTGGAGCACGGGGAGCGTGAGGATCCAGAAGTCTATCCTTCTGTTCATGCACAGCTGGCACAGGTTTACCAAGGATGTTCTGCAGCTAGAGAGGGAAGAAGGTGTGCCACTGTGAGCTGAGCGTGGCAGGGCCCTGAAGTCGCACCAGGAAGGTGGCGTTGTGTGCCCAGAGCGCGGGGCGCGTGATGGCTGCTAATATGTAGGAACCCTACCAGCAAGAAAGTGGGGGCCAGGTATTCTCAGCAGGTTGCCTGGGATATATGGGGTATCTTTGGGACCCACCCCAATGTGTCAGGCACTGAAGGTGCTAACACACTGAAGGCCCACAACAAACTATGAAGAACCAATTAAGGATATTGAGACACAGAGAACCTAAGCGAATTTTTAGGGGTACAAGTGGCAGAACTGGACAGTCCACCAATGATAAACCAGAAGAGGAAACAACTCCTTAAATATAAGGGCCAAACCTATAGGCAACCTATGTCATCCTTCTTACAATTACAATATATTAATTGCTTCTTCACACGTTGAAATAATTGTTTGTTCTTTTTGTCCAATTACATGTCATCATTTATTCTCTTTTCAATATGTGCATTGTTTGTTGTTAGCTGCCTTTTGTATGTGTGTGTGCGTGTGTTATTTATTTATATTTTTGTTGCTGCCTTTATGTCAGCCCATAATGCAAGGGTGAACTCATCCACAATGAGATTGCACCATGTGATCTAGAGAGTTTTTATTGAGTCATTTTCAGAAGTTGGCCACAGGATTTTTCCTAGTCTGGAACAGTCTGGAACGTCCACTTACACACAGACGGTGGCGATTCAGGAGGTGCCCGGCCAGGAAGTGATGCTAGGTCTGTCTTACGCCAGCGAGGATTCTACCACTGAACCAACACTGCCCTCTGTATGATATGTAGCAAGTGTTTCGTGTTTGCAAAACTAAGAGGCAGAGGACCAAGTAAGATTACTCCCCAGAGAAGGGTACATAACCTTATTCTTAAGTTTAAATCAAACACAGCTGCATGAAACACGATACAAAGACCCTGTAGTCATCAGAATTCAACTCAAGTTTGAATATGGACCCCCCCACCATGGAAACTGCAAGCTCCATTGGAACAAGCATCCCCTCACTGAGCACAGAGCCCGAGCCTCAGGAACTCACCCAGGGTGGAAGGAGAACTCTGTCTCTTTGCTAAGGCGTCTAGTGAGACTTCCACAGACAACACACGGCACACGGAGGTTCTTCATGACACCCACGGGGGGGAAGCAGGCCATTCGGCGGGTGATACAACTGAACACA
>NW_022111358.1:49563855-49566197 GCF_000313985.2 Echinops telfairi | reverse complement strand
GAACCTGTGATGTTTTGTGGGGTTCCCTCTTCCCCTTAACCCCACAGGTAGACATGCCTATATCCAACATGGAGGTACTGCTGACGGAAGTGAAACGCAGTACCTTACTCTCTCCCTTGTCTGAAGAGCTCCACATCTGTGTCCACTGTGGGGCGGCAACATGAAACTGCCGCAACTGGGTGAGAAAGCTCTTCAGATTGACGGTGTCCCAGGCCTGGAGGGTGCTGAAGATGCTGTCCAGCATGACTCTAACTGCAATCTGCTTCCCTTTCTCCTGGCTTTTCTTTATTTCATCTTTGAAACCACCCAGGGACTGCTGACGCATCCCAGGAGGCTGCATGTAAACTATCCCATCATACTGATGCCAGTCTGAGAGAATGAAGAAAAGAAAGAGAGAGATGATCACACTTAACGTACTCAGCACACCCCACCCGACCCCCGGCCTTCACAACAGTCCTCCCATTTGCTTCCCTGCACTGAACTCCCTGCTTGGAACATCTGATCAAACCCAATTGACACAGGTGTAATTTACCAAGAAGTTCTAAAAATGACACACCTAGCCCAGATTCCCAAACCTATTTGGCCTACGTCCCCTTTTCAGAAAATTACCAAGAGCCTGTCGGGCAATTAAGAACTCGTTGTGCTACAGTCCTTAATCCAGGATAAAATGTCCGCATCTGCTTTTGCAGCCCTGCCCTCATCCCTGGGTTGCTCCAGTGCCACCCATACACCCACTTTGGGAAGCACTAATGTAGCGATGGACAGACCATGCTTTCCAGTAACATTAGAGTGGACAAGCTTAAAAATAGACTTGCACTTCTTTTAAAAGTTGACAGATGAAGAGTTTTCAAAAATAATTTAATATTAAACAGGCATTATGTCATAAATATAGAGTATACTCCCCCCCATTCTCTCTGAGCACACAGGAAATACAGTGTATTAAACAAAAGTCTGCGTTGGCACTGGCCTGGAGCAGAGCACAGAGCCTGGGTACTGCACTCTGGAGGTTCAGTTGGGGAACCCCATCAATGGCTTACCGCCAGAGGCCAGAAGTGAAGACTTGATGTACAAACAGCGGTTAACAGGCTCTCTTTGCTGCGGCTTGTAGATGAACTCATACTCCTCAGAGCCCTGGTTCTGAGCAATGACGTACTTGTAAGGAATGGCCTTATTGAGGTTCTTCTTGGAAACAAAGGTGCTGCCTTCAATGAAGAGTCCATTTTCACCCATGTCTCTGTAGAAACAGGACGTCAGGTGGTTACTGGAAGTCCTGCCTAAGAAATTCGAGTTCTTCTCAAACACAGCGCACACCTGAAGCAGCGCAGCAATGGCACCAAAAAATGCTTCTAGAATGCGCCGGTTTTCAGACAGACTGCAGGGAAAGGCCCATGATGAAATACAACACAGAAATGCACTATAGGACAGCACTGAATCTGCACCTTCGGGCTCTTTCAGGTACGCCCACAGGTCACTCTTCACCTGAGCCCACAAGGGAGGGGAGACACAGGAAGCGTGGGGCTCAGTCCATCGAGAGGGGTCAGAAGCTCTCCCACCACCTTTTGGTGGGACATAAGCTGGGCAGGGGACCAAGCCCACTAGGGGCAGGAACAGCCCCACAGAGGGGTCATCCCACCACTTTGCCTCCCAAACAAGTCCTGAACAGCAGCACCGCTGATCCTGCCTGACCACACTCCATGCTCAGCTGTCCTGAATCCACTGAGAACAGAGAAGTTGGACCGTTGGCACACTGCAGAAAACTCTGCAAGGTGGAAGGGCCCTTGAAGTCTGGTACTCAGAGGTCATCTCAGAGTGGCTCCCTGGTCTGTCTCAGAACTGACCGGAACCACAGCCGCGTGAAGTTGGGACACCACAGTGAGGAAGGTCTCCATTATTATCTGTTCTTTCTACTTTGCCCAACATCAGGTGAGGCCTTAGGACCAGTGCTGGGTCAGGGCTCTAAAGCACAATCAGAAGGAGGAAGAAGATGAGAGAAAGGGATTCCCTAGAGGTACAACTAGGAGGAAGAACTTAAGGCAACAGAGAATTTCCTAGAGGTGCTGGTAGGACTGAAGGATGGAAAAGTCCACCATCCCCCATCTGTACCCCAGCCCACCGACTCATGGGGCTCAACTGGCCCCTGTAGGTTCTGTGATGCCGACTGCACAGGAGGTAGATGTGGGGAACAGAAGGATTTCTATTAAGTTGTCTCCCCAAAATATGTACCAGACTTAGCTGCTTAAGAGTGACTGTACAATAGGTGATCAGCGAAAGTAGGTCAGAGGTTATTCTCCTTAACATCAGCCATCTATAGTGGCTAGACTATTAGTCTGACTCACCCTAAA
>NW_022111358.1:49556345-49561332 GCF_000313985.2 Echinops telfairi | reverse complement strand
TATATTATCAAGAATTTGGTTTTATCTCTCTAGAGAACCCTGTCTAACACAGCCCCTCTCTAAGCTGTGGGCCCCTTGCCACCCTCAAGCACTGGTAGGCACGAGCGGGCTCCCAGGGTAACAGTCTCAGGCTTCCCCAATCCAGGGGTGCACCCTACCTCTCGGTGTCATGTGCACAGTCTGGTCGGTTGCTCTGTTCCCTGGCATTTTTTGTCACCACAGCATAAGCGCTTCCACTCCCTTCTGGCTTCTTCCAGTCTTCTGAATTGCATTTCTCACTCTTACCTGCTTTCTCTCCAGGAAGGGCTGTTTTGTAGTTGACCTCCACTTCCTGAAACACAGAATCAAGCCCCAACTTTTAAGACTAGATTCCATACTCATTGGTATAGCAGCCAGTACAACACCCTCCCCGCCCCCTCCGCCCCATATCACCCTACTCATAAACCAGGTAACTCCCATAGCCTCCAACCCCATAGACAGTGATTCACTCTGGGCCACTGGCTGCCTTGCCAGTCCTGAACAGACTGACTATAAGCCACCCAAGCACACTTTGTATCAGCCATCTCTTGCCTCGGGTGACCTCACTCACTAAACTAAGGCCTGTGCACCCTTATCACCTAATGCCACCTGCTGTGAGAGACCTTCTCCAGCCACTCTGTCCACAGGAGCACCTTCCCTCCCTCCATCACTCCATAACATCCTTCACCACACTGATAGCTGCCTGACCTTCCTCCCTTCAGGACATGATCTCAAAGGGAAGGGCCATCTCTCAGCACTGGATGCATATCTGTTAGTAAAAGGAGATGGGAAGCGTGTGTTAGGCCAATGACACTCATACATGTATAAGAGAGAGCTTTATGTCAAGAAGTAGTTATATACAAGAAAGCATCCTAGCCCAGTCCAATTCAAGTCTGTAAATCTGACACTAGTCCATAAGTCCTCTTCAGACTCACAGAGCCACATGCAAGGGCACAGACTACAGGGAGATCACCTGCCAGTGGGTGCAGAGTCACGTGAATCCAGGGTCTGTGGAAACATGGCAGGGTTTTAGCAACTTCCGGGCTGGTGGCAGAGAGGGGGAGGTTCCCTGGGCCCGCCTTATGAGAGGCCCCACCCCCAAGGAGGAGCCCTCCGACAGTGACCTGATTGACAGGTTGAATACGATCCCTACGCTTTCACACCTCGTCAAGTTGACATAAGATTTTCCTACTGTCACAGAGAGGGCGGGTCTGGGGAGCCATCCTGGGCCGGGCAGGAGCAAGCCTCTGAGGTGGAGGGAGATACACGGACCTCATTATGTTCTCTGGAAGCAGAGACACTTGCTGGTGGTACTTTAGCAACATGCAAAATGCTCCGGGACAATTCTAAGGTTAATCACAGACCCACAAAAATTTATGTTCTTGGTGTCTTGGTTTTTAGGCCTGTTCCTGTGGTTATTTGGGACACTGATTTAGAAAAGTATTACATTGGATAGACTGTATCAGCTCTAGTTTCTTTATTATTAAAAAAAACCATTTTATTGGGGGCTCATGCAACTTTTATCACAATACATCCATCCATCCATGGTGTCAAGCACATTCATACGTTTGTTGCCATCATCATTCTCAAAACATTTGCTTTCTACTTGCGCCCTTGGTATCAGCTCCTCATTTTTCCCCTCCCTGACGAACCGTTGATAATTTTAGAAATTTTTATTATTTTGTCATGTCTTACACTGTCCGACTTCCTTCACCCACTGTTCTGTTGTCCATCCCCCAGGGAGGGGCTTATATGTAGATCTTTGTAATCAGGTCTCCCTTTCCACCCCACTCTCCCTCCACTCTCCCAGTATCACCACTCTCACCACTGGTCCTGAAGGGTTCATCTGTCCTGGATTCCCTGTGTTTCCAGTTCTTATCTGTACCAGTGTGCATCCTCTCGTCTAGCTGGATTTGTAAGGTAGAATTGGGATCATGATAGTGGGGAGGGAGAGGAGGAAGCATTTAAGAACTAGAGGAAAGTTGTATGTTTCATCTGGCTCATCTCCTTCCCGTAACCCTTCAGTAAGGGGATGTCTAGTTGCCTACAGATGGGCTTTGGGTCCCCATTCCACACTCCCCTTCATTCACAATGATATGATTTTTTGTTATTTGATGCCTGATACCTGATCCCTTCGACACCTCGTGATCACACAGGCTGCTGTGCTTCTTCCATGTGGGCTTTGTTGCTTCTGAGATAGATGGCCGCTTGTTTATCTTCAAGCCTTTAAGACCCCAGATGCTGTATCTTTTCATAGCCAATACCATCAGCTTTCTTCACCACATTTGCTTATTCACCTGCTTTGTCTTCGGTGATTGTTCCGGGAAGGTGAGCATCATGGGATGCCAGTTTAATAGAACAAAGTGTTCTTGCGTTGAGGGAGTACTTGAGTGGAAGCCCAATGTCCATCTGCTACCTTAATACTAAACCTATAAATATATGAACATAGATCTATTTCCCCATCCTCATATATATTTATATATGTACATAACTTTATTTAGACCTTTATTTTATTTTATTTTTTTTCAGGGGAGAGCACGAACGCAGTCTCCCACTACCACAAATTATGCAGTCGAGTTTCCCACATTTGGGGAAATCGCAGGGGTCAGCACATCCGGAGTGCAATGGATGAGCCTCGCCCTGGGAAAACCACCTTCGTGATCATGGTATCTCCCCTGCCAGGTAAGTATATTTAGACCTTTATAAATGCCCTTTGCCTCCTAGTTCTTTCCTCTAATTTCTTGCACTTTCCTCTTGTCCCACTATCATGCTCAGCCTTCATTTGAGTTTCAGTAATTCTTCTTGGCTACGTTGCCCTTGATCAAACCCTACCAGGTCTCTTACACCCTCCCAGTTACCGATTTTGGATCACTTGTTCCCTTGTCCCTGGGGTTGTTAACACCACTTCCTTTCCCCCACCTACCCTTCTCCCATGTTCCCCCAGAACTGTGGGTACCATTGTTTTCTCCTCCAGATTGTTTATCCTGCCTGTCTTATCTAGATAGACTTGCAGAGATAATAATATGCACAAAAGCAAGACAGAGCAAAACAAAGCAACAAAAGAAAACAAAACAACAACAAAAATCAGTGACAAAAAAAGAAAAGTCTGTAAATAATTCAAGGTCTGTTTGTTGACCCTTAGGTTGAGTCTGATGGGGTGCCACACCCTGGCCCCAAAGTCTATTTTTGGTATTCCCTCCAGACTTCCTTGCTCTGCTGACTTTGCTGTTCTGTTTCACGCCCCTTAGTCTTTTGCCTCGGTGTGGTGGGGTCAGATCGGGTGCAATTCCCACTCTGTCTCCAGTGTTGTCTCCTGTAGGGCTATGGGTCAGTGAAGGATGTTGTGTCTCCTAGTGGGGCCTGCCTTATGGTCCTCTCTCTGCATTGGCTGCTCTGAGCAGGGTTATCGTCCTCAAGGGTTGGTGGGCCAGGATGTGCTTCACTCTCTTCTTCCCCCTTCATTTGCTCCGTGTGCTCTGAATCAGACATGCCCCTCTCCCTGAGCTGTAGCTTCAGTGCTGTCCTCTGAGGGGCGGCTGTCCATGTAGTTGGCGCCAGCCCCTCAGACCTCTCTACTGGCTCCCTGTTTTATGCTGGTATGTTACATTCACATTTTGGAGCATTGGTTGAAGTCTGGTCTCACTTTGCCTGTGGAGATGTAAACAATACCCTCCCCTTGGATGGGCTAGTGCCCTGTTCTCCCACTCCTCCTCCTTTTTGGTTGGCTACCATATGTATCCCTGGGTTCGGTCTGGCCCCTGCAATACTACCTGGACCTCACCCCAGCAATGTTTGTATACAGTAGCTTTTCCCTTTGTGTACCACAGTTTTTTAATCCATTCGTCTGTTGATGGAAATTTGGGTTGTTTCCAACTCCTTGCAACTGTGAACTGTGCCGTGATGAACATTGGAGCACAGATGTCTAGCTGTGGTTTGTTTCTTGCCTCTTCTAGGTATATGCCCAGTAGGGGTATTGCTGGGTCGTATGGTAGATCAATTTCCATCTGTTTCAGATATCGCCAAATCAATTTCCATAGTGGCTGTACATAGCTACAGGTCCACCAGCAGTGGATGAACGTTCCTATCTCACCACAGGCCCTCTAACACGTGTTGCTTTCTGATTTTTAAAATTGGGCTATCTTTGAGGATGTTAGGTGGTATCTCATTGTTGTTTTAATTTGCATTTCCTTATAGCTAATGGTCGGGAACATTTTCTCATATGTTTATTAGCCATTCAGATTTCTGCCCTTGTGAAACTTCTGTTCAGGTCCTTTCCCCACCTGCTCAGTAGGAAATTAGTTTTTTTCTTTTTGGAAGCTAGCAGAGTATTGTAGATTTTAGTAATAAGGCCTTTGTCTGATGTGTCATTGCTAAATACGTTTTCCCAGCCGTGGGCTCTCTTATTACCCTCTTGGTGAATTCTTTCAAGGTAAACAGGTGTCTTATCTTCAGTATATCCCACTTGTCAATTTTTGACTCATCTGTATTTGTATCCTTCCCTATTTCTGATAGCCTATGTATCTCCTACACCAAAGTTCTCAGGTTGGTCCCTGAGAGTTTTGGGTTTTACCTCTCAGTCTGTGATCCACTTTCAGTTTATTCTTGTGCATGGAGTGAGATGAGGGTCTCGCTTCATTTTTCTGCAGGTAGATATCCATTTTTTCCCAGCACCACTTATTGAAGAGGGTATCTGCTTCCAATTTGATATTTTTGGGGCCCTTATCAAGATCAGTTGTCTGTATGCTGATGATTTTATTTCTGGGTTTTTCCATTGGTCTGAGTATCTGTCATTATACCAATACCATGTGGTTTTGACCACTGTGATTGTATAATATGTGCTAAAGTCAGGTAAAGCAAACCCTCACACTGTGTCCTTCTTCTTGAGGAGTTCTCTGCTAATTCGGGTCTTCTTCCCTCTCCATATGTGGTTGGTAATCAGTTTTTCCATTTCTTTGAAGAAAGATGAGGG
>NW_022111358.1:49546070-49553860 GCF_000313985.2 Echinops telfairi | reverse complement strand
AAGAGTTTGTGTAGGATTGGTGTCAGTTCTCCCCTGAATGCTTGGTAGAATTCTCCTATGAAGCAATCTCGTCCAGGGGATTTTTTTGTTGGTAATCCCTTGATAACCTTGTCTATTTCTTCTATTGCTATAGGACTGTTGAGATCTTGACGTCCATTGGGGATATTCTAGGGGAGGGATTGTTTTTCCAAGAATTTGTCTATGTCTCCCAAGTTGTGGAATTCATTGGAGTACAGTCTTTCATGGTACTGTGTAATTATCCTTTTGATTTCAGTAGGGTCTGTTGCAATGTCCCCTCTTTCATCCCTCATCCTTGCTACTGAAATTTGTTCCCTCCTTTCTTTGGTTAGGTTTGCCAGTGGCCTGTTGTTTCTGTTTATCCTTTCAAAGAATCAACTTTTATCAGCATTAATTTCTTCGTTTTCTTATTTTCCCTTTCTGAATCTCAGCTCTGATTTTTATTATTCTTTTCTTTTGCTATTAGGATTGTCCTGTTGATTCTGCTCTAGTTGCTGTAAATTTTGTGCCAGCATACCAATAATAAGTCTCTCTTCCTTTTTCATGTGTGCCTATATTACTATGGCACTTCCTCTGATAACTGCCTTTGCTGTGTCCCCTAAGCTTCGGTCTGTCATGTTCTCATTCTCATTGGCTTCTAAAAGTCGTCAGGGAAGACCAGTCCCTGGAGTAGGACATTGTATCACACAGGGTCCTCTAGAGAAACAAAAAAAAGACTTTTGATTCTATATATGGTGGAATTTTTTTTATTCAGTGAAAAGGAATTAAACCAGCAAAGCAGTACAGAGAGCTTAGTCTGAGTCGCTTTCGTGGGTCAGTTAATACACTGAATGAAGGTCTTTCCAACTCACTCGGCCACCAGGCTCAAAGGCCGGAGAAGTAGAAAGTAGGTAGGGGAGGTGGAGAAGTGTAGCAGAGGCCTGAACCGAAGTGCAGTGAAGCAAGTCAGTGTGGAACCTCGCAGTGTAGCAATGCAAGGTGGCTGGTTGACAGTGTGGCATCTGGAGGCATAGCAACAGGAGTGGAGTGGGCCCCCAGGCAGCAGGCACAGCAAGGTTGGGTGGTGGCACAGTGCTGCAGAACAACATGGCACACTGAGGCAGTCCACGGCAGGCTTGGCAAGGTGGCGCAGAGTGCTGTGAGGCCCACGATAGCAAGACACACGTGATGAGGTAGGGTAGGGGACTAAGCAGCGCACCAGTCCGACCACCAGGGAGGGAGAGAGAGTGGCCAGGCTCCACATAGGCATGTATCTTGGCCACACCTCCAAGGGACATCATCAGGTTGCAGGCTAAACTCCACCTATATCTTCTTACAGGTGCCATGTTAGCACAAAAAACCCTACCAGTCACAGACATCGTGTGAAGTACAATGGAGGGGCAGCAAAAGAGAGGCAGGCCTTCGACCAGATGGACTGACAGTGGCTGCAGCCAAGGGCTCGGGCACAGGGGGATTTCGAGAGTGGCTCAGCACTGGGTGGAGTTTTATTCTGTTGTGCAGAAGGTTGGAACCAACTCAACGGCACCTCACAACAAAGTGCACTTCTGTACAGTAAAGTAGAAAAGGTCATGGGTTCTAGACCCACAATGGGACACTGACTTTTACTGGTACCTGGACGCCTCTAAAAGATGCCAAGAAAGTAAAATGGTGCTCACGAGACACAGCATCTTCAAATTAAGTAAAATGTCAGATGGCATACTCCAGTTCTTCCTGCTTCCATTCCAGCTGCTCCTTCAGCAATGGACTTTTCTTTATGTCCATTTCCATATTTTTATCCCCACATAAAATCTGCTTTGAACTCCCCTTCAATCCTAATAAACCTGCCAAGGGAAACTTTTGGAGAAATCCATCATAGTTACCTTGCCAGAGATGACTTAAAAGTCATCTCAAAGATAAAGTATCTCAAAGATTCAAATAAACCTTCACATATCATATTTACTTCTTGGTCTAAAGTGGAACTCACATGATTATAAAAGACTTTCCCAATCGTCAAGAAATTTCCTAGAAGTTTACCTGGGAACTTAGGATTTTAACGGAAATGTATTAATCTGGGCTAGCAGATTTGTGTGATTTAGTAAAAATGCTAGTAGAACCAGAGGATGCCCAAGGAAGAGGCCAATGGGAAAACCCCAGAAAGATCTTTAGCTTATAAGAACCAATGTTACAGGTCCATAACTTTTGCAACAAAATAGAGCCATTGTTAACGCATTACTGGTCATAAGGATACTTGTGTTTTCATGCCTAAACATTGCTGGCTGGTATGTATGCGCTTACATTAGTTTGTGCTAGTTTTAAGCCTGGAAGCAAGAGGAGCCTTTATTTAGCTGGCCACCAGGAATAGTTTTGTCTTGAAATAGCTTGTCAACAAAGTCTTAAACTATTTGTAGATACCAACCCCCAAATTTTCTCCCAGAAAATTGACTGGGCTAATGTCCAAAGTTGTTACCAAGAATAGGAGAGAATGTTTACAACTATTTAAATAATTCAACCAAAATTTTAGTTGAACATTCAGGCTTAAAGTTAGAGGAACTGGGAATTGGAATGTTTCCACTCCATATTAAAAAATGGGCTCCACCCTAATTTAGCTGAGCTAGTCAAATGCCAAAGAGTAGACTGTAAAAACAAAGTAAAATATAGCCCCCAGTCCAGAATTGACCACTGAAGCCTATAAGCCAGTGGTTCTCAACCTTCCTAATGCTGTGACCCTTTAATACAGTTCCTCATGTTGTGGTGACATCCAATTATATTCATTGCTACTTCACAACTGTAATTTTGCTACTTCTGTGAATCGGGTGACTCCTGTGAAGAGGTCGTTCTACCCCCAGAGGGGTCGCGACCCACAGGTTGAGAACTGCTGCTATAAGCTAGACAACAAACAAAGAAACAGACATCGCCACCAAGTCGATTCTGATTTCCAGGACAGGGTAGAATTGCTCCATAAGGTTCCAAGATGGTAGATCTTTATGGGAGCAGCAGCCTGATCACTCTTCCATGTATGACCGGTGGGTTTGAACCATTGACTTTTCAGTCAGCAGCCTAAAACTTCACCCACTTGCCACCAGAGCTCCTTCACCATCCATAGCCTATAAGCTAGTGTAAGCATTGGAACAAAAACTAAAGCAATTGGGAAAAAATGACCAAAATGAAGTGGAACAAATCAATTGCCTTGTAAGGCAGCCTTTACAAACTCAGCCAAGAGGAAAGTCTAAGAAGAAATGTGTTTGGGACTGCTATTCCGTGAGAAATCTGGATGAGATGAAACAAAATGTATGAATTGTTTAGTGTAAAATTGATGGTCTGTGAATACTCACCCAATTTACAATAGATGTTAAAAGGACTGTATCAAATTGAAAATTAAATAGTTTACCATTGGGCAGAGCCCAATCCAAACAGGGCTTTTCCAATGGTGTCATTACATTCTGATGAGGAAACAATTACTCAATTTTATGGGAACCTTGAAAAAATTCTATCGACAATGGGTACCGTACTATCTGCCATCAATCCCACAATCAAGCCCTTGTCCTGTAATATGAAAACCTCAAAAATAACCTTGAGCCCATTTTCAGGTCTTTACATATTTGGATCCTATTTAAGATACAACTGACATATGCCTTTTCACTGTCCCTTTATTGTACCAAGCATTGAGGTCCTTCTCCAGCGACTGTTTTTTTCTGACATGTCCAAAGTATGTAAGACAGTTTCACCATCCTTGCCTCTGGCCATGCTTCTTCCTAGACAGACGTGTGTGTCCTTCGGGCAGTCCATGGCACTTCCAAGATTCTTCAGAGCACACCACTCAAATGCAGCAACCCTTCTTCAGTCTTCCTTGTGCCATGTCCACCCTTCACCTGCGTGAGCAACTGAAAATCCTTGACGACTTCAATCTTTTTCTCCAATTCTCATGATGGTGTCGATTAGTCCAATTATGAAGCTTTTGGTTTACTTCAAATTAAGGTGTAGTTCGCACTGAAGGATGTAGTCTTTTATCTTCATTAGTAAGTGCTTCAAGTCATTAGTCTTGCAAAGCGTTATCTCCAGCTTTGTTTCTGTCGCCAAGGCCATAGTTTTCAACACTTCCTAACTCTTAGTTCCTTCCAACTTCCACATTCCAGTTGCCAGTGATAATTAATATATCTTGATTGTGTGATTGATCAACATCCATTTCAAGAATTCTTGAAATTTTTACCACTAGCTTTAGCGGGTGGAACATAAATTTTGAATATGAGTTATATTAATGGGACTTCCTTGCAGGTGTTTAGATATTATCCTATCACAGACAGAATTGGACTTCAAGAGAGATCGTGAAATGCTCTTTTTGACAAGGAATGCAACTCCATTCCTGGCCTAACGAACCATATGATCGTCCAACTCAAAATAAAACAACACACACACACACACACACACACCACGGGCTTCAAAGAGTTCATAGACAATGGCATTAAAAGATAAAGGAGTTTTTCGGCCACTGTTGTTAAGTCCTCTTGTATTATAAGTTTTGCTGGATTTGCTCCTCTAGAACACCCAAAAGACAGAGCACCGAGAAGCTGCTGCCCTGTAGCAGGGCCGGACAGGAATGTGAACAGTCTCCCCGAGTCCACTCACCCTCTGGACGGTGTGTATGTAGGGTTCATCTGGGTTCTCTTGGCAGTCACCTGAGCCCTGGAACAAGGGCAGGGCGCTGTCCTCCTTCAGCTCCTGCCCACACTCAACTTCCTCGTCTGGAACAGGCTCGGCGCTGTGGACCCTGTGGTCTGCAGTGGACAAGGGAAGGTCAGAACTCGGAGAGCAGGTGCAGAACACGAAAGGGACTCTGGATTCTTCATCTGGTGCCCACTGAGTCCATGGAAGATGACCACCATGCCCCTCCCTCTCTGCCCCATCTGCCACCCTGCAGGACCCACAGACCAGAGGTCAATGCCCCGCCTGTAGCAACAGGAGGGGTGAACTGAGAGACCACCCAGGCTGGTGTCTAGCCCCTCCCTCCTAGCGACATACGTACAAATTTGCTTGATACAATTGATGTATGGATTGCTATAAGAGTTGTAAGAGCTCCCAATAAAATGATTTAAAAGAAAAAAAGAAATATTCAAGAAAAAAATCATAACTTCAAAGAATAACTTAGAAAACAAAAACTAATACACACACATAAAGGGCAGACACAAAATCACGGGGAAATGGAAATAAAAGATAACAAAATCTTTCATCATGTTTTTGAAAAAAAAAAAAAAAAGATAACGGTAAGAGAAACTTAAGACTTTGACCCAGGCCAGAATGACATGGAAACACTTGCAAATTTGTCTTGGAGGACAACTAACCAGCATCATGGGCTGCACTGCCTTCGCTGGTAGCTCAGTGGTTTCACACTCAGCTGCTAACCCAAAGGTTGGTAGTTTGAACCCAGCAACAGCTCCTTGGGAGAAAGCTGTGGCGCCTGCTTCCCTAAAGGTTATAGTCCGGGTATCCGTGGTGGAGGGGGGTGGGGTGGGGGAGCAATTAGGCTCTGTCCTACCCAGTCACCAGAAGGCGGAATCTTTCTGCCTGTAATAGGCTTGTGTTTGCCTGTTTGTTCACTCTCTGCTCTCTAAAGGGCTGAGTGCCTTCCCATGATGCACCACCCAGTTCCGGCTTCATGCTTAGTCAGTCAGGAAACTTTGCTACTTTTCTGGATAGGAAGTAGATTTTATTTTTAAGTTAACTTTTACAGCACCACCCAGCTCAGAAGAAAGGCTTGGGGTGTGGCTGCTGGAGCCCCAGCCTCAGAACCCCTATGTACACGGGGGTGGGGGGGGAGGTTCTACTCTGACACATGTGAGCTCCCTGGGGCCAGGGAGGGTGCAAGGCAGCAAGACCTGGGAGGCTCTGGGTGATAACTTTTTTTTCTCTTCTTCATTTCCGGTATTTTTCAAGTTTCCTGGAAGGTATGATTGTTTTCTGATGAAAGAAAATACTCAAGAAGAACCACAGGCCCGGGGTGGAGTCTGGCAAAGGGTAGGGGCCCCTTGGAGCTGAGGAGGGATCCGTGAAAGGGGGCTTTTCAGAGGTGACACTGGTGGAAGTTAGTGATTGCCTGCTGGGGTCACCTTGCAGGAGAGGGGCAGGGGCAGTGTGGGGGGTGGGGGGAGCTCTGGGCAGAGTTGAGGTTCTATGAGATGAGGCATTGGTCAGCTGGTGGGGTGCCTGTGGTCCCTTCCTCCCAGGAGGCACTTGGAGGGGTGATCAGAGGCCCAGACCTGGTGAAAGGGCAGTGGGGACTTGGCTACTCAGCATTTTGAATACCCTCAGGACCCCTAGTGGCTGTCGGCTCTCTAGGGAATCTTGCAGCATAGCACCCGAGCCCCCCATGGGAGCTGGCTGCTTAGGAAGGAAGGCTGAAGAAGCGCGTGCATTGGACTTGTGGCGCTGGTGAAGAACATTGAAAGTTCCGTGAGCAAACAAACCTGTCCTGGAAGAAGGACAGCTGCTTGGAGGCAGGGATGGCAAGACTCACAGGGGCCACACAATGGCCCAAACATAATGAAGAGTTGTGAAGACACGCGGGACTGGGCAGTGCTTCCTTCTACTGTAAACAGGGATGCTCAGTGGCACCTAACAGCCCCCCACCCCCCACAACCACCCCCTTGGAACAGCCTAGTGTCACCTTCCAAGCTCCACCTGTGCCCAGGATAGGGGAAGGGGCCTCTCACGTCCCCGCCCCCCAACATCCCCCCTCCCCTCTCCCTACCTGCATCCCTGCAGTCCCTCACCCTCAAGCCCAGGTGACTTAGAGATCAGGGCGCCCCTCACCCCAGGCTGCCCTTCCCACAACACCCACCCCAGTCCCAGCCGCAGCCCCACCCCCACCCAGCCAAGGCACCACAGTTTGCTTTCAATTTCCATTCCTGCAAAGGGAGAAAAGCTGGGAAACCACGTGTGTCTGGGGCGGGGGTGGGGGGCACATTAACCCATTCTGGAGGGGGGGGCGGGGCCAGCGGGACACTGAGCGCTCAGCCACGCCAGTGACCGGCTGTGAGGACAGCACAGCCAGAGAGAGGGACCCGGGAGAGCGGGGCTCAGGGCCGAGCTGACCCCCATGCCTGACCACTCCCCAAAGCCCCCCTCATCTCCCGTGGGCGGGAATGGAGACCCACCCCTCCTAGAGAGAACAGTGCCCCCCAGGGTACACTTCATCCATAAGACCGCAGACACCAGAGAAAGGGGGCTGTCTCCCCCGCCCCTAACACCAAGCACGGCACCTGAGTGTCCACACGCACCCAAGTTCCCCTGAGAAGGCAGGACCCCAAGGTGGGAAGCAAGCCTCGGGGACCCCCACCATCACTTACACACCAGGGCCCCTGATGAATGGGTTCTGCCGGTCTAGCCCCTATGGGAACGTGCCTTTCCACCTCAGATGGACTGAATCCGTCTGCAGCTGCCCAGGACCCCAGGCGATTCTTAGAGACTCTGCGTCTACAGCAGGATGGCCCGGGGTCAGGTTGGAGTTTCTGTTCCGATTCAATATACCCGGGTGGAAATGCCCGGTCCCAGCGGGGCTGAGCCGGACTGAACGCAAGAAGCCCTGCTACAATGGAGGCCCCCCACCCCCGTGACCCCTCAGACCCCACAGCCAGGGGCCTCCTTTGCTCAGCAGCGCCTCAGCCAGCCCAGCCCAGCCCCTCGCTGTCCCCCACGGGCACAGGCTCCTCACTGTCCGTCCGCTCTGAGAAATGAGACGGCAATCAACCAGAAGCCGGTCCTCCCCCACACCTCCACCCCTGAACATCGCTGCCTCAGGC
>NW_022111358.1:49543237-49545970 GCF_000313985.2 Echinops telfairi | reverse complement strand
AGCCGGTCCTCCCCCACACCTCCACCCCTGAACATCGCTGCCTCAGGCCTGGACCTGGCCGGGCTGCTTTGTCCTGAAAAATGCCTCTCTTCCTGAGCAGCGCCTCAGCCAGCCCAGCCCAGCCCAGCCCCTCGCTGTCCCCCACCGGGACAGGCTCCTCACGGTCCGCTCTGAGAAATGAGACGGCAATCAACCAGAAGCCGGTCCTCCCCCACACCTCCACCCCTGAACATCGCTGCCTCAGGCCTGGACCTGGCCGGGCTGCTTTGTCCTGAAAAATGCCTCTCTTCCTGGCCCTCCCTGCCACAACGCTGCCGGTTTCTGAGTTCCGGGGAAGAAGGCGGAGCCAGACACCCTTAACCCTGTGGGTGCCCTGTGGGCTCACCTGGGGTGGGCACCGCCCGAAGCTTGGTGCCACACTCACTGCAGAATTTAGCCTTTGCCTCTGTGGAGACACGATGACAGGAAGGGCACTCCATGCTCCCAGGGAGCAGGCTTCCCGGGCAGTGTCCCTCCAGACCTCTTAGCTGGAGTCACCAGGCACAGGGCTGTACACTGATGTGCAAATCATGTGACCTGCGCTGGTTTCGGTTTCTGTGAAAGTGAAATTACTGTGGTCCACCCCCACTGTCCGGGATGGCCAGAAGGACAAACGTCTGTCTTCCAGGAAGCAGGGCCTGAATGCTCCTTAGACACCAGCATGGTGAGACTTCTCACACACTGTGGACATGGGCTCAGGATGGGCCACGAGGTGGACTGACACAGTGGCTGCAGCAGTGTTTTCAGTGTGGGAAAGAGGGTGTGGACGGCACAGGGCTGGGCAGTGCTGCGAGGTTACAGATGGGGTGGTTGTGAGTGGGGCTGGCCTGGAAGGCACCTCCTTACAAGCAGGACTCACTGCTCCCAGGGACAGTGACCAAGCCCTCGCTGCCTGTCCTTGCTTCTTGCCCCCACAGGTGGCTTCTGTCACTCAGCCCCTTCTGCTGCCCCCACACCAAGCTTCCAGGACCTTAAGCCGACCCCAATACAGCCACCCACTCTACCCACCTGCCCCCACCCTCACTCAGCACCTTTGCACCTGTTTCCCCACACTCCTCTACCCTGACCCAAAGGCCCTCATTGTAACAGAACGCTACCGCCAATAAAACATGGAGGCAGCCCCATGGCCCCCCAACCTAAGAAACACACATAAAATGACACACAGCCAAATGACAGCGACAAATTCATACCTATCAATAATTACCCTGAACATAAGTGGTTCAATATGCCAGTGACGGAGCAGAGAGGGGCGGCAGAGCAAAGAAACGCGTACCGTCACTGTGCTGGCTACACCTTAGACACAAGGACAAAAATCGACAGAAAGTCAAAGGATGGATGATAAACCAAGCTAATGGCAATCAACAGTGAACAGGCGTGGCAATGTTAATTTAAGATGCAATATACTTCAAGCAAACGCCAGCAAAAGAGACAAAGAAGAGCACTGTATAAAGATTAAGTGGCCAAGTGAACGAGAGGATATAACCTGAATACATATCTATAAACCCAATACTAGAGCCTCAAAATACATTAACCAAATTTACAGAAGAAGAGAGAAATCGATAACTTTACAATAAGGATAGGCAACTTCGATACGTCACTTTCAAGAAAGGAAAGAGCCACTGCAAAGAAGCCCGATGAGGACACACCGGAGCTAAACAGCACAATCAACCAGCGTATACACAGAATTCCCCACTCAGTCACGACACGGTGCATGTCTTCCCAGTGCACGTGAGACATTCTTTAAAACAGACCACCCATTAGGCCACAAGGCAAGCCTCAATAACATTTTAAAACACGAAGATATTACAAAAATATTTTCTCAGCTCAAAATACAATGAATTTCAAAATCAACCAGCAAGATCAAGGGGAAAAATAAAAGCCATGGAAATTGAATACTCCCCCCACATAAATACTACTGAGTAATAGAGGAAATAAGAAATTCTTCGAAGCTTAAAACAATCAAAAGACAACATACCAAAACTTTTGGGACACAGTAAAAGTAGTACTTAAAGGACACTTTATAGTAATAAATACATCAATAAAGAAGGGGTCAAATCAACACTGTAACCTAACGTTTCCAACAATTAGAAAAAGAACAGTAAAATAAGCCTACAATCCCCAGAAGTGAGATAATAAAGATTAACAAAGAAAGACATGAAATTAAAAAAACAGAAACAATAAAGAGAACCAACAATGCAAGAAACTGTTTCTTTTAAGGACTTAAACACACACACACACCACTAGCAAATCTAACAAAAGAAAATACGAAGATTTAAATAGCACAAACAGGAAGTTAGATGGATGAAATTACAGCAGATCCAACTAAAATAAAAGAGATAACAGAATACTGTGAAAGAGTGTACACTAACAAATTGGAAACCTAAAACAAATTTCTAGAAACCCATTACCTACCTAAATTAACACAGACTGAAGTGGAAAATCTGAACAGACTTATAACGAAAGAAGAAATTCATCAATTTCTTTAAATCATCATTAAAACACTCCAATAACAATAAAAACAACAAAAAGTCACAGCCCAGATACCTTCACTGGAGAATTATATCAAACATCAAGGAAGAGCTGATACAATAAAAACAATAAAAACACTCCAATAACAATAAAAACAACAAAAAAGGAAGAGCTGATACAATAAAAACAATAAAAACACTCCAATAACAATAAAAACAACAAAAA
>NW_022111358.1:49540868-49542401 GCF_000313985.2 Echinops telfairi | reverse complement strand
AAAAGTGTAGACCAACACCATTCATGAACTTAGATGCAAAAGTTCTCCCCAAACCCACTAAGACATTGGGGAGGGGGGTGAATAGCACAGCATGACCAAGTATGCAAAGAATGGTTCCACTATAGCAAAAACCATCAATGTAATCCACCACATAAATAAAACAAAGGAAAAGAACCGCATAATTACATCAACTGACGCAGAAAGAGCATTTAATAAACCCAACATCCATTCCTATTAAAAATATTCAACAGAACAGAAAAAGAAAGGAAATTCTTCAACCAAACTTAAGGGTATATACAAAACCAATGGCCAACATGACTCTCAACAGAGAGAAACAGAAACCAAGCAAAGACGCCCTGTGGCCTCACTTCTGTCCAGTACTGTGCTGCAAGTCTTCCCCAGAGTGAACAGACAAGCAATTAAAGGCATCGGAATTGGCAAAGAATGCTTTCTGTGGCATGTTAGTCTAGCAGGCTTGGTTCTACCTTGGTGGATGAGTGTCATTGAAAATTTTGCCCTAGCTCTAACTCTCATTGTGTAAATAGTGTCCAGTCATTTAAGCGTTTCTTCTGTAGAAGGCAACAGTTCGTGCATTGTGGGCGAAAAAGTTGGCCTACTCACTTTCATGAAGAGATCACTAAAGATATGGGTGCCATAGCAAAGTGTGGTGAAGAAACTAGCTGGTGCCTGCCTCTCGGAAGGAATAGCAGCTGAGGTCTTAGAAGCTTGTCTTCAAATGAGCAGCATTAAACATCAACTAAATCCACGTGAAAGAATCACACCAAACTGTGTGATCCAAGGATTTTCATTAATATAATTGAAATCCAAAGGAGAAAATGGTATCAGAGCTTAAATTATGAACGCCTGGATTGCAGAGGGCTATGGATAACAGTGCAAATCCAAAATTCATTTTCAGGCTCCACACACAGATTAAGCCTTTGGTGAATACCCTCTGACCGTATAGTCCGGGGATGTGAATAGCCTAGCAATCGGACAGAGCACTGTAAAGTTGATAGGCTGATAGTAGGTCAAACGGTAATATCACTCGATCCATGGAAAAGTTAATTCTGTTTTTAAAAAAATGAAGGAGAAATACACATGGAGTAAGCCTCCAGTGAATTCACTCTGACCCTTGACCAGGGATGTGAATAGCTTTGCTATCATTCAGAGTGTATTGGAAAGTGGATTATTGCAGACACAGTTAGATTAAAATTTAACACCTTACCATTTGATCTCCCTTTTGGGGCATTTTAAATTTGTTCTAATTTTCAATATTTTCGTCTTTCTTTTTGATTGAGGTTTTCGGTTTTTCTTTTGTTTTGCTATGTTTTTCTGTATATGAAATCCAGGATAGGTAAATCTACAGACAGCACCTGGATTAACGGTTCTTGGTGTAGGACAAAGGAGGTTAGGAAACTGGGAGCTAACAACAATGAGAACAAGAAAGAAGGAAATGGGGGGGAGCGGGGAGGGAGGGGAAAAATGAGGACCTAATGTCGGGGGTTTAAATGGAGAGAAAATGTTTTGAGAAAC
>NW_022111358.1:49537700-49539467 GCF_000313985.2 Echinops telfairi | reverse complement strand
ATATAGTTTGAATCAATATGATGATAGAATATGACCCTGTTGCACACCTTTCCTGATTTTAAACCATGCAGCATTCCCTTTTTCGGTTCACATAACTGCCTCTTGATTCACGTACAGGTTCTGCATGATCACAATTAAAAGCAAGACCTATCTGACATCAGCAATGATGTCCCTTTTTCCACATACTTTTTTTTCTTTTAAAAATCATTTTATTGGGGGCCTATACAATTCTTATCACAACCCATCCACCCATCCATTGTGTCAAGCATATTTGTACATGTGTTGCCATCATCATTCTCAAAACTCAAATATATAAATTCTTTTTTCCCATTATATTTTAATTACATTTCTTTTTTAAAAAAAATCATCTTATTGGGGGCTTGCACAATGCTTATCACAATCCATACATCCATCCATTGTGTCAAGCACATTTGCACATTTGTTGCCCTCATCATTCTCAAACATCTGCATTCCACTCGAGCCCTTGGCAAATATATAAATTCTTCTCTGAGCTGTCTCATTCATTGTTTAGCTTTTGCATACATAAGAAGTGATTGAAAGGTCCATGGCATGGGTCAGATGCACCTTAGACCTCAAGGTGACACGTTTACTTTTTTGAATCTGTCCTGAACCTCTGGCAGTTTCCTATTAATGTACTGCTACCACCGTTGTTGGAGGATCGTCAGCAAAACTTCACTTGCATGTGATATAAATGTTGTTCTATAATTTGAGCATCCCAATGAGTCACTTTTCTTTAGAACTGGTACAAATATGGATCTCTTCCAAGTAGCTGTCTTCCAATTTCCTGGCATAGGCTAGTGAGTGCTTCCAGTGTTTCATCAGCTTGTTGAAACCTTTCAATTGGTGGTCCATCAGTTCCGGGGCCTTGTTTTTGTCTAATGCTTTCAATGCTGCTTGAACTGCTTCCTTCAGCACTACTGATTCTCGTTCATAGGCTACCTCCAGACATGGTGGAATGTCAAGTTCTTTTTGGTACAGTAATTCTTTATTCTTTCCATTTTCTTTTGAAACTTCCTGCATCATTCAATATTTGCCCATAGAATCTTTCAATATTGCAACTCAAGGTTTAAATTTTTTTCATTAGTTCTTTCAGTTTAAGATATGTTGGGGGGGAAGATGTGTTGAGCATGCTGTTCCTTTTTGGTAGCCTAACTCAAGTTCTCTGCACATTTCATCATAGTGTGTCTTTTTGAGCTGCCTTGGTTTTGAAAGTTTCTGTTCAGCTCTTTGACTTCATGATTTCTTCCGTTTGCTTTAGCTACTCTATGATGAAGAGCGAGTTTCTGAGTCTTTTCTGACATCCACTTCCATCTTTTAATTCTTTGCTGTCTTTTTAATGATCTTGTACTTTCTTCATCAATGATGTTCTTGATGTCCTCCCACAGCTCATCAGGTCTTCTGTCCTTAGTGCTCAATGTGTCAGATCTGTTCTTGAGATGCTCTTGAAATTCAAGTGGGACAGCCTCAGGTTGTATTTGACTCTTGAAGACTTATTTTCATTTTCTTCGGCTTCAGCCTGAATTTACATATGATCAGTTGATGGTCTGTTCCAGTCAGTCCCTGGCCTGGCTTTAGCAATGATATTGAGCTTCCCTGTTGTCTCTTCACACGGATGTAGGCGATTTGATATGTGTATTTCATCTGGATAAGTCCATGTATATAGTTGCCTCATGTGTTGTTGAAAAGAAGGTATTTGAAAAATTCCATCATGTGATCTCATTTAATTCCTTTTCTTTTTTTTTTTTT
>NW_022111358.1:49526287-49536829 GCF_000313985.2 Echinops telfairi | reverse complement strand
CATTTGTACATCGTTTCTCAAAACATTTTCTCTCCATTTAAACCCCCGCCATTAGGTTTCTTCACCATATTTGCTTATGCACCCATTTGTCTTCAGCGAACGAATCTGGGAGGTAAGCACAAAATGATACGATATTTTTGTTCTTTGATGCCTGATAACTGATCCCTTCGGCACCTTGTGATCACACAGGCCAGTGTGCTTCTTCCATGTGGGCTTTGTTGCTTCTGAGCTAGATGGCTGCTTGTTTGCCTTCAAGTCTTTAAGACCCTAGACGCTATATCTTTTGATAGCCGGGCTCCATCAGCTTTCTTCACCACATTTGCTTATGTACCTGCTTTGTCTTCAGCGATTGTTGTCAGGAAGGTGAGCATCGTGGAATGCCAGTTTAATAGAACAAAGTATTCTTGCATTGAGGGCGTACTTGAGTGGAGGACCAATGTCCATCGGCTACTCCAGTTTAATTTCTATCACCAAGTCTCTGTTTTCCAACTAGTGTTCCTTCCTCTTTTTTTCCCCAATGCTTATATTCTAATCACTAATAATGATCAATGCATCTTGATTGCATGTGTGAACAATGTCTTACTGTGGTGGTTACATAATCTGTTGTCAATTTGAGAGTCAGGAGAAAAATAGCCCTCTGGAGGCAGGATACAGGCTCACTCCCTTGGAGACTCTCTACTGACAAGGCTCACTCCCTGCGAGACATTACTGAAGAGGAGCCAGAAGGAGTTACACTGATGTAGCCAGAGCACTGGGAGCTGGAGGAGCCACATGGAGGCCCCTGCCAGTGCTAAGATGCTTTTACCGCCACCGGATCCACAAGCTTTCCACCCACTGTCCTGTGATCATCCTGCATTTGGCATCATTGCATGTGTTTCATGAGTCTGAAGAGGACTATATAGATTGGCATGGGACATATGGGCTAATATTGGAATTATGGACTTGATCTGGACTGGGCTGGGATGCTTTCTCAATATTCAATTGCTCTTGTATATATAGCTCTTTCATATACACATATGAATGTCTAAGAATTTGTTTCTCTAGTCTACCCAGACTAACACACTGACTGAAGACATTGGTAGAATTTTCCAATTTCTTCCCCACTAGCTTCTGTTGGTGGTTCTTAAATTTGACTAATAGGTATATTGATTGTATTTCCTTGAAAGAGGAGAGATATAATTCTATCACAGACAGCATTGTACTTCAAGATTGATTTTGAAATGTCCTTTTTGACAATGAATGCCATGCCATTCCTCCTGACTGTCACTCCTGGCAGAGTAAGCCATATGCTTTTCTGACTCAAAATGGCTAATACCAGCTCATTTCAGCTCACGAATGCCTAAGATATTGATCTTTTTCTGTTCCATTTCATTTTTAAAGACGTTCAACTTTTGTAGATTCACACTTCCTATATTCTAAGTTCTGAGGATTAGATTTTTTTCAGCTGTAGATTTTCATTTTGAGTTGTGCTTTCATTAGCAAATGAAAATCCAGAGGCTTTATTCCTGTATTTATGTCACCACGGTCAACTCTACTTTGAGAAAGCAGCTCCCCCTCAGTAACATTTTAAGTTCATTCCATTCCAATGGGCCCATCTTCTGGCACAATCTGTGACAATAATGTTCCACCTCCACTCATTGGGCCTTCAGGATCTGACAATGTCTGATGCTATGCATAAGGCAGCCAATTCCCTCTTCATAGTTTGTTCTTCGTCTGGAAGCTCCACTGTACCCTGTTCACGTGTTGGCATTTGTAACACCAGTGACACAGATTCCAGTGATGTTGGAAGCTTGGCGCACTTACTGATAATGAAAGACTGCAGCTTTCTGTAAGCATTACACCTCACTATAAAAAAAAATCACATGACTGGGTCAATAAAAAACATGATAACTGGAGAAAAGATAAGAAAAAATATCAAGGATTTAATTTTACTTGGGCCCATGATGAATGCATATGGAAGCAGAAGCCAACAACATATTGCATTGGGAAAATCTGCTATAAAATGCATCTTACAAGTTTTTAATAGCAAAGACATAATTTTGAGGGATATGATACACCTGACCCAAATCATCGTATTTTCAACGGCCTCTCATGTGTGCAAATGCTAGACAATAAATGAAAAAGACCAAAGAAAATTGATGCATACCAACCAGTGTTATGAAGACTATTGAATATACTATGCACTTCCAGAAGGAAAAAAAAAAAAGTCTTAGAAAAAGTACAATCCAAATGCTCTTTAGAAGGGAGGATGGTGAGACTTTGTCTCACATACTTTGGAGACAGGAGAGAGAAGTGCTTGGAAAGACATCTGCTTGGTAAAAGAAAGGGAGACCCTCACTGAGATGGATTGAGACAGTGGCTGCAACAATAGACTCAAACACAAACAACTGTGAGGCTGGGGCTCGATTGTTCTATCTTACATAGGGTCATTTTGAGTAAGTAAGGTCTCCAGCTGAAAACTGGAGCTGTAGTCTGAGGCCAACATTCCCAATGAAAAGAGAAGAAGGATCAGAAAGGCAGATTTTGGGGCAACTTGAGGATATGATGTGGTTCACTCACTAAGTTGGAAACCAGAGGGAGATAATGTGTTTACTCAGATTTACCAATCGTTGAGCCTCCCATAGTTTTTACCTCCTGATCCCCTTTTTCCCCCTTTCTCTTCCATGACTTCCCATGTTTTAACAAACAACTACAGGAAGTGCTGGTTCTAACTTGGGGGATGCCAGTGCCAGGCATGGCCTCCCTCCCTGATTACTAGGGGCTCGGGGTAGCTGAGTGCCACCAGGAGGGCGCAGGCCACCGTGCCCTTTTCACAAAGGGCGTGTACATGCCCGACTGCACACCGGAGATGTCCCAGTCTACGGGCCAGGCCTTCAGCTGGCCTTGCTTACTGGGAGGGTTGGAGGTGACATTGGTCAGGCTGCACCACAAACCCTGATTCCAAGCCTTCTTGCTCGTGAGCTCCATAACTTGGACTCTGACCCCATCAGGATGCCCTTCTGTCCCCATCATTCTTCATTCGCGCACCCCCACATCCAGGGAAAGCCAGCCCCAGGAGTGTGGGCCTCGAAGAACTACTCTTGCTTTCCCTTTGGGGACCCCCGCTGGGCTTTGGTCTCCCTTCTCCCGGGGAAAACCACAAACGCGCGGTTGAGGACATAGTTCTGGGGCTTGGCCGCACTTGATGCGCGGCCCACCCAGAAGACCACCATTCTGAAATATGCGCCGGAAGCTGGTCTTCGAGGGCAGCGGCTCCTGTACTGACCGCTCTAAGCAGGAAGCCGCAGGCCTACGGGTCGGAGGATGCCCGGAAAGCCGCTCTACCTGTCTCTCCCCTACCTGATTACTGTTTCGAGAGCTACCGGGTTTCCTTGGGAAGGCACGCGGTCACAAGATAGGCCATGACTCGGCTCCAGCGCGTCTTCCGGGCCGTCACTTCCGGAGCGCTCGCGCGCAGGCGCTGTGCCTCCCTTCCGGCCTCGCCGCCGGTCTGTCAGGCCGCCGAGGCTGCTGTCGCCGCCAGGTGGCGCTCGCGGCCAGTCGGGCCTCCGGCCGGGCCGGTTGGGGCCTCGCCTCCTAGCGTGAGGGTCCCGCCTTTGAAAACCTTCCGTTTTCGCGGGCGCTTTCACATCTAGCCGTGGGGCTTCTTGTCACTTCAGCGCCCTGGAGGCCCTGCCGTCCCGTGCACGGCGACACTGGCGTGGCGTCGAGGGACGCGTCGAGGGACGCTCCTCAGAGGCGGCGTTGGTGAGCCTCCAGACCCTTCCGTCCGGCGTGCCCCACAGGTGAGGGCCAGAAGCTGTCCCCCGCGGGGAGGCCCCCAGGGATGTCCTGTCCGGCCCCGCTGGCCCGACGGGGTTCTGCGCCCGCACAGGAGCTAGCACCAGGCCGGCCCGAGCTGCAGGAAGGGCACCGCCGTGGCGTCGGGAAGGCGCCCTGGTGGCTAGCGGGTTCTCCACACGGGGAAGGGGCTGCCCACCCGGCCCACAGGGGCTCTGAGTGAGAATCCCCTCGGTGGCCGTGAGCGAAAGAAGTGCCCCCTGGCACGGCATGGCCACGTGCGTGCCGTTTGGTGGCCGGCTGGCTGGGTAGATACACCAGAACATCTAACTGTAGCAAAGGGTCGTCCACGTATCAGAGCAGGACTTGGCCTGGATTTGGGTGGGCAGCAGGCTTCGCGCATCCCACTGAACACGCTCGGCCTTCCTGTCAGGTTAGCCAACCCTGTGCCCTCTGTGCAAGGGCTGGCCTAGATGCTGGAGTTACAGCTGCCCAGTGCCGGCGGGAACAAGACTGCCTGTGCCCCCACAGAAGGTGACAGAGCCATGAGGGAAAAGAGGGGCCTGGCTTAAACTGCTGGCTGGGATGCCTGCCTGAGGAGTGAGGCTTAGAGGGTACTGAGCAAAGAGTGTGATTCGGGCAAAAACAATGAGCAAGACTAAAAGGCTTGACGTGATTGATCCCCTAGTTGAGACTTGTCTCAGTATCCTAGTGCTGCTTTAACAGAAATACCACAAGTGGGTGTCTTTAAGGAAAAGGAATATATTTGCTCACAGTTCTGGTGGCTAAACATCCAAATCAAGGTCTTGGCCATGTTGATACCTTAGTTGACAGACCAACTTGATAATAGCCCCTGTGTAGAGCCTAATTAACACAATGAACAAAATACAATTTCCAACCAGGATTAACCTCCATAGATATAGGGGCCAGAGTTCCAATACAATGGGATCATGACAATTTTCTGTTAGTGGAGGCTTTATAGTGTGCAGATAAGCTATGCGCATCTGAACGTAAATCTTAAGAGGAACATACAGAAGACCAAGGTTGGAGTTTGCAACTATAGAAGACTAGAAGATGGCTTAGGTTTCATTCCGCTGGGAGAGGGAATGAGAACAATTCCTTGAGCACCCACTGTGTACAGGGTTTTTTAAAAACATACATCATCTTTTTTCCCTCCACAACATTGGGATGGATTTTACAGCTGAAGAAACTGAGGCTTAAAGAGGTTCAGTGACTTGTACAAAATCGTACAGCTGACAAGAGCGAGAGCCAAGACTCACACTCAGTTGTGTCTGGCTGTGTTGTGTCGGCCCCAGTCATGCCACAAGGTGTCCGGATGGTTGTCATGAGGTGCCATCGAGGCAGTTCCAACCCATAGCGACCCTGTGTAGAAACGACTGGAACACTGCCTGGTCCTGCACCATCCTCACAAGTGTTCTTGAGTTTGAGCCCATAGTTGCCACCATCGTGTGGGAGCCCTTCCTTTTCTCCGCCGTCCCTCTATCTTAGCAAGCATGAGGCCCTCATCTGGGACTGGCGTCTCCTAACAACGTATCTGAAGTAGAGGAGAGCGAGTCGCACCATCCTGGCTTCTAAGGAGCATCCTGGCTGTACTTAGAGACACATTTGGTTGTTTTGTTGGCAATTCATGGCAGAATCAGGCTTCTTTATTCAATATCCAACTTTCACATGCCTGTGAGGTGACTGAAAATCCCATGGCTTGTCTCAGGTGCAGTAACATCCTTGTGTTTTAACACTGGGAAGAGGTTTTGTGCAACATTTTCACCCAATGCAATGTGTCCTTTGATCTCCTGACCGCTGCTTCTGTGAGCACTTGTGGATTCAAGCAAGACAAAATCCTTGACAACTGCAATCTTTTCTCTTTTCATCATGATATTACCTATTGGTCCAGTTGTAAGGATTTTTGTTCGGGATAGAGGCCCTTAGATGTGGCAGTTCAGAATCATTCGCAGAGGTGGAGATTGGGGACAGTATTAATGTGTGCTGGAGAAATAGCTGCCCTTTGAGTGAGGTCCCATTGGGCTGGAGGAAGGAGAATGGAGGAAATGTGGATCACTAGTAAAGGGCAGAGTGAAGAGACGGGGAGTCAGGTTGTAATGACCGAACACAAGAGCGTGCAGCAGTCTCCACCAGTGTGGGGCTGCTTGCTTCGGGCGCTTCCCCCATCGTTTCTCTTTGTCCTGATGACTCTGTCCTAGTCTCACCCTTGGAGGGTTGCTTCACAGCCCAAGGCCAGGGGCTTCCTTTCTTTTCCTCCTCTCCTTCAAGGACTCTCTCCAGCCTCTGTTGGCATAGCAACCTGTTTCATTGCTTATATTTAGCTGTTTCCCACTAGCACAGCAGTGTACATGCAAGAAGTGGGGAACTTTTCCTACTTACTAAGCACAGCCACTGAGCGGTGAGATGTAGTCAGTTAATGACCCTTCTAGCCATACTTTCTTATGTGATGTTTTATAATTCTGAACATCAGGCCTCTGCCTATAATCCTATTTTGGCAAGAGCTCTTTGCTGTACTAACTAGATAAGATTAAGGTGGGGTTTTGTCCCGACCTTAGTAGAGTCACACCCTTTGTTTCCTGAGGGCTATTAGACTCCACTAGACTTGGAACACCATGCTTCATTTTCTTTGGGAATGTGGACAACTAAAAAACAAAAACCACACCTCCATCAAAGCCATTCCTCTGTATAAAAGAGTCATCTCAGAGAGGAGGGGCAGGGGAGACAGAGAAAGCTTTACAGGACCAATGAAAAAGCACATTCCAGATCTCAATCGGAGCTGGCAAAGACAGAGGCCAGAGGCATCAGAGACTGTGGCCTGGAGACTATGGGCCAGAGCAAGAGGCACAGCACCGAGACTCTGGGCCTATGAAGCAGAGGGCCAGGCTGTCTTGTCTGCCTGGCTCATGGAGGCAGAGACCAAGAGACCACATGGCTGAGAGGCTGAGGACCAGAGAGAGACTTGGCTGCCATGTGGATGGAAGCTGGGGGCTAGAGAGACTTGGCTGCTGGCCAAAGAGAGGTGCTGTTGAGGACCAATGACTGTATCCTTACTGTTTGCTGATCCTGATAGCCTATTAGCTTCCCTAATACAGCCTCCAACAACCAAACTCACAGCCATCAAGTCAGTTCCAACTTAATCCCCCTTTGATTATGAGTATTGTCAGTGCGTTATGTAACCATTGTAATGAATTCTCAAGTCCAGCAGAGAAGTAGAGTGCCATGGGAGGAACAGGATAAAGGAGGACAGAGGGTAAAGGAATATTTGACCCCTGCCTTGTGGCAGTAGGGAAGCCAGAGGTCAGATATAGCCACCTCTATGCCTTTCACTGCAGCTCATATTTTCATAGTGATGGTCCATCGCAAGAAGTTCTTTTGTATGTTGGAATTCTCTAAACCAGGGAAGATCTGAAATAGTTCATGGATTATGTCTCAGTTAACAAAGGATCAGCTCCCATCCCTGTGGATGAAAAATAAATGACTGGTATGTACACCTTAAGGTCTCAAAAAGCAGTCATGGCAAGTCACGAGGCGTCACCCTGCTACTGTGTGTGCAAGCAGCACTGTTCAGTGTGCCAGTGTCCAGACCCTTGAATGTGGATGGCGGGCAGAATTAGCAGGGCAGGGCTGGAGGGCACATTGGGGTTGGTGCCGAGATCACCATAGCTCAACAGAGTCGGAGGAAGTGCAACAGAAGCAGTTGAAGAAGCGCCTGGCAGTTGCGGACAGGTCGTCCTTCGTCTGTTCCGCAGGCTGAGCCCTGTGTGCAGGTCTGTCTTTGAATGTGCACACCATATTCTACAGGCACTTCTTTGGGGGAGAGAAGTTGCAGTTTGCCCCTAACGTGGTGTTTCATGCCCCACACCTAAGCGGGCTGCTTGGAGTCATACTGTGTAGCGCTCACATTCACTGTTTCCTTGTTCTGAGGAACTGCTGCCCCATCCTGTGACCCAGTGCACGGACGGAGCTGGCACTCATCCGGAGACCACTGCCACTCCCAGCAGAGCAGAAGGACACTACGCTCGGTCAGAGGCTTCTGCTTTTGTGCTTGGCCCAACAGAGGGTGTGAAACTCTGCCCTGGATTCTCAGGGACAAGTTCCCCGCCTTGCATTTTAAGTGCACCTTTTCTGGCTTGTTCTTCAACTTTCAGAGACCCTTGCGATACCGCCGATCACTTAATATGATCTTTACGGCCGCCCTCCTCCAGTTTGTGATGTGTTGTCAATTCTGGCCTGGACGTCCACGGTTATAATCCCATTTAACAGATGTATCTGTTATGCAAATGAGATATGGGATCCAGGTGGGATCTATTGTTAATGGTTTCACTGGCATATAATTCACATGTCATACAATTTAGTCATTCAGTCCTCTTAAGAGTTAAGCAATCAGCACAATCAATTTCAGAATATTTTATTCTGGAACTTGTTAGCTCTCCATTTCCCTCCAACCTCCCCTTGTCATGCTCCTAATTAATTATTAATTCAGTTACTGTCTCTCTAGATTTACCTATACTGGATTTCATATATAGCAAATCATACAAACAAAAACAAAAAACCAACAACAATGACAAAACAGAGAAAAAACCTGAAACGAAAAGAAAGCAGAACAACTTTAAGAGGGGTTAAAAGACAGATCAAATAATAAGGTGTTACATTTTAACCTAACTACATCTGTCATTATCAGCTTTACAAAGCTGATAGCAAAGCTGTTCACCTCCCCGGACTATGCTCAGAGGGAATTAACTGGAGGCTTAATTCATGTGGGGATTCTGCAAATGGATTTTGGGCTTCCACTATTATCCACAACCTTTGATTAAACAGAGTGTTCACAATTTAAACTCTGATGCCATTATCTCCTTTGGTTTTGGATTTTACTACTTATAATTCTTGGATCACATAGGCTGGTGTGCTCCTTCTATGTGGACTGAATTCATGCCTCACTTAGGTGGCTGTTTTAAAACAAGCCTTTGAGACCAGAGACACTATTCTTTCTGATAGCCACGCACCATCTGGTTTCTTCACCACACTTTGCTATAGCACCTATATTTTCAGTGATGTCTTCATGAGGGAGAAAATCGAGTAGGGCCATGTCGTAAAACTATTTGTTCTTAGATTGAGGCTAGAATTAAGTTCCAGCCCCAAATCCAGTCATATACCTATGGTTTATATATGTCTCATTATTGTTTTATGACAGAGAACATTATAAATCTTCCCCTGAGGCATAAGGTAATTCTATTGATGTGTCATTAATTTAGCCAATAGTATAGAATTTAAAGCACTGTTATGAAAAGGAAATTATACAAAATAAAAATTTAAAAAAGAAAAGGAAATTATACATGTATAGGTTGGCTTTTCAGACTACAATACATGAATTGATGACTTGTACAGATTAAACATCTGATTGGACAATGTTTACACAAACAATGAGGGGTTGGTGATAGGACAAAACTTCCAATAACACTCATTCCCAGTGGCGGAACCATGCATACATACCAGACTAATGCGTGTCCTAAGAAAGCAAGGAGAGCATTGAAATAGTAAATAGAAAGCTATCCCGCCACCATTCACTGGGCACCCTCAAAGCAAGAGATCCAAACCAAAGTCCAACGACCACCAATTCTGTAACTTTGGGATACCAGTCACATGCTTCTTTTCATACGAGGGCATTTCAGCCTGAAGTCCAAGGGAGGATGTCAGTTCCTTAAGTCTGCTACAGGTGAGTTTGAGGTAAAGCCCAGTTCAGTTAGAGAAATTTCCACATCAGATCCTTCTGGTGTGGCCTATAGAGGATATTGTGTACCTCGAAAGAGCAGAGTTGAAAGTTCCATTTGTCTATAGCACCAGGCCTCAGTCACTGAGGGCTGGGTCACCAAGGGCTGGATAGAAACTAGGTCAAAAGTGTCCAGTTTCATTCCATGATGCTCACCTTTCTGATATGATCACTGAGGACAAAGTGGGTGCATAAGCAAATGTGGTGAAGAAAGCTGACGGAGTCCAGCTAACAAAAGATATAGCATCTAGGGTCTTAAAGACTTAAAGGTAAACGCCATCTAGCTCAGGAGCAACAAAGCCCACGTGGAAGAAGCATGCCAGCCTATGTGATCACGAGGTGCCGAAGAGATCAATTATCAGGCATCAAAGAACAAAAAATCATATCATTGTGTGCTCACCTTCCCTATACAATCACTGAAGACAAATGGGGGCATAAGCAAAAGTGAAGAAAGCTGAAGGTGCCTGGCTATCAAAAGATACAGCATCTGGGGTCTTAAAGGCTTGCAGGTAAACAAGCAGCCATCTAGCTCAGAAGCAACAAAGCCCACATGGAAGAAGCACACCAGCCTGTATGACCATAAGGTGTCGAAGGGATCAGGTATCAAAGAACAAAAAGTCATATTGTGAATGAGGGGGAGTATAGATTGGGGACCTGTGGGGAACAGAAGGATTTCTCTTAAGTTGTCTCCCCAAAATATGTACCAAACTTAGCTGCTTTAGCGTGACTGTTCTTTAAACAGCGAAAGTAAGTCAGAGGTTATTCTCCTTAACATCAGTCATCTTTAGTGTCTGACTCATCCTAAATAAAGCCCATTCCTTTCTGTTATTGTTCCCTCGAAGCAGTGCCCATAGGCAAGCCTGGGACCACTCTAAAATGACTAAGCTTAGGCTACTATCTTGCCACACATGCCCCCTATTCCCTCCTCTTACTATTGCACATTCACCCTTAGGTCATCCCCCTCCTATTGCTTG
>NW_022111358.1:49524235-49525428 GCF_000313985.2 Echinops telfairi | reverse complement strand
GACAATAGAAAAGTGGGTGAAGAGAGATGTTGGACAGTGTAAGATATGACAAAATAATAATTTATAAATTATCAAGGGCTCATGAGGGAGGGGGGAATGGGGAGGGAAGGGAAAAATGAGCTGATACCAAGGACTCAAGTAGAAAGCAAATGTTTTGACAATGATGATGGCAACAAATGTACAAGTATTCTTGACACGATGGATGGATGTATGGATTGTGGTAAAAGTTGTATGAGCCCCCATTAAAATAATTTTTAAAAAACCCTCAGGAGGAAAGAAAAAAAATAAAAAGGTGTCCAGTTAGGAAAACAGTACTGAGCATATTTTCCACTTGGGTTCTACATAAGTATTGTTAAGCACTTTTTCCCAATGAGAGGTTACTTCGTCTGGTTTAAGGGTGGGATATATTTTGAATCCTCAATTTACTAAACGGTGTGATTCGAGTCACTTCCCTTTGATTTCTTGGGGTTATGGTCTACAGAAGGCCAAGCCACACCTCCATCCAGACCACCCTTGTGACTTCCCCTTCCCAACTGAGCATGTGCAGAAGCAAGCAAGTCCTGCGTGAACTTCCGATGTTTAGGTTCTTGCTGTGGATCCTGCATCTGGCTTGCCTTTGCCTGACCTCTTTGGTCTTGGGATTTGAGTTATGGCCTGTCATCTGAGCCAACTTCCCCTGTTCCCACAGCCTTGGGGGTGATGAAGACCCTCCAAATGGACCTTTGACCTTCAGATTTAGGATGGACCTTCACCCACAACTGTGTGAGCCATTTCCTGAAAGCCACGTGAGTTAAGACATTGCAGTGAATTGGCAGAACCCTGGGATGTGGGGAAATAAACTGTGGAGAGGGTGGTGGTTGAAAATAGAGTGGTAGAGCATTTTTAAAAAGTTGGACTTTGGGGGCATCTTCAATCTTCACCTTCTTGAGACTAATCTTGTGTTAATTTGCATAAAATATATTTTTGCAACAAGAACATTTCCACAAAAAAGTTAAATTGTCCTTGAAAGACTAGTTGATGGCTATTTCCTAAAACAGAAAAGCACTATCGCTATATTAACTCGGGTTTATTAAAACTGGGAAGGCAGGTAAACAAGTGGCCATCTAGCTCAGAAGCAACAAAGCCCACATGGAACAATATATCAACCTGTGTGATCACCGGGTGTCGAACGGATCACTGAAGACAAATGGGTG
>NW_022111358.1:49515209-49523239 GCF_000313985.2 Echinops telfairi | reverse complement strand
TATATGTCAGTTAAGGCTTTGAAAACATACAAAAGGAAATAGGTAAATTTACGAATATTTTATAAAATTGGGGTGAAATGCCAAAAAAACCCCACCAAACCCAGCAAGAAAGAAGTTGTCACAGCAACAGACGGACACCTGGCTCTCACCTGCTAAGCCACTTGGTGGCGTGGTCCCTAGTTGGAGGCATCAGAGGAGCGCCAAGTGTAGGAAGGAGTGCCAAACCTCCACCCAGTCACTGGCAATCCAGGGTGCAGCTGGGTGTGGGAGGGATAGCCTTTTCATAGTATCCAATGGTAAACAACCAGATTACTCTGCAAGAGGAAAATGCACCCAATGGATTCTAACCTAGGTCTGGATACCCTCCATCGAGCACCATGGAGAGAATGTAAACCTCATGTGCACAGTGAGTCCCTCTGCCACATCTTCCAGTGGTGCCTCAGGTGCCTGTGGTCACATTGTCTACGTGTACTTTGTAGTTTTCTAGTTCTCACGCCAGATGGACTCAATTTCATTAGGTTGAAATTGAAATTAGCTCAGTTAGAAGTTATGTTAAGGACATTTGCCACTAACTTGTAAACAGTTGGTATCTAAAGCAGTGCAAACATGGCTGCTGAGCTATCTAGGTACAGGATTTAGTCGAGATGTTGGTGGTAAAAACAAAACAAATAAGCAAACGAGACTTCTTCACATGAGGGTTGCAGCAGAAAGTGAGGACTGGTTGGCTTTCTGTTTTCAGAAACTGAGCTGGTTTGTACCCTGAGTGTCAGTTAGGCCTTGGTTAGACTGAACGAGAGGATCAGATATTTGAGCACTGGGGACTCTATATCACATAAGTCTACATGTTTATTTGGCTCAATGCTACATGATCAAAAATTACTCAAAGGAGTACCAGAGCCACACCTTTGACCCACGTTGAATTAATAACCTTTGATTTAGAATTTCCAGTGATTAGAATTGGGAGGAACTTTGGCCATCAATTCAGGGTCTCATTTTCTGGACGATAAAACGTGGGCCCAGAATGTCCTAGACTCCTAATCCAGCACTTCCCACATAACAGCAGATTGGCCGTTAGCCTTTGAAATACAGCAGTGAGACCCTGTGGGGCCTGAGTCCGATTTTCTTGTCAAACTCCAGTTTTTGGGCACTCACAAAAAACCATGAGTTCACTTGTGTTGGAAAGAAAGGGAGAGAGCGAGAGGAATGTCTGCAGTTTGTCACATCGTCTTCACGCCCTAGGAACAGCCGTCCAACCCTCAGAATTCCGGGAAGAGGAAAGCTAGGGTTCTTTCATGAGCGCAGAAGGAAAACACATAGGAACAAAATAAAAGCAAACACTTAATCCCTCCGTTGTTTCCCTCCCTCGAATTAGGCCGCAGTCCCAGGAGGGAGGCACTTGGTAGCTGGCTCTGTGCGGGTTCAGGGTCCTGCAGGCCATCACTGTCTCTGAGAAGCTACCCTTCTGTGTGCGCCCTCGATGTGAAGGACAGCGCTCAACCCTCACCCCCTGAAGAGTATTTAAAGCCTGATGAGAACGTTTTGAAATAGACACCTGTTCTTGAAGCAGCTTGATTCTAAAATAGTAAAAGTTCACATCACACCTTGGTCTTGGATTTAGTGTGAATAAGCACTCCAAAAAGTGTCCCGACCTTCTGTGATGGCATCCAGTGGGGAGGGAAAACAGGCCTTCTCATTCCAAGTCTTATCCGGGAGCAGTGCTGCAGGGCTGTTTTAGCTCCGGTGCCGGGCCTGTCTCAGCCTGCCTGCCAGGGTCCACACAGGTATGCAACTGGAGAGCCGGATGCCTTCTGGGAACTGAGATTCCATTTCAGGAAGAACGTCCCTCTCTTTCGTGTCCATGTAACCTACCAGAGTGTCTCTGAGGCTGATAAAACAAGGAACGAGAGACAGCATTTAAAAGAGGCTCCCAAATAACAAAAGGGAAGCACTCAATTGTCAGTTGTTGTAGTAGTTACAAGACCAAAGTGCTCATAAGGCAAAAGAAGTAATATTGAGCATTCAGTGACATCAAGAGCATCACCTATGAGGAAACTGAAAGGTCACTAAAGACACAGGGAAGACAGAAAATGCCAAAGAAGATATCAGAAGAGACTGAAACTTGCTCTTGAACACAGAGTAACTAAAGCAAAGGGGACAGATGAGGAAGTAAAAGAGCGGAACAAAACATTTCAAAGGGCAATTGGAGAAGCTAAAGTAGAATATCTTAATGGCATGTGCAAAGACATGGCATTAGAAAGCGAGAGAGGAAGAACTAGGTGACAAAGCTCAAGCTGAAAGAACTAAAGAGAACATTTAAGGCTTGGGTTGAACTATTCAAGGATTCTATGGGCAAAATATTGAGTGATGTAGGGAGCATCAAGAGAAGAGGGAAGATGTGATCACAAGGTGTCGAAGGGATCAGGCATCATCAGAACAAAAAATAGCACCATAGTGAATGAGGGGGGAAGTACGGAGTGGATACCCAAATCCCATTCGTCAGCCACTGGACATCCCCTTACAGAAGGGTCTCAGGGAGGAGACGAGCCAGTCAGGGTGCGATGTAGCAATGATGAAGCATACAACTTTCCTCTAGTTCCTAAATGCTTCCTCTCCCACCCCCCTCCCCCCCTACTATCATGATCCAAATTCTACCTTACAAATCTGGCTAGACCAGAGGATGTACACTGGTACAGATAGGAACTGGAAACACAGGGAATCCAGGGCGGATGATCCCTTCGGGACCAATGGTGAGAGTGGTGATATCAGGAGGATGGAGGGAGGGTGGGTTGGAAAGTGAGAACTGATTACAAGGATCAACTTATAACTTCCTCCCTGGGGGACGGACAACACAAAAGTGGGTGAAGGGAGACGTCGGACAGTGCAAGACATGACAAAATAATAATTTATAAATTATCAAGGGTTCATGGGGGAGGGGGGAGCGGGGAGGGAGGGGAAAAATGAGGACCTAATGCCAGGGTCTTAGGTGGAGAGCAAATGTTTTGAAAATGAGAGGGCAATGAATATACAAATGTGCTTTACACAATTGATGTATGTCTGGATTGTGATAAGAGTTGTAGGAGCCCCTAATAAGACGATTACAAAAAACAGAAGAGAGAAGGAACACAGCAAGAAGTCCAAGCAACACTGAAGGATCAGTGAAAACAAGGCTCCAGGAATGGATGGACTAACAATGAACACTGAGGCACTAGAAGCACTCACTTGCCTCTGGCAAGGAATTTGGGGGAAAATCCTGACCAACATATTGGAGAAAATCCCCATCTGCAACCCATTCCAAAGAAAGGCAACTGAACAGAATGTGGAAATGACCGAATAATATCATTTGCAAGTCCAATTTTACTGACAATAATTCAACAATGGTTGGAAGAATACATTGACTGGGAGCTGTCAGAAATTCAAACTAGATTCACAAGAGGATGTGGAACAGGGATGTCATTGCTGAAGTCAGATAGGTCTTGGTTTAAAGCAAACAATACCAGAAAGATGTTTCCTTATATTTTATTGAATATTCAGAGGCATTTAAATGTATGGATCATAAAACAAACTATGGATCACCTTGAGAAGACTGAGGAATCGAGAACACTTCATCGTGCTCATGTGGAGCCTGTACATGGACCAAAAGGCCGTCATTTGCACAAAATAAGGGAATGCTGTATGGTGTAACATCAGAAAAGGTGTGTGTCAGGGCTGC
The DNA here is from genome assembly GCF_000313985.2 of Echinops telfairi. Lineage (NCBI taxonomy): Eukaryota > Metazoa > Chordata > Mammalia > Afrosoricida > Tenrecidae > Echinops > Echinops telfairi. Next base: position 49,519,530 of record NW_022111358.1, on the reverse strand, counting down.
ATCTTATCCAGTCTGTGTGTTGAGCATGTAATCAGAGAAGTTGGACTATATGAAGAGGAATGTAGCATCAGGACTGCAGAAAGGCTTATCAACAAGCTGACTATGCGGGTGACACAAGCTTGCTTGCTGAAAGTGAGGAGGAGTTCAGGCACTTGGTGATGAAATTCAGAGACTGCAACCTTCTATATGGATTGCATTTCAATGGAAAGAGAAAAAAAAATCCTCCACAGCTTGACCAATAAACAACCTCAACATAAAGAGGAAAAAAAAAAAAAGATTGAAGTTGTCAAGGATTTCAGAATACTTAGTTCCACAGTCAATGCTGGTGAAAACAATAGGCATGACATGAAATGACGTATTACATTGGACACAACTGCACAAGACCTCTATAAAGTGTTGAAGAGCAGGAACATAACTTTGAGGACTAAAGTGTGTCTGACTCAAACCATGGTATTTTCAATGGCTTCATATACATGTGAAAGTTAGACAACAACTAAAGACGACCAACGAAGAGTTGGTGCATTTGGTTTATGGTGAAGAATACGGAAAGTCCCGAGGACTGTCAGTAACACAACAAATCTGTGGAAGAAGTACAATCAGAGTACTTCTTAGAGATGAGAAGGGGAGACTTGGTCTCATGTGCTGTGGACCTGTGAGCAGGAGAGACCAGCCCTGGAAAAGGACACTCTTGTCAAGTAGAGGAAGGCCCTCAAGGAAGATGACTGCAGCAGGGGGCTCAGCGCCAGGCAGGATCTGTCCCATTGCATACAGGGCTGCATGGAGTCAGACTCCACGGGAGAGCACATAACAACATTAAGAGATAACTCAGAAATGTTACCGATGGCTAACAAATGTAAACACATGATCAGTCTCAACAGTCAACCATGGGAAGATTGGCAAAAATGTAAAAAGGGGATAATATTCAGCATTGCATATTCTAATATACTGTTTATACATTGGTGGAGATTTTCCTATGAAATTTAAAATGTACTTCTATCTGCCATAGTAAGTCTGCTTGTTATAATGAGAACAAATAAGTTGTGTGATTATTAACAACACTGAACCCAACAGAGATGGAAACAAACCAAAAAAAAGCCAGCTCTCAGGTGCCCTGGTGGAAGAGCAGGAGGCAGAGTCTTGCAAGTCAAGAACTCCTAAGTTTTATTGCTAGGAGACAGCAGAACATCGGGCAGTGAAGGCCTTACCTCCACGCAGGGTTGAAGTCCTCCTCCGCGCGAGGGCTCTTGAGTTTCAGGATCATCATTTCATGAAGCTCCAGCAAGAAGGCCTCGAGGTCAGTGTGATGCAGGAAGGTGCTGAGGAGTTTTTCAGCTTCCGGCCTGAGAGGCACTTTGTACTGGGAACTGATGTCCTTAAAGGGATCCTGAAGGGAAATAGGAACAAGTGCCAACAGACACTCAGGAGCAGAGGAGGAGAGCGCTGCCCACAGTCCAGGCTCGGGGAGCGACTTACTTTTCCCTGTCGCAGGAGCTGTTCGCACTTGTGCGCAGAGAGGAACCACCACAGGGCAGTGACGTGCTTTAACCGACAACCGCTTAAGGCCTGAAAGAGGAGCAGACTCCTGAGCGGAGAAGGCCTCACCTCCAGGCAGTGGGTCTGACTGCTCTTCCACACGGTCCTTTCTGCTCTGTACACTTCTCTGTGCCGTGTGACACCATCCCTATTGCAGGCTGCTGATGCCCTTGCTTCAGCTTCAAACTCCTCTGAATGATCCTCCCTCCTCCGGTCCTTCAGAATCCTCAGGCATCGGCTTGTTCCTCAGCCACATCCAGGTGCACTGCCTAGACCAGGGGTCCTCAAACGTTTTAAACAGGGGGCCAGTTCACTGTCCCTCAGACCCGATGGAGGGCCGGACTACGGTTTTGAAAAAACCAACTATGAACAAATTCCTATGCACACTGCACAGATCTTATTTTGAAGTAAAAAAACAAGCAGGGCAAACCCCCGGCAGGCTGGATAAATGCCCTTGGTGGTCCCCATGCGGCCCGTAGTTTGAGGACGCCTGGTCTACATGATTAGCATTTCAAGCACATCGCTGTCTGTGCTGCCCAGAGTGCATTCTGTCTACACGTGGACCACCGGGCGAGCCGGTGTTCTCTTTGCACCTCCTTCTCAGGGCGCCTGGGTTAATCGTCCCTGAATAGTGACATTTCTAGTACAAAGTGTGGAAACTGAGGCCAGGGGCCATGCAGACTGCTTTTGACAAAACCTTAATGTAAGACCGACCTGTAAAGCAGGGCTTGTCTGATCACGCATTCGCAGGACGTCCTGGATATACTCCTTCAAGGGCATGTTGGGGTCACCACCCGCTGTGCTCAGAAAGCCCAAGGTGACTTCTGTGACCGACAGAGCTTCACAGGCGTCGCTGAAGGACTGCAGCTGTCCACGGAGGGCGCTGAGGACCGTGTCGGGGAGAGTGCTCTGGGGAGCAAAAGCAGGCCAGGGCCCAGGAGGTAGAATTTTAGTTTATTGCCCCCTAACCAGATTCCCTTCTTCCAAGCTCAAGACCACAAGATGAGGCAAACACCAGAACAATGGAAACTCATTTAATCCTTAGAGGACCACGTTTATGCGTGTATGCATGCATCTGTCTGTCTAGAAAGCAAGAGGGTGTGTGTGTAGGAATATATGCTCTGGTCTTTTTGCTTCAGTGCACACACTCCCGAGTAAGAGATGACCAGTTCTCAGACTGAAACCTGATTATGCTCAACAAGAAAACGCTTGCATATTGGATATCCTGCTTGCCCATGGGAATGAGCACTGGGCTAGGGGCAGTTAAACAGCCCCTGGGACTCTTGGGGACTCCCAGGCCTTTGGAATGAGGTGGCTGCCTCGGTAGTATGGTTGAGGACACTGGCAGAGGAAAAGAACTGTGCAAACAGAGCTGCTTCCTTCGCTTCACCTGTGGCATCTTGTTCTTGATGTCCAGGAAAAGATGCTCATAGTTCCAGTCCTGTCGATATACCAGAGTGGGTAGTCCCTAAAAATAAGATTATACATATTTATGCAAAGTTTTGTGTTTGTTTTTACAAAAACTTATCTAGAAATACATATTTTTATCTAGAGAGACTAGTGTGTCAGTGTAGGAAGTATGAGCTATGGGGGAGATCAGAAGACCCAAGGAGGCTGGTGGGCAGAGGCTGAAGACGGGCTGGATAGAGGCCAAGCTCAGGGTGTGGACACCATGATGACTGCTCATACGGCTGAAGGATGCGGGGTCTCTCTTCAGCACAGATGGTTTAAGTGACAGCAGTGGTTGTGATCATTCAGAGGGATACAGAGAAGACACACTTGACAGTACCTGATGACAGACTGTGTGGGGCCTAAAGAAAAGAGGGAAAAGATGGCGGTGAGGTTGGTCTTGCTTATTGGGGATGTCATTAACTATGTTAGAAAGACCCAGATGTCAATTCTAATACGATTTTAAGATAGGCCTGGGGCAATAGGTGCAGTTGCAAGAAGAACGCTCAGGGGAGATGTTTAGCCCTGCGATACACATGTGACTGGTGGTCCTGGGACTGTGGATGTGAATGAGATGAATTGTGAAATCCCTCTAGTTTCACTGCAAAACTACTGTGATGGAAGCCATACCAAATGAGCACACTACAGAGAAACAGTGGACTAATGTACCACACAGACCGCATCCTCCAAGACCATGAAATTAGAAGAGCTAGATGGTGCCCGGCTACCATTCCCAACTGCTGTGAAGACTATCATATTAAAGGTCCTGGAGAGAGTGGAATAAAACTCAAAATCATAAAGAGACCAGCTTTACTGGTCCTAAAGAGACCAACTGAACCCTGGTCCCTTGTCACCCTTCAGGTTTAGAAGTGAACTCAATCAAGCCCATGGCTCAGTTTTCAGCCTAACAACAGATCTACAAGGGGAACACCACCCCTAGGGAAGTACACACACGAAGAGTAATCAAACAGTTGAGATGAAAAGGGCAGCATTCACCTAAAGACAAGGTTCAAAGGGGTTAGGAGAAGAGGTGGAATGGAAACAAGAAACACGAGGAGGAAGTGGGATAAATGATGTGCTATTATCACAATCAATGACATGAAACAAAATGTGTACAAGCTGATGGATGTAAACCTTCACCCAATTCATAATAAAAATGAAAGACAGCCCTGTGATGGAAGCAAACTGGAATGGACACACCGCGGGGCAGCCATACCTTCAGCGTAAGCCTGGGCTTGCCCTGCAGAAATCGGCTCATGACCTGCCGCTGGATCTTCTCCAGGTCAAACTCTTGCAGGGCTTCTCCACCTTGTTCCACTCTGTACTGGCAGTTGGAGAG
>NW_022111358.1:49467403-49513022 GCF_000313985.2 Echinops telfairi | reverse complement strand
CGTGCAGGGAAGGTGGGGTAGAAAGGGGGAACCTATGATAAGGATCTACATATAACCCCCTCCCTGGGGGATAGACAACAGAAAAGTGGGTGAAGGTAGACATGGGACAGTGTAAGATATGACAAAATAATAATTTATAAATTATCAAGGGTACATGAGGGAGGGGGGAAAATGAGCTGATACCAAGGGCTCAAGTAGAAAGCAAATGTTTTGAGAACGATGTGTGCTTGACACAATGGATGGATGGATGGATTGGGATAAGAGTTGTACAAGCCCCCAATAAAATGATTTAAAGAAATAACCACAACCACAACAAAAACCCAAAAGCTAAGAAGAATAACAAAGTAAAATAGATAAAAACCTCAATAAAAAAGTAGGAAACGTTAAAAACTGGGACACATTTAAATGGACCCTAAGGGAGATTGAGGGACCGGATGATAACTGTTCACCTAACTGCGTCTGAGAGCACCCACTGCCCAATGCACTCTGCGTGTTAGCAAATCACTCAAAGCCCTGGTCATGGCAGAGGGGACCCAACGGCTCACCCACGATGGCACTCTCTTTGGCCAGAGCCAACTGGGCATCTCCGTGTCATCACCACGCCGTTAAAATGTGGCTTTAACACGAGAGTCAAGTTTGAGGATCAAGAAAGAGGGAAGTGCTTTTCAGCCGCAAAGGTAGCTGCTAATGTGTTTGGGGACTCGTGGAACCCTTTGGCTCTTGGTGGAAGCTGAGGGAGCAGAGTGTGCCTGGCAGTCTGTCCCAGTTGGGGGGTTCCCTTGAGTCGCCCAACACAATCCTAATCTCTTCCCAGAGCAGTGTCATACCTGAATTGTGACTGTCAATAAAATTCCTGAGGGATCCGTATTCAACTTCCGGAACATTCTGGAATCGCTTCACTAGGTTTCTTTGCAGGGCCAAAATTTCAGGCAAGAATCTCACCAGTCTCAGTTCTGCTTCCTGGGAAGGGAAGATCACCCGGTGACACTTGACGCACCTAGAACATGATACTGGGAAACATCTTTGGGGGCTGGCTCAGGACTTGGAGTAGGGTTAATCCATCAATGTGCCTTCTGACATAATGACACATTCTAGGGGTTGGGAATGGAGAGCAGGTCAAATTACTCTTCTGGCAACTACCGTGTTTCCCCGAAAGTAAGACCCCCCCCGAAAATAAGACCGACTTAGTTTTGCCTCTTGCTGAAATATAAGGAAGGCATCCCCCAACAATATGACCTCCCTGAAAATAAGACCTCCTGGATAATAATATCGACAATAAATGTGTACCGTATTCTTCATGGAAAAGTAAGACATCCCCTGAAAATAAGACCTAGTGCATCTTTGGGAGCAAAAAGTAATATAAGACACTGTCTTATTTTCAGGGAAACAGGGTATCTACTGACTGCTCGCAAAGTGTGAAACACCGCTCTTGGCCTTAGCAGAGCTGACTTGCTGCCTCTTGGCGCGCACCTATCAATGAGTTTGCCAGATGGGGGTTCAGTTGGGGATGGAGAGAAACTGTTGAAAGCAAGAAGGCCAAGAAATGGTACAGTAGTGGGCGGAAGTATTCCTGGATGTTGTATTGAAGACCTAACATGTTAACGCTTTCAATGGACTAACCGTGCACACTCGTGCAGGAGAAAGATGAGGCTTTCTATTCCCGTAAACAGTTACAGCCTTGAAAACCCACAGGGGCAGTTCAACCCTTGAGGGTTGCTGGGGCAGGAATGGACTCGATGAGTTTTGGTTTGGTGCATATTAGTGCGATGTCCCACTATTAATAGGAAGCCTTTCCTAGTATTGATTACATTTCTGTAACTGACTAGCAGAAACTTGTGAATCATCTTAATCCTTGCTGGACAGTATATACTAGCCCATGGAGAGAAATGACTGAAAAATATATTGTAGAACGTAAAAGAGCAAATGAATTTACATTAGAAACTGTGGATTTCTAATTCCAACCCCTAACTCTACCACTGCTAGTACACACTCACTCATTCTGCTGTCAACCCTTCAACCTCAGCCTAGATGGGTGAGGAACAAGGGACACACTTTATTTGTTTGATTTGGGCTAGAGAATTTTAATTTAGTTTTAAAATCGATTCAACAGGCACTGGCAGGTGACCAGCCTCTGGTAGGTGTGTTCCACACCTCTGCAGTGATCAGGGAAATTTCTTATGAATGATTGGGGAGTTACGATAATAGTCTTGTTGCTAGGTGTTCAATTGGCTTCCACTTTATACATCATAACAGATCCTGGCCGATTTCTGCCCCCTCCTCAGACTCATTGGTGTGTTTCCGTCCGTTGTTGCAGTTGTGTGCTGCCTTCCATTCCTGGGCTATTACAAATTCCAACATGGTCTAGATGCTAGCAGTGACTTTATGCTTCTAGACTTCTGTATAATTTTTTGGGGGGGTGGGGGTAAGATTTCTACTCTACTCCAAGATCAGCTGCGACGGAATTCTCTTTCAGTGAAAGCACTGAAGACATCTGTTAGATGTTCTGTTTTTACGAGTAGAATTAAAGAAGAGCCTGGGGCCTTCAGGTCGCCCTCCAGGAGACACCTGTGTGGACACACAGGCTCCCACGGGGCTTACCTTCTGTAGGAACTGCCAGAGGACGGGCACGGCGTCCTTGCCGTTCTTCTGCTCCACTATGTGCTGCAGGTGTTCGACTGTGATCCTTTTTCGGCAGCTCCAGATCTTAGAACAGTGGACGGCACTCTTCTGGGGCAGGTGGCACAGGAAGGTCGCCGGGTCACCATAGATGATCTTGGCCACAGGGTTGGAGCTGATGCGTTCATCTTGGCTGATGCGAGTATTCACAGTCTGCAGTGTCTGATCTAGATGCTGGAAGAACAGGAAGTAGAATTCTGGAAGCTACTACCATAAGCAGACTAGGATTCCTGTTGACTTTGCTGATGCACTGAGGAGTCTGTCTGCTTAAAGTACGTAATCAAATATCCTGTTTGTTGTCTTCATTTGTAAGATTCTATCTCCCCACAGAATGGGGCCTGTATTTCTGTACCCATTCTTTTACTGCTGGCTTCTGTTTGCTGATGGACTTAGTTACTGGCTTCTATTTGCTGGTGGACTTAGTTACTGTTGATAATATTCTTCTCTAGCAAGGAATAATTCATGCCTTCATAGTAGTGTGCTTGTGATGGGCATTCACATGATGGTCTGTCTCTCCCCCTCTATGGTCACCCTTCTACTGTCCAATGTAATGGAAACAGAACTGACCTAGCAGTTCTCTTATCTGGCTCGCTTACGCCCCAGGAAGTGAGCTGAGTTAGGTACGCCAGGGGATGGAGTGACCCTAGTCAGAGAACACCCAAATCAGAAGGCAAACAGAGCTGCTGGGTGCCCAGATAGCAGCCCCTTTCCTAGGGAAAGTAGCCAGGTGGTCTTTATCACCTACCTCCAGCTCAGATAGAATTCTCTCTTTAACAACGTTTTCCCAATTGTTTCTCATCTTCTTGGTTGGCAGTCTTGCATCAAAGTGTAAAAGGCCTACAAAGAAAAGCGCACGGGTGGGCTACTGATTTCACACCGCAAATAAGCAGGACATTGAAATGATGTTCCGTTTTGGAGTGGTGAGTCCTTTCCTAAATTAACCAAAGTACTTTCAAATGGTGCCAGCTGCTACCAGCAACGTAATGATTTTTGTGACAATACTTCAGTCTCTAAAATTTCCCCAGCCCAGGTAGTCATGGCTTTAAAGCTGTTCTGACCAAAATGGCACTAAGGACAGGGATTACAAGGCAAACCCAGGACATAATGGTGGCCATCCCATCCTAGCTGCTGCCATTGAGCTGGGACATACATATGTGGCCCTACTATGCTTGTAGGGATGCAGGATGCTGCAGACACTGTGGGCATGCTTCCCAGACTCAGTCACTTAAGTCCCTGTGACACCGGACGAGCTGGCCTCCTTTGAAGTCCCACCAGAGGCGAGGCTCAGACTAAAGTCAGGGCTCGATCAATGTGAACTCTAGAACGATGCTACTTCTGGAAAGGGAGCAGCTGAAGTAGAAACAGAGCTTCTCCTCGTGTGACGGGGCTTTTACTTCCTGTTAGTATGTTAGATTGTTTTAAATGACATTGTCGTCACAATGACACCTTTAAAAGAGAAATGAGAGAGATGAAAACTGTACTTAATTCTCCCATTAAGAAAACCCCAAAGGAAACCCATTGCCTTCAAGTCAGTCCCGACTCACACTGTCTCCAAAGGACAGAGGACGTGTCCCGTCGTCGGCTTCTGAGGACGCAATCTCGACGGAAGCCGAGGGCCTCGTCCTTACTCTGTGCAACGACTGTTGGGTTCAAATCGCTGACACTCCTGTTAGCACACCCGTGTTTAATCCCCTGGATCACCAGAGCTCCTTGCAGTCACCATTTGACTGAATTTTATTACATACCTTTTCTTTCTGTGTGGCTTTTACTTTTTAAAATGGGAAAATTAGCTCAGTGATAATATTTTGTACCCAGCCCCTTTCCAAATTATGAATGGCTAATCATGTTAGGCCAGTCTTCTACTAGTTTGATGACAAGCAGAAGCTACCTCAAACATAGGACACATGTATGAATACAACCCCCCCAGTGAGTGTCAACATTCATTTCCTTAATGGGGTGGAATTTTTGACACACATTGCCTGTTTTGGAGGATACGTGTTCCCAGGGTCATTGTTTGCTGCCAGTGAGCCAGCCCCAACTCTCACTGACCCAATACACGATCGGATCGGACCACTGTGCTTCATAAGGTCTCTCTACTCTGTTTTAGCTGGGCTGCTCTACTGAAAACCGTTCAAAGCAACATCAAGCCTGCTCTGACGGGCAGCCTGGAATTGAACTTTGGTCTCCTATGAGAATTCTGCCACTGAATTCCAATTCCAGTGTTCTCATTAGAGTCAGTAAAGGAAATGGAAAGGCGACCTTACATTTCACACTGTGCAAGCTTCCTGAAGGCTGCAGGGCTCTGTCAGACATGTGAGTAAATGGGAAGGACACAGCCCCGTGAGTCCTCTGGCAAGTGAGGACTTTCCGACTGTGTGTCACCTTCCAGGAGCTTCCATTCCATTCCATTCCATTCCATTCCATTCCATTCCATTCCATTCCACTCCACTCCATTCCCCACTCCACTCCACTCTCCACTCCACTCCATTCGTTTCTCCGTAATTGTGCCCAGCGATCCCCTGCCCACACACCCCTTCGCATCTTCCTTACTCTGCCCAGAGTGGGACTCATGCTCTCTGAGGAGGCTGCGCAGGATCAGGTGCACCACGTTGGCCACCTCATCGGCGCTCTTGCCCAGGGTCTTTGTCAACTGCTCCAAGTCTTTCTGGATATGCTGCTGGAGAAACGTGTTGGGGTCCTTCACTGGAGGCTTAATGATGTGTTGCAGGGCCTGCGGGAGCAGTGAGACTCATGGTAAAGAAGATGTTGTTTATCACCCAGATGGCAAGTTCATTCTCAGGCGGCATCAAAATGAAATTCAGAGCATGGTCTATGTGATTCAACACCAATGGCCAATGGCTGGGGCAAGAGTGGAGCAAACACTTGAGGGGAAAATTCTCAAAGTCGTCTACTTACTATCCAGGTTGTATTGACTCAGAGGAAATGCAGTCTGACCCCTTTCTGTAGAGCTACCAGGGTAAAATCCTGAATATAGCAGCCGCTCCACTCCTAGGTGTGGACTGAAGCCATACATAGTTCATTTTAAATGTTTTTTAGATAAGCTGATGGGTAGTTCCCCTATATCTCCATATACCATAGTGGAAAACATGAGGAGATGTAAATTTTATGTTGTTTTGTTGATGATTGTTCTGTTATTGGTTTCATCTAGGACTTTCTACGGTGGTGGTGTAGTGGTTATGCATTGGGCTACTAAACACATGGTCAGCAGTTTGAAACCACCACTCCCATACCCGAGTTACAGTCTCAGAAACTCACAGGCGCAGTTCTACCCTGTCCGACGGGGTTAGAGTTGACTCGATGGCAGTGATTTTAGTTTTTCAGTTTAATCTTTATGGTTGCATATCAATAGGCCTTTCTAAAGAGGAGACACTGGGTGAGTTCAAATGTCATTCTTTTGGTTGTTAGCCCAGCACTTACCTTCTGCATCACCAGGAATGGATTAGGTAATGCAGTACAGTAAATTACTCGATATGGCCCTTCTAGACAGTAGCCTTTGTAATACCCCCCAAATGATTGGGTAAGACTATACAAATGGAGGTGTTTGTAGCCCACCAATGGGATCGGATAGCTTGCTAATAATGTGAATAACGTACCTGGCATCCATATGAGGTGCTACCATGAAAATAAGGTGTGTATGGAACTATGGGTATTGGTCAGTTTTGCCACAAAAATCCTCACAACTGGAGAAGTTGTTTAACATGATAAACAAAAGACTGCTATTGCCAGGAGTTTATCCTTGCATCCCCAATCGATGTTCATGGAAGCAGCAGTGCAGACATCAAAGGACACGTTGCATTGGGTAAACCCACTGCACAAAACCTCTTTAAAGAGTTGAAAAGTAAGGTTACTGGAGGAGGACTCAGTTGGGCCTGGCCCAAGTCTGGGTGTTTTCCATCACCTCACGCATCTGAAAGTTAGACACTGAATAAGGAAGACCAAAGAATCAGTGCATTAAAAATATGATGCAGAATATTGAAGGTATGGACCGCCAAAAGAACAAACAAATCCATCTCAGCCGAAATACAGCCGGAGTGCACCTTAGAACCGAGGATGATGAGACTTCTTATCACATATTTTGGATACATTATCAGGAGAGACGAGGCCCTGGAAAAGGACGTCATGCTTGGTAAAGTAGAGGGCAGCAGAACAGAAGCCCCCGACAAGAAGTCTCACCATCTCCATTCTACGGAGCACTCTGGCTGTGCGTCATCGGAGACAGATTTCTGTGTCCTTTTAGCAGTCCATGGTACTTTCAATATTTTTTGCCAGCACCATGATTCAGATGCATTGATTCTTCTTTGGTCTTCCTTATTCAGTGTTCAACTTTCACATGCATATAAGGCAATGGAAAATACCATGGCTTGGATCAAGTGCATCTTACTCCTCAAAGCGACATCCTTGCTCCTCAACACTTTAAAGAATCCTGGTGGCATAGTGGTTATGCATTGGGTTGAGATCCATGAGGTTAGGCAGGTCAAAACTACCAGCTGCTCTGTGGGATAAAGATGGGGCTTTCTACTCCCATAAATAATTAGTCTCAGAAACTCACTGAAGCAGCTCTCTCCTGTCTTACAGGGTTGCAGGAATGCATTAGGGTTGACTCAGTGGTGGTGAGTATAGTGCAGCAGATTTATCTAATGCACTAGTATATGATCTCTTGACAGTGTCTTCCATGAGCACCACTAGGGCTCCTTTATTAGCAGCGCTGAGAGAGCTCTGTATTGCCTGAGAAGGCAGAGGCCAAGGAGAGAGAAGCAGGCCTGCTGCCATGGCTGAGAAGAAGCTGTTGAAACGGAAGGACCGTATCCTGGGCATGTCTGGTCTTGCATTTTAACCTGTTATTTTCCTAGTAAACTCTATAATCATGAGTATAATTTATGAGTTCTATGTGGGTACCCCAATCAGCTATTGAACCCATCAGAGAAATAGAGTGCTGTGGGAGGGATGGTTGGTGTCAGAATTGGTACCAAATTTTGGAGGGTGGAGGTAAATCTGACCTCCATCTTGTAAGAATTGGCCATGGGATGATACTGAGTTGATTCTTTTTCCCCTGCCTGAAGCCAGGGTCACTCAGATGATATTCCCATGCCATTTTTTATAGTAATAAAAATCCATAGGAGCCAATAAGTACTTTTTAGATAAGCGAATTCAGTATGGAATCCTAGAACAGCCCAATACTATGTGAGTAAATCCATAGTTGGCAGGGCCGGGCCATACCTGGGGACTTTGGGCAGCTCCCAAAAGCAGAGCCAAATGAGTGAGCAGCCGGAGAAGAATGAAGACCACGGGGGAGAGCTCTCGGTCAGAGACTGCCACCGCATGTCTGTTAGCAGGGCTCCCCAGCACGTGCCCAGTCTGAGTTCTGTCTGCGTCACTTCTGGAAAGGACAAGGGGAAACAGGGTGAGGATTAACAATCAGAATCTGAGGACAGGAGACTAGGTTCACAGTTTGGAAGAAAAGCATGTGAAGCATTTCTTAATCTACTAAGTCCAGGCCACACTCCCAGAGGCTTTTCTTTCTTGATGTCCTTGTTGTACTGACTGGTCCAAAGCCCACCGCACTGCGAGTGTAAAGTGGTCCGTTTGAGGCTGTTTGTGCTGCCCCTGGATGGTGTTAGGATGGGGGACTGGATCTGCTGCTGCCACTGGGATCCTTGTGTGTATGGCGGCGGGGAGGGGTGCAGGCAGGCTAAGGACAGCTTGAGCCTGGAACCTCAGATATCAATCTGGGGATCTGCACACATTTTCTGCTTTTCCAAGTCCAGTGGCTTCCCACGTCATCCGTGTCACAGCCAGAGGGGAGATGCCGTCTGATGAGTGCATTCAGTTGTGTAAATACTGGGATGTTAGGACACTCTGGTAGTTTATGGAGAGACTGGGTTAGAGTATTAAAACTGTGACCACAGCAGAATAGCCCAGGAGCACCCCATTATAAGCAAATATGATCATGAGATCACACTTTCATCTGGATTCTGACATTTGATATTTGCCAAGATTGACTGTGTCTCCTTCCAAAACCAAACCCAAATTTGGAAAAGCTAAGATAACTCACAAGTAGTGGTAGATTTTCCTCAGATAAATGAATGTCTACCTTTTGGTTTTCCCGATGTAAATGTTCTCCCTTGAACTAGGTGAAACATTGATGTCAAGCATATTTCTACAGGGGGCAAGCCTCAGGGTCACATGGAAGGCACTGAAGTACGAAAATTGAAGTTTCTTTGGGCTTACGAGCTCAGTCACTACTGATTTATCAAACACCTCATGGCTGTATAGGGTCACAGGGACCTTGGCATTGGTACACAAGTCCACATGTGTCATGTTTACTATCATTTTACAGCTAGAATAGAAACTACTTAGAAGACCACAGTTTGACCACAGTCTTACATACGTGATAACATGAAAGCCTTCATGGGGTCTGTGATTAACACCTCCAACTGGAAGTCCACAGTCAATGCAATAGCTCTGCTGCATCGGCATGCCGCACTGGGGTAGACACAGATATGAGTCACACTCCGTTTTGGAGCTGATATCATTTCATGCACAAATCTATCATGTCAATGAACACATTCTTATCACAGGAGGGAGGGAGTGCCACCAGGTTTGCTTATTCTAGATTATATATAATTCACATTAGATAGTGGGATAGGGCTGATATTCCATGCAAATTATGCATGTCACTGGAAAAGTTGCATTTTTTAAACAGGAAATATTTTATATTCAAATAATGACTATTTATAGAAAGATGTATAAACTCAAGCTTTCTTTCTCATATTCCTCACTTTCTCCTTTTTGTACACATAACACACTGTTCCCTAGAGCAGTGGTTCTCAACCTTCCTAATGCCGCAACCTTTTAATACAGTTGCTCATGTTGTGGTGACCCGCAACCATAAAATTATTTTTGTTGCTACTTCATAACTGTAATTTTGCTACTGTTATGAATCATAATGCAAATATCTGATATGCAGGATGTATTAGGCAACCCCTGTGAAAGGGTTGTTCGACCCCCAAAGGGAGGTTTGAGAATCGCTGCCCTAGAGCATCATCCTCTAACACTAGGACTACTACAGTACCTTCCAAACCAATTTCCTAACTTTAATGGAACATTTTTATTATAAAAGAAAAAAAATCCCACCATAAGATTACTGCTTCCAAAGGCTCATTTCCCCCCAAATCAGATTGCGTGCTACTGCACGCATGGATCCCAGCCTATAATAGATCCAACAGTCACAGACTCTGAGGCTATCAGATTTTTTAGCGCTAGAAGAGACCTTGGAAAGAAACCATTTCAGTCACTTATATCCTGGTCACAGAAGCGCATGAAGCTCAACAAGCTGAACTGTGCGTGTATTCCATTCCCCTGTTGACTTGATCAGACAGCTTTCTCCCGGTCACTTCAGGAGGTTGTTGCTGAGCAAGCGGACACTCTGGAGGGGCCCTGGGCAAGATGCTGAGGGATTTGGTTACGAGGAATGCCCACTCTTTCCCCTCGGGGTTGACGGTCTTACGAGTCTACCCTTCCTGTAGTGTCTTCACCCTATCAACTTTCTCGGGGAGTGAGACAACCGACAGTCAGCGCTTTGCCATTCTCTGAGGACCTGTGATCGCATGCTGCCCTAGCAAGAAAGGATGTCCAGTCATGGCCATGGTTCTGGTTGTCTCACTGGAGCGAGGACAGGTGTACTACTGGCATCCAGTGGCACGAGGCCAGAGATGCTGTTAAACATTCTGCAGTGCACAAGATAGAATAAAGGATTGCCCCAATAAAGAACCATCTAGTCCAACACCCACTGGGCTAATGGAGGAAACCCTGGACTGGTGTGATGGCTGCCCCAAACCTCACTGTGCAGATACCTTAGCACCACTTAGCTGTTTGGTGGGCACACCTGGGACAGTCCTCAGAATGAGTCAGCTTTCTCCCACCTCCTCCCCAGAACCAGAGGAACCCACACTTAGAGCGCCCAGACCCTCCCGGGACATGTGGACTCACCTCTCCCACAGAGCACGGATGACCATTGGGGCAAGCTGTGAGAAGAACAGGGTACATGTTAGCTAGAGAGGTTTCACCTAGCACCTGTATAACAGGGAAAGGTAACAAATGGAATGTATGGTGGATGTCTTCAGAAAATTTCCCCCCAAAATTAAAAAATAAAAGTTCCAGAAATTGTCAACTACTTCGTTAGCTGGTTTCAGTTATTTGACACCTAGGTCCTTGAAAACCATGTGTGTTATTAAAATATGTTTTTGAATGTTATTTTAGAAAGCAAAGGGAAAGTAAGTTAGAAGTTCATCCCAGGGGTTACTTTGGGAAAGGCAGTCTTTCATGCTCGCCTATTATCATTTAGCTTGTTTATTCTTAGCATGTTTTGAAAACCACTTTTAAACCTAGTTAAAAAGATTTTTTATTCCAGGTAACACAATTCTGATAAAATCAAAATTATACTATTCTGTCTCTCAGTTTTGTGCTTCGAGAGACCTATCTTTTGGTCAGCAGTATTGTACTCTAGTTCTTAAAAGAACCTCTGATGCGGGTGCCAGGCTGCTCCCTAATGTTCATTCCAGGGAACTGTGTATCCTGCGGGCTCCTCATCGTCAGTGAAAAATGCCTTCGATCAATTCCTGCAAGCCCCTCGGGTTCCGCAAAGCTGCCAAAGGCAGCAGGAGGAAAGGTAACTGAATGGGACCTTCCCTCCTAAGCCAGTGGATCCCAAGTCTCAGTCAGTGAGTGCTTCATGGGGCATGTCATCGCTCCTCAGAGTTGAGGGTGGTGTGAGTCCAGCATACTTACTGTACCAGCGAACTCCTGTCAGACCTCCCCAATTCCTAGCTTGAGCCAGCAAGTCTTCAGGCATAGTTGGAAGGAAAGCATTCTGGAAGGAAAATAAATCAATAAATAGTGAGTGAATGAATGAGTGAAGTCGAGCTAGATTTCGCTAAGCGGGCTTTCGGATTGGCTGATACTGTTCAGTAAGAAGTCTGGAAGAAAGAAGAAAGTGAACTTCTGGTTTGCTTTCCCACTGCCCTCGCAAGCTATCTGTGGAGAAAATGTAACCGCCATTCGCTGTGGACTGACAGATCAAATGAGACAAAAGGCAGGATGAGAATGCAGAAGAGGAAGGTGTCCAGCCTCTGCATGCCTATGCACAGTCTCTAAAGTGACAAACTACTGCCATTTTGGCTGGGAAGGCCGGCATAATCCACATCCAAGCCTTACCGCCATGTGGGCTGGGAAGAAGGCCAAGTTCCTCAGGGGTTCCAAGACTTTGTTCTGCACACAGAGAAGGATGGCTGCAGCATGGACAGCCATCTCTGCTACTGCTGCTTCAGGGCCCCCTTCATGGCTATCTGTGGTCAGCAGAGGCAGAGTGTTGGCCACCAGGGCTGTTGCAAAACATCGAACTTCAGGAGAAAAGGGCTTGGTGTCTTCTATGAATCTGTTCACAGCTTCACATTGCTGACAGGAAAAATGTTTTTGTTTTAATTAAAGCATATCAGAGAGACTATTAAGAGAATTCAAATTTTCTCAAAGCTAGCTATGCATTCTAAAATCAAATAAACATCAAATTTCAAAGCAACTATGGTTAGATGATCAGCCATTTTTAAGGGAAGTTCTTTGGAGAAGAGAATTTTCATAAACAGGTACACTGAAGTAGTACCACTTACTTCAGCCCTGAATTCTAGACTCCGTTTTGGGGGCAACATCACCTTATGTTCTTGACTTTAACTCTAGAAGCTTTGGTTCAACGGGAAAGGACCTCTGTACATAACATGAGTGGAAACGCTACATCCTAGATAAAAATATGTGGGCAAACGTCTACCGTGACTGTTACTTCTATCCACATAATGAGACCCAACCCAAGCCCTGCATGTTGATACTCACCTCAGGCTTCGGGTGGAGGCTTGCATTTGGGGATCTGTACAAAACCGTGAGTTCCCGGAAAAGTGCTAGCAGTAAGTAGACTTCATGCTGAGTTTTAGGCTCCCTGAAGACCTGAGACAGCAAAGACATGAGAAATTGAAATTTTATACAGATCATTCGTAATCTCCTGTGACCCATATATGAATATGAGATGAAATGTGGACCAACTCCCAGCCAGGGGAAAAGTGAGGAAACCTTTCCAAAGGCCCCAGGCTCCTGGGACCCTGCATTTCAGGACCAGCATCTCTGGGACTACAAGTTTCATCTAATATGCACCGCCCCCTAAAAGTATATTTTTCAGTTAGCTGTGTCAGAAGTACTATTTGCCCTGTTTCTGAAGAACACACTACTTGTGTATACTTTTCCTGAGCAGGGAGAGGATTTCTATCTCCACTCTTGCCAGCAAAATGCCAGGGCCAACAGCACTCAAAAGGAAGTCAACGTGCATGTTCTAAAGATAAATCTGAAAGCCCTGTAGCGTTATTAGACTAAACACACCTTGAGCATGGAGACAAGAATTATGAGCCTACACAGGTGTGGAGGAAGTAATTCTTCAGCAGGGCCCCACAGGAAGTAATGGGCACATGCAGATCCAAAAGGCCTGATGGCCTTGGCCCACCAGCCAAACAGTAAATCTGTCCATCCAGCAACTCAACTGCTGTTGCTGCCGTGTTTCAGTGACTAGGCTCCCAGCACTGCCCACTCCAGCTGTGGCGGTCACGGCATGTGACTGCCGCTAGAGTGTGCTGCTCTGTGGGGCTCTGCTCTTCTCCATCCCCACTGCACCCTCAGACACGGGCGGATGTGGGCCCTGAGGAGGGCTGTCTTGTGCCCCAGAGAAACCTGGAGCCGCCCTACCTCCAGAGCAGCTGCCATGCCCTTGGGATTGCACTCCAGGATGGCTCTGCCCACCGCATCACGAAGAGTCTTGTATCCATCGCCGTACACAAGGAATCGGTCCAGCTGGCCTGGAGAGTCCGCCTGTAACACAGTGCTTAATCAGGGAAGGAGAAAGTGTTTCAAAGAACTGTTTGTAGAGGGAAAGGAGCCAGGTAACCATGAGGGATTTCAAGGAGGCTGAGCGGTGGTCCCTGTGCTGTCTTTGGGAAGAGCTTCCTTCTCAATAAGAGGTAGAGGGAGAAGTGGGGGGATGTCTGGCGAGAAGGTCTTGCTGATCTTGTAGCTACTTTCCTTCATTAAGGATTGCACCAGAGGGCCACTGTTCAGTCCCAGAGAAAATAAAGTATCCATATTTTTACTGCTGGTTCTATAACCCTGGACAGCCAGGCTTTCTTCATCCCAGAGCCCCCGTGAAGGCCACTCATAGGCCCTGGGCCAAGCTTATTGCTCTTCTTGGTTCTCATTCTTTCCCCTCCCACCTGTCAAAGGCCAACAGAGCAGATCCTGCAGGGGGATCACTTTCAATCAGACGAAAGCAAAGGCCATAGAAAGATTCTTTTATTCAGTTCTCCAGTGTCTCACTTGATCAGGAGAGAGGTAGATGACAAAGCCAGAAACCCAGGCACACGCCTACCACCCCGCAGGCACACACATCTCTTCACGATGGCAGACAGTCTAGACATCACAAGCTGAGTCAGATCCAGTGAAGGACAGAGAAGGGCCAGGCCAGGCCCCTCCTGTCTCCCTACTGCTTAAGGGAGAAAGTGAGTGTGGGGAGGAAGGAAGGAACTGCAGCACCACCTCCTGGGCAGTGGTGGGTGACACTCTGGGGCAGCACGGCTCACCTGCTGTGTAATGACTTCCTTGGGGAACACCCACTGGGCCGGGTGGCCCCGTTGGGCGAGATTCTGCACAAACTCCATCGTGTGCTGGCTCGTGAGCCTCCTCACTAAGTACACCCGGAACCAGTCGTTCTTGGCTCGGGAACAGAAGTGCTCAACGTGCTGCAGATAATGCTGCTTTTCTTCAGCCATCTCTGGAGAGGGCAGTGAGAGAGTGGGTGAGTGCAGGTGACTGAGACTAAGCATTAGCCAGCGTCCTGGCCATGGAGCTGCTCAAGAGTATGGGGATTCTGCCTTCGTTTACAGCACAAGCAGTCCAGAAGAAAGAGGTCAGAGTAAGGGGCAATCTTATTTTAAGAAGGAGTTTCCCATATTCTGGCTTTCTAAGGAATGGGGACTTTTGCCCAAGGTGAAGCAAGACTTGCCTGAGCCAGTGTGAAGTTCAAAGAGGAAGTCAGAAGCCCTGTCCAGACAGAGGCGCACCCGAGCCATCTCCTGCAGGTATTTAATGGAAGCCTCCTTAGTTGGGTCACGTCTTGATGGGGAATAAGACTTAAGGAAAAGACACTCTTCTCGTAGGTAGTTCAGTTCCTCGTTCTCAGAGAAAGCACTGATTTTCTCATGTATTGAATCCTGAGGAGCAGAGTGAGAATGAAAGAGGGTTAGTCTTTTCAATGATGTAAGCCCTTCTACAATGGCCAGTGTGACTGCAGATCGATGGGCAGGGGAGGAAACACACAGAGCTACATTGTTCGGGCTGTAAATGTGATGTTTTTCCAATCATGGAAAATTGACATTCCTTCTTATTTTAGGGGCAAGACTGGGAAAGGAGGACTACAAGGAAAATTCTTTGTCAAATTTAACTGAGTTCATCTCCACTAGGAACTTTTGGAAATGAGTAAAATATGACGGGAAGAAAAATTAAACATGTGTGGTCTTGGCACCCAAGACACCACCGCTAGTTCCCTTGGTGGGGTCACTTCTAGGCTGTGTCTGCTCATGGTCACCCAGATGACAATGGAGACAACTCCCGAGGGCAGTGTCTTTGAAACCTTCTTTCCCAGTGGAACAGAGCTTCTGTTAATTTTGCCGATTGAAACGACATGTGCCCATTGTCAGAACCACTCCCCATGTGATAGATCACGTGGTTCCGAGAGATGGCTAAAAACATGCAGGGAAGTGAGGCCTTACCTCGAGGCAGTTGATAAAGAGTGTGTAAAGCTCAGTTTTATCTTCAGTGAGGAATACTTTCTTTTCTAATGTAGACAAGTACTTCTGAAGATAATCTTTTATTTCCTGGAAGCTGTGGAAAGAGGGATGTGGTACAGGTAACCCGTACCTGAAGAGTCACTATAAACGCACCCACACATCCCTGTTGTGTTGAGTCCTTTCATCTGTACTAAGTGTTGGAAGCTGTTCACATTCATAGATCAAGTCATTAAAAAACAGCCAACAACACCCCAAAAAAGTCCAGGACCTGATGGCTTCACCAGGGAATTCTACCCTACATTCAGAGAAGAGCTGACATCAATTCTACTCAAATTATCCGCGAATATGGTGAAAGGACTGTCAATTCCAACTTTCTTCTAGCAGCAGCCAAGCAGCGTTCCCCAATGAGACCAAGACATTACCAGAACAGAATGCTAGACCAATACCACATAGGAACATGAATGTGGAAACACTAGCTACTAGCATCCAACAGAATACTAAAAAAAGAAAAATACATCATGATAAAATGGGATTCATACGAGGTATATAAGGATGGCACAACATTAGAAAAGCAATTGATGTACTCCTCCATATAAATAAAACAAAGGAAAAGAACTACATGATCACATCAATTGCTGCAGAAAAGACAGACAGTTGACAAAATCCCATAACACTTCCAAAAAGCCCTGATGGCATAGTGGTTGTGCAATGGTCTACTAATTGCAAGGCCAACAGTTTGAAACCACTAGCTGCTCTGGGGGAGAAAGATGAGGCGTTCTACTCCCTTGAAGAGTTTGTTTTGGAAACCCACAGGAGCAGTTTTACCTTGGCCTGTAGGGTCTCTATGAATCAGAATCAACGCAATATAGTCAGTGAGTTGAACATCCATTCCTGATACAAGGACTTCACAAAATAGGGATAGATGGAAAATTCCTCGTCATAATGAAGCCATAAATGCAAAAGTAATGGCCAACGTTTCGCTCAATAAGAAGAAATGAAAGCATGCTTCTTGAGAACTGGAACCAGACAAGGTTATCCCTTAGAAACACTTTTCTTCACTATTGTGTTGGAAGTCTTAGCCATTACAGAACTGCTGGAGAACCAAAAGAAAGCAAATGCATCTACACTGGCAGAGGGGACGTAAAACTCTATTTGCAGATCAGATGATTCTAGGCACAGAATACCCCAAAGACAGTTCGTCGTGGACACTTCTCAGCTGTGCAAGATGCTCCGGCGTTTCCCTCTCCCACTTCATCCCCCGGGGGATGCTCCGGGGGCAGTTGGACACAAGCTCCAGTTCTTTGCTCTAGACCACACTATCCAAGCATATGGACTTCGCACATCAAAATGAATGCAAATCACATAGCCCCAAAAGAGGTTCTTTACGGGTCTCAAGTCAGCTCTCCCTACCTGTCTTGCAAGTGACTGAGAAGCACAGTAAGCCATTTTAAAGAACCAGTAAGTGTGTGAGTTCAGCACTAGTACAGATTTGTGGTTATTTCAAAATCCTTCAGGAGTCCTGTTTGAACAGACTATGTCACAAATGACGGAACAGAAGCGAAACAAAATGTCCACAAAGATGCCAAAAGGATCTGTGTGTGCATGTCCATATAAACTCATCTGAGTTTGCGTTGAGACGTAAAAGAGCTGTTTCTGCAAGCACTTCTTTTACAGTGTTTGCGTTTTCCCAACACTCCAAAGTCTATGCTGTCAAATCCGAATTCAGGATGCGTACACCGAGGGTCTTCTGAGCGAATACTTGTGAATTCATGTAAGTGTTCAAAGAATTTCCTAAAATATAATTTCACAAGAATGCCCAGCTTTGGCAGGTGGTCTTAGGGACTTCTCTACCAATTCATGGAATCAGGGAAATCAGGAGTGGAAATAAAACTGGGAGGACATCTAGGAAATTGAGGGTGAGAGATTCTAAGTTTCTAGTCTCAAGTCACAAAACAGGCTGCTGTAGAACTAGGATGGGAATGTCAGCTTCCTGACTCCTGAGCTCCTGCACACTGCAGAACTTCATGGGCCTTTCCCAATTATGTTGTTTTTCCTTTGCTAAATAGGCGCTTGTTATTGTGCTAAAGATACTGGTCTCCATGTGAAAACACCCAACTAATACATAGACAAGTGAACCAGGAGGTCTCACTTGAAACACTTCTCAGAGTTAGGAGCTAGCTACTATTTATGAAAATAAAAGGGAGAGCCATAATTGGTAGGTGGGGCAAAGAGTCAAGGCAGTTCTCGACATGAGTCCCCTTACCTGTACTTCAACAGCAGTTTCAGTACCACTGAGCGGATGACAGGAGTCTTATCCACCACGTCATCAAACGGGGAGAGAGATTTTGTGTGCTCACAATGTCCTTAAACCAGACAGAAACAGGCAGCTCAGTGCACTTCACACACACAAAGATGAGGCGGAGGACTGAGTTGTGAGGCCTGTCAGAAGAAAGCAACTTACTCTGGGGGGCCTCTCGCAAGAGCTCCTTTTGAACAAAGAGTAGAGACAGCAGGGCCTCGATGACGTCCCTCTGAGGGGGAGTGTTGTCCTTGAAGCACATGGTGGAAACCACATCTACAAAGAAACTGTTGCACATGTGCCGGAACCGGGCGTGCTTCTCGATGGCATCCCTTAGGAATGGGCAAAACATGGTCACAGGGTCTGCAGTTTGCAATACAGATGACTTGGGATTTGGATGGCATTTTTCCCCCTATCTTAAAAGATAAGTTTCTTTACTTTGATTAGAACTGGTTTTCAAAACCATCACAACACAATAGAGGCTGATCTCCCCTCAGGAACACATGGATCGTTTAGGCAGCAATACCCTTGATGCCCCCAAGGTGTGTCAGAGAACCCCATCCACGAGGCTCACCCTGTGCTCCAGTTCCAGGAGACACCAGAGGGCAGGAGGGGCAGGAAGCAGAGCTGGTGCAGAGCTGGGCGGGGACGCTAAGTCCACAGAGCACCAGCTAATCTAACCACTTGGTGTCCAAAGCAGTTAGCCCGGAGGGCTGGTTCTACCCTCAGGCCATGGAACAAGAGGGGCACTTCTGCACCAGGAGGATGAGCTTATAGGGATAAACCAGTTGTGTCTACATTTACTGGGTCTCTTGGGATGGCTTTATTTAATTTATAACTTTCTGGTTCATCACTTTTGATTTTGCTGCCCACCAAATCTACAAATGCAGATCTTGGGCAGAGAATAATTTTGAGACTCTAGATGTTTAGAAAGATATCTGTAAGTGACAGGATCTTATGTTAGCTCTCTGAAGTCAGGTTTTTTTCTGTAAGAAGATAAATGGAGTTTATATTTCTGAATACTGCTTTTTAAAAACATAAAGGAAAGCCTTCTTAGGAGAAAAGGTACTTGTTTACCTGTGCTGTTGGGAAACAGTCAGATAGAAGTTGTCTGGCAAGTCAGTTAAACACAAGGGACATCTCATCTGCCCTGGGATGAGCCAGGACTGGATGCAGCCTTTACAGTATACGTGGTCACAGGGCAGGCAGGCGGGATCTTGTGCATCTCCCAGGCAAATGGGGCATGGCTGCACCCCAAACCTAGACTCAAGAAGGGTAGGGTCAGTCCCGAAGACATGGCAACCATGAAAAGTGAAAAATGCACACAGACCTGAATCCTCCTCTTTGGATCCTGAGCCAGACACCTACCTGGTGAGGGTCTTGCTGGCCCGCTCCTTACATTCACAGAGAGTACTCATTACCGCTGCAAAAGGCCTGTAGGTCTTGATGTCAGAGTTCCCTTGCAGACACTGAACGGAAAAGACAGCAAGGAGGGAGCTCATGAGCAACAACGGCAAAGGGCAGAGGTGGCAGGGCAGGCGGGTTTCTCTCTCTCCAGTTTCTTTTCCGTTGGATACCCTTCCTGTGTGATCCTGCTGCTTCGTGGGAGGACTAAGATGCTCAACTTCTGATTTTTTTTTTTACTATCTCTCCTTGTTCTTTTAGAGCCCTCCTTGCTCCCCATTTTGAGATATTGGCATGTTTGCTCGAAATCCAGAGACGGGCATGCTGTTCCCAAATTGCTACTTTTACCCCCTATGTATACCAGGGCAAACAATGTGTTGTTTTGTGCACCTCTTTTTACACCTGATAGCCGGGATTGCACTCTGTCACAGGCTCCTACAGGGGGCTTGCCTTGTTCCCTGGTAGACATTTCCCCTCATTCACGTCAGCTACAATGGCACGCCCACTGTTGACTATTCCCTAAACCCACTGCGATCCAGTAGGTTCCGACTCATAGCAGCCCTGCAGGACAAAGCTGAGCTACCCCACAGTTTACCAAACAGCCTCGTCGGTTCTCCTGCAGCGCGGCTGCTGCGTTTCACCCGCCCGCTGATGAACCCACAGTGCCAACAGTCAGTGCATTTAAAATGCTTGCACGCATTTTTCAATGACCACTCTGTACCCAACGTTCCTGCATGTACAAACTGGAAGGTTGTAAATCGAGGGTATAAGTTTGAAAGTGGAAATGCTGTTTTTTAAGAAATGCACATCGGCAACATACAGAAGGGTGGGATTTGTGGGGAGGCTTCTGGGATTGTGAGGTTAGGCCTGATGTTTGTTATAAAGGTGGTTATATAATGTATGCCAGGGGAAGGAGCCCTGGGAGTACAGTGTATTAAGCATTGGACTGTTAAGTACAAGGTTGGTGGTTCAAACCTATCAGCTGCTCCTTTTAGAAAGATGAGGCTGCCTGCTCGCATGGACAGTTTGCAGTTTGGGAAACTCTGGAGCAGCCCCGTGCGACCCTATAGGGTCACTGTGAGTCACCATGGAGTTGATGGCAGTAGGTTTGGTTTGGGGAAGGCGCACAGACAGAATGTTCATCAGCTAAAGTCCCTTCTCTCCTACTTTCCCCATAGTATCTTCTTTTTTTCAAAATAGGCATGATGGTTGAGGTTTATTGAATGATTTCTCCTTTTGAAATTATCACAGTATAATGGTGTGTATGTGTCTATGTGTATGTGTATGATACTCTGCTAAACATGGTGGGTAGCAGTGGATTTTAAACTTAATCAGTACTTTATGACTTACAATTCTTTGCTACTGAGAATGACCAGTCTGTGCTTTTCTCTTCGGGGTGAAAGACGGAACTGAGGGGCTAGCTGGTGCGCTCATGTCGTGTTCACAGGTTGCAGTGAGTAGAGTCCACCTTTTGCTCTGGGAGGTCACCACTGGGAAGGGTAGTTACACCCATGGTGACTTTCCTACAGAGACACTGTCCTGTCCCATCACCAGCTTTATAAGGGTGTGGGAGGGCAGAGGCCTCTCTGTTTCCTAGCTAGGGGAGCTGACAGTTCCAGGGAGCCGCCCTCCAAGGCCCAGTGGGGTTTGCTCCTCCTTTCCAGTGGCTTCCCAAGCATCTTCTTGCCCCCTTGGTTCCCGTTCTGCATACACTTAACTGGAGGGCATCCTATGCCTGCAACTGACCCTTCAGCGATGCACTCTGATGAACAACCAGAGAGGGCGTGTCATTACACACTTAACATGGAAGGAGCGGGCAGCTCGGGGCGAGAGCACGTTGCTCTGCGCTCCCAGATGGCCACGTCCAGAGCCACGAGGGAGCATGCACGTAGAGTCAGGTTGAGGAATGAGGTGGAACAAGGCCAGGCACCGACCTTGTTGAGGGAGGCAGTACAGTCCATCACCAGCGAGTGCAGCTCCGGGATCTGGCTCTGGGTCCCCAGGAGCACGTGCTCCACGAAGAGGGAAATGGAAAAAATGCGGTTCCACTGGGTCCTGTGCAAAGAGGGGGTCACTCTCTCAGTTCTGGGGACAACGCCTGAGACTGACAGAGGGGAGGACAGCCCCGGAGCCAGGCAGGGAGTTCAGAGAAAGAACAGGACCCGAGGAATGAGGGACAATGGTAGAGAGGACTGGCCTCTGGCCGGAACCCCTGACATGCTGTCTCCATGCCCCGTGGGGGCACTGAGCAGCACATGCCTCTGCCTTCACCCCCAGTGCTCCCCACCCACCTGCTGCAGGCCTTTCCCCCAGCAGGTCGGACCCAGCTGAGAGCATGTCTCAGGGATAATCTCCCAGGAAGTCAGTTGCACTGTTAATCCCTCTCCGCCTCCCGTCTGGGCTGAGTGTCCTTCTGTCACGGCACAGGGCCATCATGGTCTGCTGACTGCCTGGCCTGAATGTGCCCTCCCCTTCCTCTGGGCCTCTGCTCTTTGATGGAATGTCACTGGTCATAGGAGCTGGTGTGGGGGAGGGAGGAGGGAGAGCCTTTCCCTGGCTGTGCCTGCTGCTCTTGCTTACAGGGTGCTGAGCTCGTGGGGGCTGGCACCCAGGCCTCACCTGAGCTCCCTGACGAGCGCTGTGGTCACGTTCCCGCTGCCTTGCATGTGCACCTCAGAACACAGCAACTCCAGCGGTGTGGACAGGTCCTTCACCGTCTGCAGCCAGGCCTGGGGGGTGGGCTGTAGGGCGTCCCTCGTCAGCAGCTCAACACAGGCCATGGCTGCAAGCGCATCCAGCGTCTGCACAGATGGACAGAGAACAGGCAGTGACTGAGTACCCCTTCCCCAACCGCCCTGTAACCCCGAGCCCCTGCTGTTAGCCCAGAGTGTCCTCGGCTCCAGACTCATAACGGACTTGCTCATTGTCCTGGGACACAGCACGTGTTAGCTGCTGTGTGATGTTCCCAACATCTCTGACTACACTGACACCTGTGTCCCATGATGTCTCCCTGTGGGACATGGCCCTATAAGCTTGTCTCTGGGTGGCCTAAATGGTTAAGTGCTGGGCTATGAACTGGAAGGTGAGCAGTTCACATCCCCCCCTAGGTCCCAAGAAAGTAAGGCCTGGCGGTCTGCTGCTGAAAGGTTCACACACATGGAGTCGCCATGAGCCAGATGCTACTGAACGGTATCTGAGGACACCCCGTAAGTTTTCCATTCCCAGGGTGGGGTCGGACCCTCCCACTCAAGAAGGCTGAGCCCTTGGCCTCCAAGCTCCTCCATGTGCCCACAAGAGCCTTACCATCTCATACTCGGGCAGGCGGCGGCTCTCCACTGCTTCTGTCAGGCTGTCTAGGATTTGCGGACAGACAGCCAGGATCCGAGAGAAGTTCTGCAGCCGGCTCCTGAAGTGCTGATAGGCAAGGTGCACCCACGGCAGGGACACCTCGTCCTCTGGCCTTGCTGCCACCGCTCTCAGCTGGCCCATGCAGGACCTCAGAGCCAGCTGGAGAAACTGGAGAACAAGCAGCGTTTACACGACAGACAACCCTTTCCCTGTCTTGCATCCAGCCCACACGCCACAGGTGTCACACTAATCCCCCACTTGGTACTGACCTGCAACTCCTGCTCCGTGCTCACGCGCATGGTCAAGAGCAGGAAGTCCTTCAAGTACCACTGGAGCAGTGTTTGCTGCTGCTCTCCACCGAGTCGAGCGAGAAACCGGCCCAGAGGAGTTTGCTGGAAGATCGCCACTAGCTTCTCTGACAGTCCTGCCGACGGAAAGCAGACATGGTTGCCCTGCTCTTGCTCACGGAGCAGGGGTCTCTGAGTCAGGACGGGCCTCAGAGAGGAGTGAGCGGGCTGGCGTTATGGAGAATGAAAGGGAGGGTCCCTTCCAGATACTTTAGGCAGTGTTCGAGTGGAATAGCAGGTACACTCAGAAGATGGGACAGAGTTCTTACCTACCTAGGAAATAAACTCATTGCCACGTATTCTGACCTGTTGATCATTTTAAGGTCATTCTGTATAGAAGAAGTGAGATTTTTCCAAAATGCTGTGTCATAATTGTGTTTCCCAGAAGGACTGCGTTCAGGTGCCTGGCAGGGTGAAGTGCCCTGTCCGGGCTGTGTGTCAGCAGTTTCTCCGACAGCTCATTTGAGGGAAGAAGGTGCTGAGAAAGGTCCCACTGGGAACAGCTGCTCAGTCCTGTCACCTCCTTGCCAGAGCCTTTGATAGGGAATGGGGAGCAGGCTCTCTTCCTGTTGGCCATGTCCCACTTCACCTCCTCCCTGGCCACCACATGGCTAAGACCCATCCAAGAGAATCCCTTGTCCATGGGACCTCTGACCCTTACTGGAGCCTATTTCGTCCAGTGCACACCACAGTGTAGCAGCCATTTGTTGTCACTGGCTTACTGTAAGACAGTCTCCAGTGAGTAAAAGACTGATTTGCCTGTCTGCCTGCCTGTCTGTCTGTCCATCAGTCTCTCTGGAGGTGGCCTCACCTTCAGCATCGGTGATGTATTGAGCCTGGACCCACAGCTCCTCCAGGTAGTCCTTGATTCTCCAGCTGAACGGGACGCTGTTGTCTGAAAGCTTCATGTTGTTCTGCACCACAATGTGGGACATCTCACTCTGAGACCTGCAGGAGCCACCGGAGGACAAAGCATATGGTCAGTGGTGGTGTGTCACTCAGGACAGAACAAGGTCCGTCACTGACACCATCGCTTCAACCCTTAAAGCCAAGGGACTTCAGTGACTCCAAGAAGATCCCAGTGGTCTACTACGCTTCACATGGCTGAGGGGTTCTGTCTGAGGAACCACGAGATTACCTTCGTGTGATGCCTTTGCTCACAAACACACAGAAAAAACAAGTCACCACCCAAGTCTGGCCAAACTAGGGTTCTAGTGTCCTCTGTTGCTAGGTGCCATTGAGTCAGTTTCTGCTCATAGCGACCCCATGCGACAGAGCAGCACCCCCATAGGGTTTCCTGGGCTGAAATCCTTAAGAGAGAAGGTGACCAAGTCTTACAGCAAACCCCAACCTTTCAGTTGGCAACTGAAGACTTAGCCGTTGCACCAGTGTACTACCTTGCTTCACCTAGACCCCCTCTTCCCTTCCCTCGGCAGCGTAGAGAGACACAGCTCCCCTAGTAGTTCCTTCTATCACGGTTCATCAGTAGAATCTTATCTTGTAAGTATTTCTCCTGGCGACTGAACTCCATTTGCTCGGATGCTCTTAAACAGCTTAGAGCCCAGAGTAGAGGCCCTCCAAGGTCCAGACAGAAAGCTTCTATGAGACCAGTTAAGCATGTGTCATATGATGAGACTCAAGGGTAGGCTGGCGGGTACCCATCATAGACTGAGGAGCAGGGAGAAGAAAACACACCCAAAAGCTCTCCTTGTATGCAGCCTCGCGGCGGTGTGAGAAGAGCCTGGCTCGTTTAACCCTGCGGGATGCTCTGAGGGCAGGGAAACCCAGGAGGGCTAAGAAAGAAACAAAGCATTTCTCAGAGCCGTAGTGAACTCCTTTGGGGGGCTGTAATGCCCAAATCCGTATGTTGGGTCGGTTCCGGCTCATGGGGACTCTGTGTATAACAGAAGGAAACACTGTCTAGCACGGTAGTTCTCAAACTCCCAATGCCACAACCCTTTAATAGTTCTCCTCATGTTGTGGTGACCCTGTATGTGGGCGGACCCGCCTGAACACGGATAGAGGAGCGGTGTCACGGCTCCTAAGACCATCGGAAATATGGTCTTAGGTGACCACTGTGAAAGGGTCGTTCAACCTCTAAAGGAGTTGTGACTCATGGGCAGAGAACCGCTGGTCTGGCATCACCGTCACAGTGGTGGTTGGGTTTGGTCCCCTGATTGCAGCCACTTTGTCAATGCATCTTCATGAGGGTCTTCCTCTCTTCTGCCGACTGAGGACTTTACCAAGCATCATGTCCTTCTCCAGGGGATGGTCCTCCTGATTATATGGCCAAAGTCCATGAGATGAATGGCCATTGCAATGGATGATTAAACCTAGCAGAGCAGCAGGAAGTGCTGGGGTTGGTAACGTAAGTGGGAAGGTAGGGGAATGTCTGGCCTGCACTGTAGAGGAATCAGTGCAGGACTGATGCAGATGGCGGCCTGCGTACGCCTTGTGCAGTCCGAGGAGGTCAGCTGTGGCCCCGTGTAATTGCAATGCCATCATCCTTTAGGCTCCCCAAAGAGCAACCAACTACAGTGTGGTTCTAAAGCTGACAACCTATGTCTCATCATACTTGACCAAGTGTCCTCACGTTGCTGTGAAGCTATGCCTTTCACCCTCGCCCATCAAAAGACGCTTCCCGTGCACCTTGTATCATTCACCACCAGAGGAATGTTGAGAAGTTTAATGTCACTGAAGATAAACATCCAGAGATCTCTTGCCCAGGATGGAAAATCAGGACTCATTAGCAGCTCAAGGTTGCCGTCTCTGTCGATGAACGATATTGTACTGGCCAGGGGAGCAGTGACCGCATTCTGGAGTCGCTTCCACAGGGTGTTCCTGCAGCACAGAGCAGAGGTTGCAGCCAGGTTACAGCGTACAATAATCAGGGGAGAGGGTGACTCAGGCACCATGTACCCGTGGGAGAATGGGCAACACTGACAGTGTCATCAGCATGGAATCGCTGTTGTCTTTTGACACCCAGCTTCTCCTAGAAGTGTCACAAAGTATCTTGTTATAAACTCCCCACAATAGCAGTGGCAATAAAATGAATTTCTGTCATTTTCAAGCACTAGAAACGAGAGTTGGAAAAGTCTAAGATTCAAGGCAAAACTAGATTGGGATTTAATTTGCCGATTTAAGAGATCAAGTAGCATTGTATACATTTTGTTTCTATGAAGTGGCTTCAAAAGATTCATGAAAATATGGCAGTAAAAGTCTACAAACTTTTTGAACCTCCCTCAGTTTACTATATCCCAGGACAAATCATCATAATGTTCCGAGAGTACAGTAGTGACAAAATGTATCTGGAAACAATGTCTCAATATCGGAAAGAAATTGGTGTGGATAGGATATAATAAAGAAGAGACCAAAGAGTTCATTTCAGACAAGGCAACACGTTTATCTCGGACTTTTAGTTTATTGTTACTCTTGCTGCTTATGCCATCTGAGGAGTATGTCTACACTATCTCTTGTGGTTATATGTTTACAGATAACAAAAACTATAATTCATTTAAAAATGAATTATATGAAGTCTATTACTAGGTAATTAATATCGGGCAGAAAAATGCAGCCCATATTTTTTAAAGAATAGAATTAATAGTACTTTTATGTAAGTTCACAGAAACTTGGGAGAATTTCCAAGGTCTACTGAGAAAACGAAGCATGCTCAAGATCAAAGCGATACTGATTTCGGGAGAAAGACTGAACTGGAGAAAGTGCCGAGACTAGAACCGTGAGAGGTCAAGCTGGCTGGGAGGACCGGAGAACGGTTGAGCATTGTTCAGCTGTACCTGCAGACTTTTGGGGGGGTGTAAGAAATTAAAGTATAAAGACTACAAAGATTTGGGAGTTTAGCCCCAACGGCGCAGCAGATCTAAGTCCCCCCAAAACAGGATGGTGAGTGGAGCTAGACACCAAAGATGGGGGAAGGAAAGGGACCCAGTTCCGAGTGCTGGCTGCAGAAGTGCTCAGACACCACCAGTGAGAGCGGAGCCCTAGGGACTGAGAGCTCAGGGCTGCAGTCAGAGCAGCACAGTGACCGGTGGACCTGAGACAGTGACAGTGGAACGGGAGAGTGAAAATGCAGAACGTGAAAAATATGAAGACAATCCACAAAGCATAACCAGGGAGAGGAAAGTATTTCTCGGCTCATGTCTCATCTGACAGCATTCCCTCAGATGGTATCGTTAGGAAGGAAATGAAGGCTAACAACAGGGGGGGAAATGGAGGCAGAACAACCAGTGCATAAGATTCCCCTTTCCCTTTAACATGGTGTTCTTCACATCAACTCTTGTTGACCACACAGAGGCCAGTGCCCCAAACTGACTCAGGCCACAGACAGAGAAGCTGGACCTGGAAGGGCTTCCCTCACAGGCAGTAAACACCCTTTCAGAGAGGAGGAGGCAGCGCCAAAGCGAACTCACCCTAAGATGAAGCTGCCAGCCAGGGCGGCACATTCTTCTCCAGTGCACATAAACTCTCCCGAGATCATTAACGTTCAGTGTGCAAAGAAGGGGCAAGGGTTTTTAAATCATTTTATTGGGGGCTCGTACAATTCTTATCACAATCCATACATCCATCCACTGTGTCAAGCACATTTGTACATTTGTTGCCCTCATCATTCTCAACACATCTGTATCAGCTCCTCATTTTCCCCCTCCCTTCTCACTCCCCCCTCCCTCATGAACCCTTCATAATTCATAAATTATTATTATTTTGTCATGTCTTACACTGTCCTACGTCTCCCCTCGCCCACTTCTCTGTTGTGCATCCCCCAGGGAGGAGGTTATACATAGATTCTTGTAATTGATTCCCCCTTTCCACCCCACATTCCTTCCACACTCCAGGCATTGCCACTCTCAGCACTGGTCCTGAAGGGGTCATCTGTCCTGGATTCCCTGTGTTTCCAGTTCCTATCTGTATCAGTGTACATCCTCTGGTCTAGCCAGACTTGTAAGGTAGAATTGGGATCATGCATTTAAGAACTAGAAGAAAGTTATATGTTTCATCGTTGCTATCCTGCACTCTGACTGGCTCATCTCCTCCCCACAACCCTTCAGTAAGGCGGTGTCCAGTTGCCTACCAATGGGCTTTGAGTCTCCACTCTGGACTCACCCTCATATACAATGATATGACTTTTTGTTCTTTGATGCCTGATACTTGATCCCTTCGACAGCTCGTGGTCACACAGGCTGGTGTGCTTCTTCCATGTGTGGGTCAAGGTTTTACAGAGAAGACCATAAACAATAAAGGAACTCTTCTGGGGCCACTGTAGGAGGTTCCCTTTACTCCACATGGAGCCCGTGCAGCAGTGGTTACATACTGGATCAGCAGTTCAAATCTACCAGCCACTACTCCCATAATGAGTTGCAGTCTCAGAAACTCACAGGGGCAGTTTTACCCTGTTTTATAGGGTCACTATGAGTCGGCATCGCCTCAATAGCAATAAGCAAGTTTAGTTCACAGGTGAGCCCTGGTGGTGCAGTGATTAAGGCCCCAGCCGCTACCTGCAAAGTCAATGCTTCACACACATCAGCCACTCAGCAGGAGCAATAGGATCCCCATAAAGGCTGACAGTCTTGAAATACCCTCAGTAGACTCCATTCTGTCCTTCAGTGTCACTGAGTCTGAGTCTCCCCAATGGCAATGGGAGGGTTGCTTCACATAGTAAGCCTGGAGAGCTCCCTGCATGTCACTCTCAGTTTAAAGACCTAAAACAACAGCCACCCAGGGCTTATGACAAGCTGATGAATGTTTACCGTTCTACCATTACCTACCATTCTCTTTTATTATTATGAAAAATTATAAGCACACACAAAAGTAGAGACAAGAGTACACATACCCTCAGATAGCCACCATCGAGCTTCGTCCTGCACTCCCATAAAACAAAATGAAAACCAGCACCACCACCACCACCCCCACACACACTCACTCTCACAGCAAAATGACAGCAGTAAATTCATACCTATATAAATTTACACTGAATATACATGGATTAAATCTTCCAATTGAGAGAGTAGTAGACTGAATAAGAAAATAGGACCCATTAAAAGGATATTTGTAAGAGACACAACTTAAACACAAAGACAAAAGTAAACTAAAGTCAAAGAATGGGGGGGCGGGGGGAATCTATCCAGCAAATGGCAACCAAAAAACAACAGTGGCATTGTTAATTTCGGTAAGCTAGATTATAAGGCAAAAGCCAGCATAAGAGACATGGAAGGATATTATATAATGACTAAATGGTCGATCGATCAAGAAGGCAGAGCCAAAATAAATATCTATGCACCCAATGAAAGAGCCTCAAAATATATAAATCAAACTCCAAGGGAACTGAGGAGAGAAACAGACTGCTCTGCAGTAATTGCTGTTTGCTGTTGGGTGCTGGTGAGCTGGTTCCAACTCATAGCAACCCTGTGTACAACAGAGCGAGCTCTGCCTGGTCCTCCAGGACATGCCCAGAACACTGTACCCAGCAACACAGTATGTCTTCTTCTCCGGTGCACACGAAGCCCTGCAGAGCACCATCTCAGATCACAGCACTATGGAGTTAGAAACGAACAACAGGAAGATCAGGGGGAAAGTAAAATATGTGGAAACTGAGTAATAGCCTACTTAAAAACTACAGAATAACAGAAAAAAATGTTAACAAGAAGATTTTTTTTTTGGGGGGGGGGTAATCAAATCGGGAACAATAACAAAGAGAAGCAGTGCTCACTGGGAATTTTATATCAATAAATACCCACACATCAAAAGAGATGAAAGGACCAAAATCAATACCTAGTCCAACATTCAGAACAATTAGAAAAAGAACAACAAAATAAGCCTAAAGTCATCTCAAGAAAATAAATAATAAAAATGAAATAAATGAAACAAATAAATGAAATAAATGAAACAAAACCAAAAGAATCAACAAGACTGTCAGTTGGCTCTATATGAACAGATTAATAAAAACACCTGGAAATCTAACAAAGGAAAAGGAGGATACACAAATCGCACCAGTGACAAATGAAGTGGGTGATGTCAGGGCAAAACCCATGGACATAAAAAGGGTAATATAGAATCAAAAGGGAGACAATGTCAAGGAGTCCATGTAGAAAAAGGATGTTTGGAAACTGATTGTGGTAGCAAGTGTACAATGCTACTTGACATGATTGAAATATGGAATGAAATATGTATTAAATCCCAACTAATAAAAAGTACAAATAAAACATATCCTACATTAAAAAAAAATACAGATGTGGCGAAGAAAGCTGATGGTGTCCGGCTATCAAAAAGTATAGTGTCTGGGGTCTTAAAGGCTTGAAGGTAATCAAGCGGCCATCAAGCTCAGAAGCAACAAAACCCACATGGAAGAAGCACACCAGCCTATGCATCCACGAGGTGTTGAAGGGATCAGGTATAAGGCATCATCAGAACGAAAAATCTTACCATAATGAATGATGGAGGGAGTGCGGAGTGGAGATCCAAAGCCCATTAGTAGGCCACTGGAGATCCCCTTGTAGAGGGGTCTCAGGGAGGAGACGAGCCAGTCAGGGTGCGATGTAACAACGATGAGAAATACATCTTTCCTCTAGTTCCTAAATGTTTCCTCCCCGCTCCCACTACCATGACTCGAATTCGACCTTGCAAGTCTGGCTAGACCAGAGGATGTACACTGGTACAGATAGGAACTGAAAATACAGGGAATCCAGGGCAGATGAGCCCTATAGGACCAGTGGTGTGAGTGGCGAAACAGGGAGGGTAAAGGGAGAATGGGTAGGAAAGAGGGAACCGATTACAAGGAACTATATGTGACCTCCTCCCTGGGGGACAGACAACCGAAAAGTGGGTGAAGGGAGACGTCGGACAGGGCAAGATATGACAAAATACCAATTTATAAACTATCAAGGGCTCATGAGGGAGGGGGGAGCAGGGAGGGAGGGGAAAAATGAGGACCTAATGTCGGGGGTTTAAGTGGAGAGAAAATGTTTTGAGAATGATGTACAAATGCGCTTTACACAATTGATGTGTGTATGGATTGCGATAACAGTTGTATGAGCCCCTAATAAAATGTTTAAAAAAAAATACAGAGCCATACTGCAACAAATGAGATTTTAGAAATCTCCCCAAATTAACACAAACTCAAATCGAAAATTTGAACAGACCCATAACAAAATAAGTTGATCAGGTCAATAAAAGTCTACCAACAGAAAAAAGTTCACTGGTAAAGTCCACCAAAATAGCTATACAACT
This sequence comes from Echinops telfairi, assembly GCF_000313985.2. NCBI lineage: Eukaryota > Metazoa > Chordata > Mammalia > Afrosoricida > Tenrecidae > Echinops > Echinops telfairi. The sequence continues at coordinate 49,481,820 of NW_022111358.1, read as the reverse complement.
ATGTAAATGGATGCAGAAAAGGTATTCCAACATCGTTTCCTGATAAAAGCGCTCAGCAAAAATTTCTCAGCATATTTAAGTGCATGTATACAAATTCAGTGGCCAATATTAGTGTTATTATTCAATATTATGCTGGAAATCTTGGCTAGAGCTAACAGGCAAAGACGGGTAATTAAAGGCATCAAATTGGGAAAGAAATCAAACTCTATTCATGGTTGATGTTGTTGGGTGCCTTCAAGTTGGTTCCGACTCATCCAGACCCTGTGTATCCAGACCCTGTACACAATAGAATGAAACACTGCCCAGTCCTGCTTCATGTTCATGATTGTTCTAACGTTTGAGCCCATCATTGCAACCGCGTCAACCCATTTTGCCAAGGGTGTTCCTGTTTTTATGCCGCCTCTCTACTTTACCAAGCACTGTGTCCTTTTGCAGGACATGGTCTTTCCTGATAGCATGCTCAAGGTACCTGTATACTCGAGTATAAGAAGACCCAAATATCAGCCAAGGTACCTAATTTTACCACAAAAACTGCATAAAAAATGTGCTGAAAAACTCGGCTTATACATGAGTATTTATGGTATGTGGGATGAAGTCTCACTGTCTTTGCTTCTAAGGAGCATTCTTGCTGTACTTATTCCAAAACAGATTCGTTTGTTCCTCTGGCGTTATGGTTCTTTCAGCACCATAATTACAACGCATCCGTTCTTCTTTTCTCTTTCTTATTCATAGTGCAACTTTCACATGCTTGTGAGGCAATTCAAAGTACCATGGCTTGAGTCACATGCGGCACCTTAGTCCTCAGAGTAACATCCTTGCTCTCCAACACTTTAAAGATGCAATGTGTCCTTTGATCTCTTAACTGCTGCTTCCACGAGCACTGAATGTGGACCCAAGCTAGGCGAAACCCTTGACAACATCAACCTTTTCTCCATTTATCATAATGTTATTTCCTGGTCCAGTTGTGAGGCTTATTGTGTTCTTCACATTGAATTGTATTCCATACCTTGACAATGAGTTGTAATTCACACTGAAGGCTATGGTCCTTGATCTTTGCTAGCAAATGCTTCAAGTCCTGCTCGTTTTCAGCAAGCAAGGTTGTATCTTCTGCATCTTAGAGGAAGCTGCATTCTTCTTTGTATAATCCAGCTTCGCTGATGATTTGCTCAGCATACAGATTGAACAAGTATGGTGAGAGGCTACAACCCAGACACACACCTCTCCTGATTCTAAACCATGCAGTATGCCCATGTTCTGTTTGCATAACTGCCTCTTAATCCCTGCGCAGGTTCCATATGAGTGCAATAAAGTGTTCTGGAACTCCCAGTTTTCTCAAGGTTATTCATAGTTTGTAATGATCCACACATTAGTCAAATGATCCATTTGAGTAAATGCTTTGGCATAGTCAATAAAACACAAGTAAACATCTTTCTAGTATTCTCTGCTTTCGGCCAAAAGCCATCGGACCATCAGCAATTATGTCCCTTGTTCCACGTCCTCTTCTGAATCGAGCCCGAACCAGTGGCGGTTCCCTGTTAATGTACTGCTACAACCATTGTTGGAGGAGCTTTATCAAAATTTTACTTTCATGTAATATTACAGATATTGTTCTATAATTTGAGCATTCTGTGGGGTTACCTTTCTTTGGAACAAATAATGAGTATGTTCTAGTCAATTGGCCAGATAGTCGCCTTCCAAATGTCCTGGTATAGAGGAGTGAGTGCCTGTGGTGGCTCTTTAGGGTGATGGAACACTCGGATTGGTGTCTGTACCTTCCTGGAACCTCGTTCTTCGCTAATGGCATCGGTGCAACTTGGACTGCTTCCTTCAGCCCCATTGGTTCTTGCTCCCATGCTACCTCCAGAAATAGTGGAATGTCCACTTGTTCTTTATTTTTTTCCAACCATTTATTGGCATGTAATTCACATATCATACAATTCACTAGTTTGATCATATCAAGAAGAATTGTACAATAATCATCACAATTAGTTTTAGAACATTTTCTTCATTCTTTTTTTTCAAAATCATTTTATTGGGTGCGCTTTACAGATACCCTAACATTCCACAGGTCAATCACATCATTTTCTTCGTTCTTGTACTCATCGTTATTAGCTCCCCATTTCCCCCCAACCTCCCCTGCCAGACCCGTAAGGGATCATTAATCCATGTATTGCTTTTGTAGATTTACCTTCGACTAGTTCTTTTTGGTATAGTGATTGTGTAGTCTTATCTTCTTTTGCTGCTTCCTGAATCATTTGGTATTTTGCCTACAGGATCTTTCAATATTGAAACTTGAGGCCTGACGTTTTCCTTTTAAGATATGCTGAGTGTGTTCTTCCTTTTTAGTTTTCAAACTCGAGGTCTTTTGCACATTTCATTATTTTATTTTTGTCTTCTCGAGCTGCTTGAATTTTCTATTCAGCTCTTTGACTTCATCATCATTTTTTCATTTGTTTTAGCTACTCTATGATTAAGAGCAAGTTTCAAAGGCTCTGCTGACCTCCACTTGACCTTTTCTACTTTCCTTTCTCTTTGATTACCTTTCACTTTCTCTATGCATGCCGTTCTTGGTGTCACCCTCGAGCTCATCGAGTCGTTACTGCGCATTGCATTAAATCTCCTCTGGAGATTGCCTCAGAGTTCAGGTGGGATAGACTCAAGGTTGGATGTTGAGATTGCCTCAGAGTTCAGGTGGGATAGACTCGAGGTTGGATCTTGGCTCTCATGGACTTGTTTTCTGCAGTTTCAACTGAACTCTTACATGTGAGTCAGCCCCAGGCCTGGTTTTAGCTGCTGATACTTAGCATCTCCACGATCTCTTCCCACAGATGTACTCAGTTTTATTTTTGTGTGTTCAATCTGGAGAAATCCACGTGGCCAGTCATCTTTTGTGTTGAAAAAAAAGATATTTGTGATGAAAAAGTCATTGGTCGTGTGATCAAGTCATTTGGTTAAGCAACATTCTGTCATGCAATCTCAGGTTTCCTCCTGTCACCAAGGCCATACTTTCCAACGACTGTTCCTTCCTCTTTGCTTCCAACTTTTGCGTTCCAATTACCAATTATCAATGCACCTTGATTGAATGTTTTATCAATTTTAGGCTAAATGTGTTGGTAGAATTCTTCCACTTCTTCATCATGAACTTTAGTGGTATAAATCTGAGTAATAGTTGTATTGGTTGGATTTCCTTGACATCAAGTAGATGTACTCCTATCACAGACAGCACGGTACTGTGAGATGGATATTCAAATGTCCTGTAAGATTATGAATGTACCTTGGGCCTTCACTCAAGTATCCCTCAATGCAAGAACATTTTGCTCTATTAAACTGGCATTCCATGATACTCACCTTCCCGACACGATCACTGAAGACAAAGTGGGACATAAGCAAATGTGGTGAAGAAAGCTGATGGTGCCCAGCTATCAAAAGATATAGTGTCTGGGGTCTTAAAGGTCTGAAGGTAAATAAGCAGCCATCTAGCTCAGAAGCAACAAAGCCTACATGGAAGAAGCACACCAGCCTGTGTGACCATGAGGTATCGAAGGGATCAGGTATCAGGCATCAAAAAACAAAAAATCAAATCACTGTGAATGAGGGGGAGTGCAAATTGGGGACCCAAGACCCATCTGTAGACAAATGGACATCCCTTTACAGAAGGGTCGTGGGGAGGAGACGAGCCAGTCAGGGTGCAGCGTAAGCAATGATGAAACATGCAACTTTCCTCTAGTTCCTAAATGCTTCCTCCCCTCACCCCCTCACATCCCCCCCAACACACACTGTTATGATCCCAATTCTACCTTACAAATCTGGCTAGACCAGAGGATGTACACTGGTACAGATAGGATCTGGAAATACAGGGAATCCAGGACAGATAATCCCTTCAGGACCAGTACTGAGAGAGGCGATACCAGGAGGGTAGGGTAGAAAGGAGGAACCAATTACAAGGATCTACATATAACCTCCTCCCTGGGGGATGGACAACAGAAAAGTGGGTGAAGGGAGACGTCTGACAGTGTAAGATATGACAAAATAATAATCTATAAATTATCAAGTGTTTATGAGGGAGTGGGGAGCAGGGAGGGGGGGTGGAATACAAGCCCCGGATAAAATAATTTTAAAAAATCAAAAAACAGATGATGAATGTAGCATCATTCCCCCTACTTGTGTCATTCCTAGAATAGTAAACTATGATTCTCTGATTCAAGATGGCCAATACCAGGCCATCTCAGCTCACTGATACCTAGAATGCCAATTTCTATGGGTTTCATTTAATTTTTTACAACTTCCAATTTTCCTAGATTCCTACTTCAAATATTCCAAGTTCTGATGACTGACTGATGTTGGGCTGCTTTTCTCATTTTGAGCTGTGCCCCATCAGAAAATGCAGGTCCCAGAGGTTTCCTTTCGCAGGCTTTCCTCCGTCCATGGCCTCCTGGTCTGCTTGACCACGAGAAGGCAGCTCTGCCGAGTCAGGTTTGGAGTGCCTTCCAACGGGAGGGACTCATCTCCTGGCACCGTCGTCAACCATGTTCTGCTTCCTTCACGAGGTTTCCTCAGGAAAATGTTTCTGACAACGTTACAATTCTGTCCATACGGGGTTCTGTGTCTAAGTCCTCAGGAGTGGGCAGCGCTCTTCAGAGTTTGTTCGTAGTCTGAAAGCTCTGCTGACACCTGCTCGTAGTCTCCAGCATCACAACAACACAAAAGCCACCACAGTATGACAAACTGACTAGGACTTCCTAAAATTAGACACGGATGCGCACCAAAAGATTTCATCAAAAGAATAAAAAAGGAATCCAGAGTCTGAGAAAATGTTTTGGCAAAGACATATCAGGCTAGCGACTATCCTCTAAAATTTATAGAAAAACCTAAAATGTGTAGAAAAAAATTTAAATGTGGCCAACAAACATGAAGAAATGATTCTGGCTGATACCAAGGGCTGAAGTAGAAAGAAAATGTTTTGAGAATGATGATGGCAACAAATGTGCTAATGTGCTTGACACAAGGGATGTATGTATGGATTGTGAGAAGAGTTGTACAAGCCACCAATAAAATGATTTATAAAAAAAAGAAGAAATGTCCCCGATCATTAACCATCTGAGAGATGCAAGTTAAAACTATTATGAAATACCATCTCACCCCAGAATTAATAGAAAACTCAAAAATCTCACTGCTGTCGAATCAATTCTAACTCATAGCAACCCTGTAGAACAGGGTAGAACTGTCTCTGTGGATTTCTGAGACTATAAATCTTTACAGTAGTAGAAAGCCTCATTTTTCTCCTGCAGAATGACTGGTGGTTTTGAACTGCTAGCCTTGCAGTTAGCAGCCCAAGGCATAACTCATGACACCAACCGTGGAGAGACTGGCACCCTCATGGACTGTTGATAGGACTGTAAACTATGCAACCACTGTGGAAAATGATATGGTGCTTCTCTCAAAAGATGGAACTAGACATATTATGTGATCCAGCAATCCCAACGCTTGGTATATAGCCCAGAGAAATAAAAGCCACAACACAAGATGATAGATGCACACTCATGTTCATTGCTGCACTATCCATACCAGCAAAAACATGGAAATGATCTAAATATCCACAGATGGAACAATGGAGAAACAAAGTATAATACATGTACACAGTGGAATACATCAAATAGTAACGACAGATCTGCAAAAACACCTTAACATGGATAAACATGGAGGACATTACACTGAGTGAAATAAGAATCACAAAAGGACAGTTATCCTATGAAACCACGATTTTAAAAGAAAAGATTTTCATACTAAAAGAAACATTCTTTGATCATTACCAAGGGTGTAGGGGGCAGGCGGGGTGGTTACTAGCTAGAAGGTAGACAGATGTTACCTGGGGTAAAGGGAAGGCGATATGTAAGAGAGGTTGGCAAGGAAAAATGGAGGCAGGAAGAGACATTGGGAGGAATGCAAGAGTTAAAAACAGCAGAGGCACACACTGCTACATACACAATCCGCCATACAATGACCTCCACGGGGGCACGGGGACAGACACAGAGGCAGAGCAGGTATAGGAGGGGGGGTGGGGGCTGGAACTACATCCACAGAAATATATAGGGGAGAAATTTGAGAGGAAAAATTTTTACATGTGTATTTACCAGCGCTGCAGATATATCCATGAATGAGATGGGGCAGACAGAAGGCAAAATTGAGAACATAACAAAGTACCTTGAGGGGATGGATCAGTGGTCCTGGGAGCTGATGACCATGGTCATGGAGGACACCAAGGGCAATTGGCATGACAGAGTCCACAAAGCCAGTATTCTACATTCCTACCTTGGTGAGTAGCAATTGGGGTGCTAAAAGCCTCTGAGTGACCCGATACCAGTGGTTCTCAACCTTGCTAATGCCGCGACCCTTTCATACAGTTACTCATGTGGTGGTGACCACCCAACCATAAAATTATTTTCGTTTCTACTTCATCACTGTAATTTTGCTACTGTTATGAGTCAGGTGACTCCTGTGAAAGGGTCATTCGACCCCCAAAGGGGTCGCGACCCACAGGTTGAGAACCACTGCCATATACAGTGCAACTATGGGTCTCTTCCCATTCAGAGGAAAGAAGAGTTAAGGAAATTGAGGATGCACAGAAACAATTAATCCAATAGACTAAGACTATGAGAAATCAGTCCATACAACGTTAAGCCGGAAGAACTAGATGGTGCCCACTGCTACCTGCAATAGCTCTGGAGGGGATCACATTAGAAGGTCCTGGGTAAGAGTAGGAGGAGATTTGGGGACAAAACTCAAAATCATAAAAATGACTAAGCTTTCCAGTTGGCTAGAGGCTGTTAGAACCCTCAAGACTCCAGCTTTTAGCAACTCTTCAGGTCTGGAACTGAACTCACTTCCATGGCTCGATTGGTAAGTCTATATGGGGTACCGTAACACTGTGGAGGGAAGCATTCCTTAAACCACCCAACCATCTGAGATCAAAAGGGCAGCATTTGCCCAGGACTGAGTTTAGGAAGCAGGAGGGGGATGGGAATGGGCACCCCAGGAGCAGGGAGAGAAGTGATGTTACACTGGGATAATAACCGTGACATGAAACAAACTGCACATAAATTATGAAACGGGAGATTGGCTTGCTCTGTAAACCTTCACTCACTTTGCAACCAAAAGTTGTAAAAGGGTCGGGGGATTAAAGCTTCCAATTAGTGAGGGCTTTACCAAGAAGTGTCTCCCCACGCTTCCCAGGTTGGGAGAAGATGTGGGCAGGAGAGCGCACCTCTCTGCGGCCAACATTCAGCCACATCCATGTTTCCTCGTATCTCCGTACCTGAACGTGCCCGCCTCCTGGAGGGCATCCTGATTGGAGGCTTCCCGTACTACCCACTCCTTCTCATTGTACATGGTCTCCTCCTGCTTCTTCAAGAGTGAGTAGAGACGGTCCTTGAAGACCTTCAAGAAAGAGGCTGTAAGGAAGGAGAGGACACATCCAATTAACAGACCCTACAGGCAACGAGTCGTGAGCTCCGAAAGACTTTCAGTCCTCCTCTGTCAATAGGTCACACGGCCGTTGCATCTGCTAGTCCAATTGCAGAGCAGACTCCCAGAGATGTTCCCAGTTTCCCTCTGAGTCAGCTGTTCCGGGGAGCCCCAGAGGACGGAAAGGGCTCCCCACACACAACTGAGGAAGAGCCCACAATGGACAGAGGATGGAAATAGACACAAGTTTGACAGTTCATTTCTATCCTGCCAATATATCCGTGTATACAGTAGAGAGCACTGGGCAAGGGGGTGCAGAGTGAGTAAAGTTCTTCGCCATAATCAAACACTTTGAAGGAACGGCTCCAGGAGCCTGAGGGCCAAGGACCATGGTCTCAGGCTCTTCACAGTCCATTGCTATAGCAGAGTTCAAAATGACAATCTATGTTTTCCCAGTTGGTACAAAGAAGAGTGAAGAAAACAGAAGATCGATGGCAACAACTAGATGAACGGACCACTAAAACACCAACCTGCATGACTCTCAGACCGCGGGAGCCGGATGGCACCCAGTTGTATTACCTACTATACTGAAAGGGAGCTAGAAGGGCCTGGAGAGACTGGGAGAAAACTGTGGAGCCAAACTCGAAATCTCTTTTCTTAAAAAGGGCCGTGCTTGCCATGCTTCCTGCTCTGATCAGAGACTGTGGAGCCCCAAAGACCATGGCCCTCTGTCCCCTTTTATGCCTGGAACGGAACTCACCCCTCTGGGTCAATTTTCAGCTATTTAAGACAGGTCTATAAGGGTATAATTGGGCTACACTTAAGAATAATAAATCAATTGAGAATAAAAGGGCATCATTTGCCCAAAAATCCAGATCAGACGGCAGGAAAGGGCTATCAGAGGCTGGGGAAAGGACCTGGGAACCCAGACGGAGTGGGAGAGGTGATGTCAGTGGGGGGGTTGCAGTCAATGACATGAAACCATCTATGAATTGCTGAAAGCAGATTTCCTCTATAAATCTTCATTTAAATTCGCAATGGAAAGTTAGAGAAAAAGAAGAAGCGAACCAGCCAACAATGGGGAATTGGGAATAGCACAGAGAGGGGTGAGGACCATACCTCTGAATCCATCTTCTTCATTCAAGAGGCCGAGAAGGATCTCTACTCTCCTCGTGTTGCGTGGAAAGCGCTCGTTGTGGTCTCTGAGCATCCCCACAGCACTCTGCACGCAGCTGCTCAGGAGTCTGCTAGTGTCCAGGACCTGCAGCCGTCAGTACAATGCCGTGAGATGGCATCTCAGGGTCGACATGCAGGAAGCAGAGGTGATTTTCCATGTAGAGATGACGCTGGTGACCGACCAGCTGCTCCTGAGAGTCCGCCCACGTCCCCTGCTCATCAGGGACTTGGTCAGAACAGAGCACAGTTAACAGGGAGACCTCAGGAAACTCTGAGGGCCAGGATTTCACCTACAGTTGACTCCAGCACCAAGGGAGCCCTGGAGGCTCCAGGGCTCAGCACTAGCTGCAAACCGTGCGCGCAATGGCCCGTGACCACCAGCTGCTCCTTAGGAGAAGAGACCTGGCGATCTGCCCCTGAGAAGATTTTAGCCTCAGCAAGAAAGCCTGGGGGGCAGTTCTACCCTGTCCTGTGAGTCAGAGTGGACCTGACAGCGCTTGAAACAGCAACGCTGCCAGCACCAGTCGTCATGAGTCAGCTCTTAGTCCGCATGCCCCGTGTGTAACAAGATAGAGCGGCTCCACAGGGCTTTCAATGGCTGGGTTTCAGAAGTTGATCCCACGGCTTCTTCTGAGGCTGCTCTGCATGGACTCGAAAGCCCAGCCTTTCAGTTAGTAGCCACACCCCCGTTACCATTTGGCATCCTCCACGGACTCCCACTATCTGGAGTAGAGGGGGAAAGGAGGGCCCCAGCATGGCCCAGGGGGCCCTGGAGGGCTGGTGCTTACCTCAGTGCTTCTGGGCCCAGAGGCTGCCCCCTCCACCTCGGCAGAGCTGTCCGTGTCCATTCCCAGCTCTGCTGTGTCCCCAGGTCCTTTCAGCTCTGTCTCCATCGCCTCCTCCTCCTCATGGTCCCCTGTCCCGTGTCCCATCTCCACTGCAATGGAAGCAGAGCCAATCAGCCTACGATGCACACAGGGACCTCAGCAGCACTTCCTGTGAGGACACGTGCTTAGCACATGCCCAGGCTGGCCAGAGTGGCCCCCAGATGAGGCAATGTTTGCCATACAGACAGGACACAAGTTGAGTTCACCCACTCAGGGTGGCTCCCCCCTTCCGCCTCCCAGGGGGCTCTGTCAGAGGAGCCAAGACAAACAGACACCTTCCAGAGGGGCTCTCCCCAAAGATCTCCGAGGCCAGTGACAGCCCCCTCTGCCAGCCTTGGGGAGCAGGTCAGGGTGCTGTGGTCACTCCCCGGTCAGATAGGTCAGCTCAGCAAAGGTCTTGAGCTGCTGCTACAGGGCAAGTGCTGGGAGCCAGAGGGTACTGAGGCTGGGTGTCCTGTTGGCCAGCACCCACCGTGCACAGCTGCCCCCACAGCACTACCGGTCGGGCCCATCCACTATCCTGGGTCCCCAGAACCTCCGCTCAGCACTCACCCTCAGGCCTGTTCTGTGGAGCGAAGAGCTGGCTGATGGAGACATGTTGCAGCTCGGTCACGTCGGAAACCATGGTCGCTGACCTGTGGAGGTCGTCGATGTGCAGGCACTGCCACAGCCCTGGCAGAGAGAAAGCCGGGGTCCTCTTGTCGCTCCAGTACTCTGCTGTGAGGGAGGGGCTCCTGTCCTCCATGGAAACCCCTGAACGTGCTCACGTGGAACCCACCTGGGCATGCCGGGCCATGGGAGTCGGCGTAAGTATGTGATGCTCTCAAGTGTCTGCCGGTGTGTAATAATACGGGAGGGAGACCCTGCAGAGGTTTGCCTGTTGTTGTTATGGTTAGGTGCTGCCAAGTTGGTTCTGACTCAGAGCAACCCTGTGCACACAGAACAAAATGCTGCCCAGTCCTCCCTCTTGTTATGTGTGTGTCCGTGATCATTACAGTAGGTTTCTGGGCTCCTATTTCTGGATTGCCACTTTTCTTAGAGGATAAACAATGGGTGGCCCAACCCCTAGGAGAAGGAGAAGGCTTTCAGACAGCACTCTCCTGCCTCAAGTAGGCGTAAAGTATAAAGGTTCAGGCCAGATTCAGAAAAGGAGAGGGAACAGGGATATCATTCATTGTTGACGTCAGATGATGTTGCTGAAAGCAGAGAATACCAGAAAGATGTTTACTTGTGTTTGAACAAAGGCATTCAAATGTATGAATCATAGCAAAGTATGGATAACTTTGAGAAGAATGTGAATTCCAGAGCCCTTCATTGTGCTTATGTGGAACTCGTACATGGAATAAAAGGCAGATATGCAAATAGGTTTAAAATCAGGAAAGGTGTGTGTGTGGGTTGTATCCTCTCACCATACTTATTCAATATGTCTGCTGAGCAAATCACCAGAGAAGCTGGATTAGATGGAGAAGAATGCCGCATCAGGACTGGAGGAAGGCTTATAAAGAACCTCTCCTATGCAGAAGGCACAGCCTTGCTTGCTGAAAATGGAGAGGACTGGAAGCACTTGCCGAGGAAGATCAAGGAACAAGCCTTCAGTACGGCTTGTTCCAACTCAATATAAAGAAAGGCCCAAATCAATCGCTGAAGACAATTGGGTACATTAAGCAAATGTGGTGAAGAAAGCTGATGGTGCTTGGCTATAAAAAAATATAGCATCTTGGGTCTTAAAGGCTTGAAGGTAAACAAGCAGTCATCTAGCAGGGAAGCAACCAAGTCCACCTGGAAGAAGCAGACCAGCCTGTGTGATCACAAGGTGCCGAAGGGATCAGTTATCAGGCTTCAAAGAACAAAAAATCATATCATTGTGTGCTCACCTCCCCGATACGATTGCTGAAGACAAATGGGTGCATAAGCAAATGTGGTGAAGAAAGCTGATGGTGCCCAGCTATCAAAAGCTATAGCATCTGGGGTCTGAGAGGCTCGAAAGTAAACAAGCAGCCATCTAGCTCAGAAACAACAAAGCCTATGTGAAAGCACCCTAGCCTGTGTGATCACGAGATGTCGAAGGGGTCAGGTATCAGGCATGAAAGAACAAAAACTCAAATCATTGTGAATGAGGGGAGTGCAGATTGGGGACCCAAGACCCATCTGTAGGCAACCGGACATCCCCTTAATGAAGGGTCTTGGGGAGGAGATGAGCCAGTCAGGGTGTAGTGTAGCAACAACGAAACATACAACTTTCCTCTAGTTCTTAAATGCTTTTTCCCCCAACCCCCCTCCAACTATCATGATCCCAATTCTACCTTACAAATCTGGCTAGACCAGAGGATGTACACTGGTACAGATAGGAACTGGAAACACAGGGAATCCAGGACAGATGATCCCTTCAGGACCAGTGCCGAGAGTGGCGATACTGAGAAGGTGGAGGGAGGGTGGGGTAGAAAGGGGGAACTGATTATAAGGATCTACATTTAACCTCATCCCTGGGGGATGGACAACAGAGAAGCGGGTGAAGGGAGACGTCGGACAGTATAAGATATGACAAAATAATAATTTATAAATTATCAAGGGTTCATGGTGGGGGTAGTGGGGAGGGAGGGGGGAAATGAGGAGTTGATGCCAGGAGCTTAAGTGGAGAGCAGATGTTTTGAGAATGATGAGGGCAACGAATGTACAAATGTGCTTGACAATTGATGTACGTATGGATGGTGATAAGAGTTGTGTGAGCCCCCAATAAAATGATTTTATAAAAGCCCATATCCTCACAACTGGACCAATAGGTAACATTATGATAAAGGGAGAAAAGATCAAAGAGGTCAAGGATTTTGTCTTGCTTGGATCCACAATGCTCATGGAAGCAGCAGCCAGATCAAAAGATGAGTTCCCTTAGGGAAATCTGCTGCACGAGACCTCTTTAGAGTACTGAGAGCAAAGATGTTACTTTGAGGACTAAAATACACCTGACCCAACCCGTAGTATTTCCCATTGCCTAACATGCCTGTGAATTTGGACATAAGACCAAAGAAGACTCGATGCATTTGAATTGTGGTGCTAGAGGAGAATATTGAGAGTACCAAGAAGTACTAAAAGGACAACCAAATTTGTCCTGCAGGAAGGATAGCCAGAGGCAAGGATGGTGATACTTCTTCTTACACACTTTGGACATGTAAGGAGAAGGACGGCATGCTTGGTAAAGTGGAGGCGCAGCACACAAGAGGGGCCCTCGGTCAGATGGATCGACACAGTGGCTGCAACGGTGGGCTCAGCACAGGAAGTCTGAGGATGGTGCGGGCCGGCAGTGTTTCTCTCATTCGGTGTGTGTCAGATCGCTTTGGGTTGAAACCAACTCGATGGCACCTAACAACAGCAACATTCAGGCAGTCACCATCGTGTAATGGGCATCCTTCCCAGTGTGGTGCACACAGTGAAGGCGGCAAGCCAGCGCATCGTCAAGTGTCTCCTAGAAGCAGAATGAAGGGAATTCTTTCTGTGTGTCACAGCAGCGAGTCCAACGAGCTGTGAGTTTTCTTTGCCTTTGAAATGACTAGGGGTGAGAAATCTAGCCGTATCTGAAGAGAATACTGAGGTTAATCATCTAACTGTAGTCTTCCACCGCAGAGAACCAAATTTAAAGTAAGGGAAACATTATTAAAACAAATACCTTTACTAACAATCTTGGACCTACCTCCATGGAATCCCACGTAGGACGTTTCACTTCCCATCCTGGGCAACTTTGTGATGAAATAGACCAAGACATAGTCCTTTTTTATCTGGATCTTGTTGATTTCATTTATAGCAGAATACCTAAATTAAAAACAAGCAAACGTCATCAACTTTCTGAAATGGCTGAAAGGCATCCTAGTAGCTTTTGTGTTCAATATCACATGCTCACGTTGGTGTTTTGTGTTAGTTGTGCCTTGTTTCTTGCTTTGCGTTAATTTTGCACCCACTCCATCTTTCTCTCTGTTTGGAGAATAAGTCCAAGTGCTCCTCCAGTGAGCTCATTGTGCACACCCCTCTGGTAGAAGGGCATTCCTTTCTCAGCTGGAGACCCTGCCTTCCCATTGGGGGGGGACATGGGGGGGTGCTTGCCCTGATGCACCGAAGCGGGGCTAGATGAACTTTACATTTCAGGAGTCAGAGTTCTGTGGGCCACACAATCCCCTCATATCACCAAAGACCCCAGCGTTGCCCACTGGTAACTAATCAGTCATGACATGAAACATGGTTCCCAATGCTTGAAGAGGTGCAGAAATTACTTCAGCTCACAGAAAAGGAACAAAGTTCAATGTGAGAGGATCGTCTTACTCATGCAAACATGAGAACTACTGAGAGAGAGAGAGAGAGAGAAAGCCTTTACATGCTGTGATTTCCCTTTTACATGCAGTGAATTCCAGTGTGCCAGTCAGAATTCACAACTACCAAACCATGTCTGCACACATTTCCGTCTAGGATATTCTTTATAGCCTACTCATATTCTTTTACACTTCTTGCACTGTAAAGCTTCAGTATTGTTGTTAGCTTTTTTTTTTTTAATTCAAGCTCCATGTTTGGAGAACTAGAAGGGAGGAGAATTTTCACATCTTTGTCTTGTTTTCATTATATGATGTTATTTTCAGGGAAGAACTGCTTTAGGGGGTCCTGAATGAATTTTGAGTCTCCTCCTCAGTTTCTGAAGGAGTCTGCTGGCATGTGGTTCCACATTGGACCCTAGGGTCAGCAGTTCATTCACCAGCAGCTCCACAGGAGAAAGACGAGGCTTTCTACTCCCATAAAGAATTACAGTCTCTGGATGAGCCAGTCAGAATGCAGTACAGCACCGATGAAACACACAACTATCCTCTAGCTCTTTGGTGCTTCCTTCCCCCCACTATCATGACCTCAATTCTACCT
>NW_022111358.1:49415689-49466939 GCF_000313985.2 Echinops telfairi | reverse complement strand
AAAAAAAAAAAAAAGAGTTTAGAAAGAAAAAAAAAAGGATTGCGGTCTCTGAAAGCCACAGACGTCGGTCTACCCTGCCCTATAAGTCCGAGTCAGCACCAGCTCCACGGCAGTGAGGGTGTCCAGTGGACTCCGTTTCTAAGGAAACACGCAAACATACTTAGCTGAGGCAATGAGCTGAGCGCTGTGGGCCCCGTCTTCAAAATCTGTCTGAATGATGAGGATTTTATATTTGGCGTTGTTGCTTAGACAGTTTCTGAAAAAGAAAGCAAATTATCCAGGTGAATTCTCTGTCCTGAAAAAGGGTAATGACCCCCACACCCCAAGTGACGGGGACCATAAAGGCTGCAAAGAAAATACTCCTTGGGGGGTTTTCCTATAGAAGATGGTCAGACAACCGAGAGGGGCGAGAAGAACCCCGAAAAATGCTTCCCATCCAGATACAGGACAGTGGTTTTAGGAAAGTGTTTCTGACCGGTAATGGAGTTGCAAAAGATGAAAGCGTTCGAGGGACGCTGGAGGAACTGGCCAGCTATCCTGTCAGCCCCTGGTCCTCAGTCCTCACTAACCAGTGCTGCCGAGGGTGCCAGTGACTGCTGTCGCCACACAGTCACCAGTCATGGTAACGGACTCATGGCAACCCCGTGTATCCGAGTAGAACTGCGGGCCACAGGGCTTTCATGACTGGGGGTTACATGACCAGGGCGTTCTTCCACTGTGTCTGTGGGTGAACTTTAGTCTTCAGCCTTTCTATTAGTAGCTGAGCACTTAACAATTTGCACCCCCAGGGAGTCCATCCACACAGTAAGGAAATTCAAATTATCAGGGTGGGAGGGACTCAAGGGAAGTTGGGGGCTCACCGGATGTCTTTCAGGAAGGAGGACTCAGTGTCAAACAGCTGCAGGGACAGGATGGTGGGCCTCGGAGTTCTGCCCTCTACTTCCAATTCGAAAGCCCCACAGTCATGACTGGTGAGCAGTCTGGAGAAAGTAGTGATCTGTATAGTTGGGAAAGGCAGGTTGTTTGCAAGGATTCGCATAACAGTGACACATGCTCCAGGGTAAATATCTTCAGTGCCTGAACGCTGGGCAACTGACAGAGAAGAATCCAATCCAAAGGAGTCTTCAAAAAGAGGCAGCGCTCAGGTGAAGAGAACCGATGTGGATGAGCGGTAGAGAGGAAAAGACCGTGTCTGTCCTCAATGCATGAGTCGCCTTCCTACTCCCCAGTGTCTCTTCCTGCTGCGAGAACTCTGGAAATCCTGCTGCTCACTAAGGACCCACCACCAAGGCTACTTCTCCCTTGTCATCTTGCGTCCTGCCTTCAATAGGTATACTCAGAACCTTCCAAGGGCTCCCGACTCCATCCCCAGCCCTGACCCGACCCCTCTGAGCTCAGATTCTTGTCCAACTGCATAAAGGACTCGTCTATTCCAATGTTATAGTTATCAGAACCTAGCCCAAATGGAATTTACCCCTGCATCCCCCAAATTAATCAATTCGCTATCTTGATTAACTATATTACTGGTCCTCTAGGGCAAAAACCAGGCAGTCATACCTTGGATCCAAATACCCCAAGGTGAAACTGGTTAATTTCTGACGATTTACATCCTATGTCTCAATCCTGCCCCCAACTCTATTGTGGCTGAAGTGCCACAGCAGACTCCCAGCTGCTCTGTCAGTCTTTATTCAAACTTGATCTTTTTATCTCCCAAGAAGTGAAGCACAATACAAAGACAGATCCCTCAGTGACGCCCCTCTAGACAGTACAAAGTGAACTTCTGGTGCAGCTGAGATGGCCCTCCATGATGTCGCTCCCACAATGTCTCCTCTGCGTCTCTCGGCAATCACAGCCTTGAACTCTGAGCCCCTACATGGTGCTCTTCTGGTTTCCTTGCTCAACTGAGGCCCTCCGCCCAAATGCCCGCCCTCCTAGCCATACTTCTCAACTCAGCTTAGCTCAGGGAAAAAAGGCTCATCTGCTCATCTCCGGGAAAAAAGGCTCATCTGCTCTTGTCTCTGGATCGTCTTTGTCCCTGGATATTCAGTCTTTGTCACTGCACAGGGACTTTTCTTATGTCTGCTCGCCTTATACTGCAGGCTACTTAAGGGGAAAAACAACACAAGTGTGTGGATACACCCTCACTGTGCTCAGCTCAGTACTGACACATGGACTCCATCTGCTGAAGAAAACAGTCTATGTGGGGTTCCAGTCTACAGAGAGCCCTACACAGAAAGATGCGCTTAAACACTGGTTACACTGCACTGAGATATATGCCGTGCATCCCCTCAGACTTACTGTGGGAAAGGTCAAAAGTCTCACCATCCAGTCTCAACTATTACACCCTTCAAAACAATCTGAAATTCTGGATACGAGGTATTCCTGAAAGCTTCAGTGGAAGAGGAGAAAGAGCAACATGGTACGAAACAAGAAAATCACCTCGGTGAAGACGGCACGGTGCTCCAGATCTACCACGCGCAGTTGGGCCTGAAGGAAATCTGCAAAGGAGTTATGCTGCTGCTTATAATAGTATTCCTGGGAGAGAGATTGGGCTGCAAACGCCCCCAGTGAGCATGTGCTCAGCCGAACCACAGCATCCGGAGTGGCACAACCCAGCAGGATCAATTTGGCTTCCTCCAACACTGTGTGGTAGAGGTCGCCGGGCAAGTCCTCGTGACCTCGCCTTTCTGTGACCTGGAGCACCACGGAGGCGCACGCGTCAGAGTGGTAGCCAATGAAGACTTCAGGGGGGCTGTATTTGTGTCTGACTATGAAAGGATCAGCTTTCACCTGGATGAACTTCTCTACCCATCCCTTGAGTTCTTCTACAGTGGTCCTCTGCTGCTTCTCCAACACGGTGTTGATATCCAGATAGTGCTTCTCCAGTCGGTTGATGAGAGGAATGGGGAACTGTCTGTAGACAACATCTTTCTCCTCAATGACGATCAAGCGGAAGTCTGGGTGCACTCTGCACTTGACACGATGGGTCCCCAGGCCAAGGTCCACGTACTTCTGACCACCCAAGTAAACATAGTACTGGTTGAGGGCATCGTAGAGGCTCTCATAGAGGTTCTGCAGATTCAGCAGGACTACCATCTTGCCAGTCTCCATGCAGATCTTCACGCGGTTGATATTTCTGCAGATCTGGGTATACTCCTGGTCCTTGGGGAAACCGGAACCAAAAATAATCTCTGGCTGCTGCTGGTCCTTACTGAAGAATGTCTGTTGGAGGATCTGCAGGGCCACATAATTTTTGGTGAGCACAAGCAAGTAACGACAATCAGCATCTTCCAGCTCTCCTCCTGATCCCTTTGGATGATCCCAGTAAATGTTCTGCCGGATCAGCTGGAGAGTGCTGGCTTCTTCAGAGCACGTTGCCTCGGGTAAATTGGCCATAAAAATAGGCAGCGGCTTGATGTCATCTTTGCCACTAAAGTTCCGAAGGATGGCCTGTGCGATGTCCTGGGAGGAAGGCTTTTCGTGGGAAGCCTTGGCCATGGCAAAGACCGTTTTGATGAGACTATAGTAGTCACGAAGCCCAAAGAACTCCTTGTCTTGGAGCTGGCACACCGTTTCATAGGCTTTCGCAAAGGGGACAAAGTACTCTTGGACTCTGTCTTGGATTAGCGTGTCTGAGTGGCAAATTCCCTTGGCACTCTCGATGAGCTCCTTCTCACTGAGACTGCCACGTGACACAAAAAGGCCCCGGTTCATCTTGGCAGGATCCAGTGCCCAGTTGGAAATGCCTATGAAGCCAACCTTCTTATGGGGTGCAGGATCTTCTTCAATGCAGCCATCTTCCAGCAGTGGGTGCAGGGTCTTCAGGGGCATCTTAGGAGAGTCTTCAGCCAGTCCAACCTCATCTAACACCACCACAGAGACGTACTGATCCAGGTCCTTGCCCTGCTGGAAACGGGCACACTGCTTGAAGGTAGCTATGATTCCCTGGGGAGTGGAGTGAGGGCTGCACTGGAAGGACACCAGGTGGACTTGCTTCAGGTTCCGGAAGAGAACTGAGTAAGATTCTTGGCCCTGCATGGCATCAGCCACAATTGTCTTTGCAAGGGATTTGGAGCTGCCAGGCTTTCCCACCAGGAAGAGAGGAATCTTCAGCTCAGTGCAGATTACCATCATGAAGAAATTCTCCTTCAAAGCCAAGTTCTTGGCGATGGTTTTCCTCAGAGGTACACCATTCAGAAAAAGATCCTGTATTTGAGTCATTTCTTCCAGGATAACCTTGCTGTCATTGTATGGTTCTGGAAGACACCTGCAAATGGCTCTGCGATATAACTCTTTCCTTTCCAAAGAGGCATGGTAACAAACCCCTATGGCCTGCACCAAAGCCCAGAGGACCGGATTTCTCTGAGATTTGGTTTTTGTGACACTTGGTGCACAGAGGAAGGAGTCCAGCTCTGAGAAGAGCATTTCACTGTGGTCATAAAACCATTTGAAAACTTTGACACACCGTTCCACATCCCTAAGGCTGACAAAACTGCACTCATTTCCCCTTGTTCTCATGAAGCCTTGAGAGGCAGAAAGCACTTCTGTGATCAGACGAGTCTCATTGTGGTCTATCTCGATGGAGTCAACCAGTCTCTGGACAATTTGCTGAGTATAGAGCTTTTCAGAAACACCGTTCAGTTGTCCGAAGTCCCACACCAGAGGAATCATGCTTGGCGGGAGAGCATGCACACGGTAAACCAGCTGTCTCAGAGGAATGGAGCCAAGCTTCTCTGTTGTCTCCTCGGCCCTAACTCTGTACCCTAAGCCAGCTGACTCCAAACGGCTGATCATCTCCTGGGAGTGCTTCCGGTAAGGGTTGCAAGCTGCGATGATGTGCAAACCAGAGTCCTTGGCCAGGGGCTCGCCATTCACTGTGTGGTCACACAGAACCTCTTTGATACAGCTGATGGCTTCGGTCGTGTTGGCTTCATCCAAGAACAGGATGGTGTCGAGCTGGTATTCACGCTTATTGAAGACAGCAATCTGCTCTGCCTCCCGGACTTTGGAGTAGATCATATCTGCAGTGGTCCCTCCATGGACCTTGACCAGCTTCAGAGTTTCAGCATCGACACCCCCACGCCGCAAGTCACTAAGGAATTTAATGAGCCTGGTTTTCCCACAGCCAGTTTCTCCCATGATGACAACGGGGATCCCACACCGGAACCGCATCTCGATGGCAAGGATCTTCAACATGTTGTCTGTGGTAAGCTCGTAGGTGTCATCAGGGTCCGTGGCCCATTGGATTCCTAATGCCATGCATAGCTTTTCAAGTTTCTCATGTCTGGGCAGTAGATCAAAGTCAACATTGAAGGGAACCCTCTGAAGCAACAGGCTCTTGTATAACTTCATTGTCATGACATTTTTCTTGATTACCTTCCCATTCAAGTGATTGACCGCGTCAAGATGATCATTCCTGTTGGGCTTTAAATGGAAGCCAATGAATGTCATGGATATGTGGTCACCATTGAAGAAGACATATGGATGTGGCTCTGACTCCCACCTTTTCCGCAGAGTGAAAGGAGCTAGATCTTCTTCCTTGACCCCATCCATGGTAACCATACACTTCCCTGGGCTTTGGTCCGAGGTGTTCAGGGTTGGTGTGGCAAAATCCCTCGCCATGCAGATCAAGAAGGTCACCACAAAATTCTTGAATCCCCTCAGTGTGTCCCCAGTGAAATCAGGGTTACAGAAGACGGACGCCTCACAGTCTTTGAGCTGGTAATTCAGGAACCGAGCAAAGTTTCGAAGCTCTGACCAGGAAGGGTTCATCACCCCACAGTAAAACAAGAAGTGCTGGAGGCATTCTTCTGGTGTGTCTTCAGTAAAGCCTTCTTGGTACTGAAACGTGTCCAGGTTGTGGTGTTGATGGAAGCGCTTTATATACTGGTATGGTCTTTGGAAGGTTTCGCTGCAGAACTCACTATGATCCATCCCTGGTGCTCTCTGGCTGGATTCAGGGCCCAACCTCATCTCCATCACCTCTTTCGGGGGCCTGCATGTGACTTTGGGGAAGATGTCAAGAAAACTGAACTGTGGGGCACGGGTACCCTGGACAGGAGACATAGGAAGCAAATCCATGGTTATTACCAAATGACTTCAGTAAAGAAAATGCTTTTGTGTTCTAATGCTCCACAAGGTCTATGTTGGACCAGCTTTTATGAATGAAGGCCCCTGCCTTTCTGGAGATTCCCTTTTCCACTGCTAGTGAAGGCATCTGCAGGAGCCAGACAGGCTTTCTACCCCCGTGAACAGTGACAGCCTCAGACACCCACACGGGGTCACGATAAGTCAGCATTGGCTGGATGGCAGCGGATTAAGGTATTATGGAAGTTGGATTTAAGGAGCACCTGCCTTTATCTTAAAAATCTCTTAGGAAATTATTTTACAAACCCAACTTCCTAAAATTATGTTTCCTCATTAAGTTTATCCAGACTGGGGACCTCTAAAAGTTAACGGGGAAAACTCCCTTAGTTCCAATTTCCCACCCACTTTTTGAACCCGATTATATATATGCATGTGTGTTCCTTTTGTTAAGAAATGCACATGACAAGTCTCCTCTCATTTTCAGCTGGCATTTAGAAAGATGGCCCTTTCTCTGAGGGGATCAATCTACGGCACTCAGAGCACAACTGGGATTTAATCTGGGTAGAGCACAAGTCTTGAATCAAAATAGCAAACATACTCTGTGACTGCTATTAAAGAGTGCTTTTATTTATTCTAGATATAACTGAAAAGTGATCTTCAAGACTGAGTTTTCCTGTTAACATCCACCTTGGCTACTTCACTATAGCTATAGGGCAAACCACAAAACTTACCCCTCCACCCCAGTAAGACCTGAAGCAATGAAAACTCCCTCCACCATCAAATGAACAACCTGTCTGTTACATACCCGTCTTGAAGAGCTCTTTGGCAGTGCTCCATTCCCTTCCAGGATCTCAATGACATATAAATGGCGCCGGTTCCGAAGCCACATTTTCCCGTTTATGTCCATTAAGTACTGCAGAACGAGGAGTTTGAACAGAAACCCCCAAATTCCAGACCGTACCTAAAGACAGAGTCACACGAGTCTTACAATCTTTGCACAACCTGGATTATGAGATCTTTCAACCCAAAGGATCCTCCTATTTTGTTCTCTGGCAGAATGACACTGAGTATCAACATCCAGAGGCAGAGGAAACTATCCTGTCTCCTGTCACTGGGCCTCGAGGCTTCTGGTGGAGCCAGGTGGGAAAATGGCCTCTGTCTTCACTAACTTGGGTCCCTCCGCTGCAACCCCAGGCACTTACCGAGGAGGTCATATCAATGTGGAAAAGTGCGGGACGTTTCTGGCACTGTGCATTCAGGAAAGGCAGGAGGGCATCCAAGACCTGGCCTTCATCCACTTGGGGCTCCATCAGTCGAATGACTTTCAGAGGCACTTTTGTCCCAATAAATTTCATCTTCAATTTTCTGTGCAGTCTCATCACATAGAGAGATTTTCCTATAGTGGCAACACATGGAAATTAAGGCTGTGGATATTTACAGAGCAAAAGGATCCAAAGGATTCATTTGCTTCTCAAGGTTGGTGGTCCCCACCCCCCAGCTGCTCCCTAGGAGATATTTGAGGGTAGCTGCCTCATAAGGAATTAAGAGTCTGTCTTGAGACAGATATAGAATCGCTTCTCGGCCCTTTGGCTAAGAGCAAGTGTAGAGACCTAAAAAGAATCTCTGTGGGTCAGTATTGACTCAACGCTAATGGATTTTATATTGGATTTTCTCTCTGTAGAAAGTTCAAAGTGACCAGTACTACACAAAACAGATGCACCATAACCTCAGATGAAGGAATACACTTTTGACCCTCAAATTTCCTAGCATTACCTACTCATTAACTTTGGTGTCTCCCTGGTAGAAGTGATAGCAAGCTAGATATAATTAACAGAAAAAATAAAAGTATGGCATTGTAGCAACTTTTATCTCAACAGAAATAGTAATGTTATTGACATAAAGTCAATATGAATGGAATGATTTCCCTTCCCAAGCTTGGTGATGTTCACAAGGTAAGCTTTACCTGGAAGCAGAGTGTGGGGTTGGGGAAACCAGACAGATGCTAAGGGGAGTCTCAGCTCTTAGCTGCTCTGCTCTGCGCTCAGCCCATCAACCCCGCAGGGGCCAAAGGAGTTTAAAACTGAAAAGTTAACTGCAGAGCAGCTTGCTTACAGGAGAAACGCTGGGTGCTCACAGGACTTGCCCAAGTAAGCAGAGGCGTCCCGTTCTATCATGAGTCTGATTGACACAGACCCACGGAGACTCAGTTTCCCCCTGATGGACAGGGGAAGCACCATCGGGTGGTCCCTGGGAGAAATGGGATCCGGAAATCTCAGCTGCCATCTTACCCACACCAGCTCTCTGGGACGCCACCACCCCAACACACATCTTGTCCCTGAACACAGCAGCTGCAGACAGGGTCTGTGGTGGGGCATGGAAGTGGCTCGCCAGGTAGGTCTGCATGGCCTCCAGTGTCGCCTGGGGGATGACCTGGACTTTGTACTGGCTGAAGGCCGAGGGCAGGTAACAGTGCTCCCGGTCACAGTCACAGACCAGGACGAGCTGGTAGTCCTCGCGGTGGCGCTGCAGGCACAGGCTCTGGAAGAGCTTCTCCACCCGGGAGCCCACCTCATAGCTCAGCTGGTCTGCATACAGCAGGCTGTAGACCTTGTGCCCCTGGGAGCCCGGGGTGAGGCAGCGGCGCAGGAGCAGCGCCACCTCCTCAAACGTGGTTCCTGGGGTGCAGAGCAGCACCTCATCATAGGTGGGCAGAGGCTGGCTTGGGGCCTGCATGTAGATGGCCAGGGCGGCCAGTAGCACCTCCGAATGGCCACAGACCACCAGGTTGGGCTGACCGGCCAGCAGGCCGCTGGGCAGCTGTCGCTCCACAGGAGGCCCACTCAGTGTGGACAGGTGAGCCAGACACTGGCCGAGGGCATCCAGGTCCAAGCACTGAGGCAAGAAGACGCACATGCACGCCGCGAACTGCTCCATGATAGCCCTCAGCTTGCCCGCTAGGCTGGGCTCAGAGGAGAGGATCCGTAGTAATTCTGCCTTCACTGTCCTCCCCCGGTGTCTGCTGGCTGATTCATCAGTCCTCCTGGAGACTTCTAGGACATCAAGCCAGGTGCAGTTGCCTTTGATGAAGGACAGCATCATCAGGGCTGCCTCACTGGGCCTGGGCTTCTTGAGCTCCGTGCTCAGGTAGACCAGCTGCTCGGCTGTGTAGAAGTTGAGGTGGAAATACTCAGCCCGCTTCTTTCCCACAAGCATCTTCCAGTGGTCCAGGAAGTGCTCCATCTGCCTACACAGGTCTTCCAGCAGCCCGGCCACCTCCCCGCTCCCCGTGAGCTGGCCCACCAGCTCCAAGTGAAAGTCCATGAGGATGCAGACGCCCTCCTTAGGAGAGCAGTACACCTGGGCGCTCCAGGTCCTGAACAGCATGTTCCCAGCAGAGTAAAGGCTGAGGAAGGACTGCACAAGCCGCTGCACGTTGCAGAACACCTGCGGAGAGTGAACAATCAGTGGACGTTACAGACTGTACCAGAGAGGCCACGCGGAATAGAACAATAACGATGGTTTCTAATGGGAAAGACACTGGTTGACTATATGACCTCAAACAAATGCTGTTGCTGGAGCTGCCATCAAGGCAGCGCCGACTCATAGTGCCCCACAGTGTGGCAAAATGCTGCCCAGCCCTGCACCATGCCAACCACACATGCGGATCAGACCCTCGTGACCCAGAGGATGTCACTGGCTGCTTTTCAGAAGTAGATCATACGGCCTTTTCTCTACTCCATCTTAGTCTGGAAAATCTGCTGAAATCTGTTCAGCATCATAGCAACATGCAAACCTTCCCTGAGGGGCAGGTGGAGGCTGGACATACAGTGCCCTGGCTGGGAATTAACCCTGGTCTCCCACATGAGGGCAAAATTCCTACCAAGAAACCAACAAGCTGTCAGTTAGTAAATGATACTTACCACAACAGGCCCTCCGTTCTCATTCACCTAACTGACTTCCTGGGAGGGCTCTCCAGCGGTCACTAGGTCATTTAAGACCAAGGATATGATTTGAACAGTATAAATGAACTTTAAAGAGAGAACTCATCTTGAATGAAGAGAGTTGCATAAAACAACGTGCTTTCAGATTTGGGATTTGTGAATCTTGCACATTTACAGAATGAGTGAAGCAATTTCACTAAAAACTAGCTATTGGAGAGGAGAACAACATGGCCACATAGTCGGTGCTGCTCCAGACATCTCCCCACCCCCCACCCTCCAGCCCCCGAATAATGTTTGAAGCTGTGGAAAGTTTACAGCAGTCTGAGTTCCAGACCCCGCTCTGAAAAAAGCTAACCCTTGCTGATGGTGCGTTGGCAGGAGAAATTGATACAAACAACCCCTCTCACCCCCCACCCCACCCCCCGAAAAGCGGTGGGTTCTATTTTGCTTTATTAGGGTGCCTGAGTACCGGCCACTTTACTCTGGGGACCATAGTGCTGAGTTGGCAGCCCTCTCCCTCTACCCCAGTGCTAGCTAACAGCATTCTTCCAACAGGTGGGGAGAGGTTGAGGGCAACTTGATCCGGAGGGCACAAGGCCTTCTGAACCATGGGATGGGAGGGCCCGAAGCCACTCACTGCATGCCAATCAGATCGGGGCTATCTGAGTCTGATATTGCCTGACTCCCAGTGTCTGGGTGGATTTCTTGTGGATTGGATTGTGGCAAAGCTTCCCCAAGCATCAGGAGGACTGGCCGGTTCTGAGAAAGTGCAAAATCAAGAGGGCATGTATTAAGGGAGATAGTCGGCTCAGTATTTCTCTGCAGGCCCAAGGCTCAAGGTGCTAAAAACTTACTTGTGCCCGCAAGCCCATGCCCAAAGAGTAATTGGCCCAACACTGACATACAACCCTCACAGGAGATACTTTTGAATAATGCTCTTCTAAATAGTTGCTTTTCTTCCCCCATTGTGCTGGTTTGGTTAATAAGTTCCAGGTACCCCCTAGTGACTTGGGAACCTGCCTTGAAACCTAGAATTTGACAGAGGCCATAATTAATTGTTTCTGCCTTTGGCTCCTGCTGAGGGTGGGCTAATGCTGAAATGCCTGCCCATCCTTGACTACCCAAGTTCGGGAATTACTCTGTATTCAGAGGTAAACATAAAAAACAAATGAACAAATAATAACACTGTGTTTTGGAAGCAGTGGTCAATCTCTGTACACTTGCAGAAACAGGATAAAACAACCCCTCAACCACAGCGCACAAAGAAATGGATGTGGAGAAGCTCCTGGAGGAGGAGAGCACCTGGGCCTCCTATCAGGGAGATGACAGCGGTAGTCTTCAGTTACTTTAAGCAACCGGAGGGAACGTCAGAGAGCGTAGAGAACAAACACAAGTCACAATTCAAGAATCCAGGAATGCGCCTAAAGATCATCTGACAACATGAATGAAATGTTAGAAAGAAGTCAACAATTCCAAAGAGAAATACAACAGGCAAACACCAAACTATTATAACTGGGTAACATCATGAAAGAGTGAACCAGCAGGATCACACACTGGAGACAATACTCCGTGATCTTGAAGCTAAATCTATCAAGAACGAAATGCAAGAAGATAAAGTTATAAACCCCCCCCCCAAAAAATAAGCAAACTGAAGAAAATCGAAACATTATGGGGCACCATGAAAAGGGACAACCTACACCCGATAAACGTCGCATAACAGAAAGACAATAACTGCTAAGGAAACAGTCAATGACATACGAAGACAGAACATGAGACAACTATTCAGTAAGTCCAGGGAACTCCCACATAATGAATTCCCAAAAGGAAATCACTTCATCATAGAATAATCCAACTTCCCAACATTAAAGAAAAGGAAACATCCTGAGTGTAGCACAGCAACAAACAGCAAGCACATATAAAGGCCAGTAGATTATGTAAGTTCAGACATTTCTACCAAAACCATTCAGGCAAGAAGGCAATACAATGATATATTCAAAATTCTGAAAAGAAAAAAACTGCCAACCAAGAATCCTGTGTCCAACAAAACTATCCCTCAAATATGAGAGAGAAATAAAAACCGTTACAGATAAGGAAAAACGGAAGGAATTTATAAATATATGACCACCTTTACAAAAAATATTAAAAGGAATTCTATGGACAGAAAAATCTTTAACAGCAACAGACAGCAACCTAGAAATATCAGAAAAGAAATTATGGAGAAAACATTCTACTTAAGCAATGCCCAAAGTGAAACAGAACTAAATGAATTAAAACAAGACACCAAAGATAACATCTGCTAAGAAGATATAAATAAATAGAGGTAGGTAGATAGATAAGATAAACAAAAGTAGAGGGAACAGAGTCGACAACACATAGTTGGATGGAGAAGATAATGGAGTCATCAACAAAATACAACACACTGTTTCGAATTTGGGGGGGAAAAGCCAACCTTCAATGAAAAACTTAAAACCTCAACAAAACAAGATTAAAATAATAAGATTTTTAAAAAGCAAAGAGGATATCAATAAGAAAACCACAAACATAAGAAATACAACCAAGAAAAATATCATGAAAACTAAAACCAATAACACCATTAAAAAAAATGACCCCAACAAAACCCTATTTATCAATAACAACAGTGGATGTAAATAGATCCAATTCACCAGTTAAAAGACAAAGACTAACAGAATAGGTAAGAAAACATGAACCAAAAAACAAAACATGAACCTCAAATATGCTGCTTACAATAGACAGTGGGCCTCCACTCAAGTCCTCCCTCAATGCAAGAACACTTTGTTCTATTAAACTGGCATTCCATGATGCTCACCTTCCTAACATGATTGCTGAAGACAAAGCGGGTGCATAAGCAAATGTGGTGAAAAAAGCTGATGGGGCCAGTCTATCAAAAGATATAGCATCTGGGGTCTTAAAGGCTTGAAGATAAACAAGCAGCCATTTAGCTCAGAAGCAACAAAGCCCACATGGAAGAAGCACACCAGCCTGTGTAATCATGAAGTGTTGAAAGGATCAGGTATCAGGCATCAAAACAAAAAATCATATCATTGTGAATGAAGGGGAGTGCAGAGTGGAGACCCAAATCCCATCTGTAGACAACTGGACATTCTCTTACAGTAGGGTCGCGGGAAGGAGACGAGCCAGTCAGATTGCAGTATAGCACCGATGAAACATACAACTTTCCTTCAATTCTTTAATGCCCCCCCCCACTATCATGATCTCAATTCTACCTTACAAATCTGACTATACCAGAGGATGTACACTGGTACAGATCAGAGCTGGAAACACAGGGGATCCTCAGGACCAATAATGAGAGGAGAGATGCAAGAAGGATAAGGGGAAGGTGGGGGAGCAAGGGGAGACCAATCACAATGATCTACATGTAACCCCCTCCCTGGGGGGCAGACAAAAGAAAAGTGGGTGAAGGGAGACATTTGACAGTGTAAGACATGGAAAAATAATAATAATTTATAAATTATCAAGGGTTCGTGAGGGAAGGAGGGTGGGGGAGGGAGGGGGGAAAATGAGGAGCTGATACCAAGGGCTCAAGTAGGAAGAAAATGTTTTGAGAATGCTGATGGCAACCAATGTACAAATGTGTTTGACACAATGGATGGATGGATGGATTATGATAAGCGTGTACAAGCCCCAAATAAAATGATTTGTTTTAAAAGAAAGAAAGAAAATATAGGTCAATCCAAACCACACACGCACACATGCGTACACACACACACACACACACAAAATGCTGCTTACAAGAAAGGCACCTTAGATATAAAGATAAATAAACTAAAATCATAAGATAGAAAAAATATATCAAGCTGATGCAGTCAAAAGAAAGCTGGGTAGCAATATTAATCTCAGACAAAATAGACATCAAGGTTAATGACATAATGAGAGACCAAGAAGGTCACTATATAATTCTGAAAACCTTCATTGAACAACAAACCACACTGTAACTAATATATACATGTAAAATGGAAGACCACCAAAATAGATTAATTAAATTCTTACAGAAATGAAGAGACAAATAGATCAAAATATGATAATATTAGACTTCAATATATCACTTTCAACTAAAGTCATCAACCAGAAAGGAAATCAATGAAGATACAGAAAAATTAAACAATCAACTTGATTTCATAGATATATAGAGCATCTACCAAGGAAAATTCATTTCACTTTCTTTTCTAGCGCTCACAGCACATATTCTAGAATAGATATTTTTTTAAGTCATAAAGCAAGCATCAATAAATTTTGAAACATTGAGATACTACAAATCACTTTTTCAGATCACAAGGTCATGAAATTAGCAATCAACCATAGAATGATCAACTCCAAAAAATCTAATACATGGAAATTGAATGACACTTAAGAACCACTGGATAATTGAATAAATGAATAAAGAACAAATTGAAAGATTCCTTGAAACAAATGAGAATGAAATACAACAAATCAAACCTCTGGGACATGGCAAAAGCAATGCTCAGAGGCAGTTTATAGCAATAATTTCCAAATCAAAAAGGCATAAAGAATTAAACACCTTCATACATCAACTAAAACAACTGGGGGGCGGGGGGAGAAACAGCAAAGCAAGCCATCAGATACTCAAAGAAATCATACAGATTAGGGTAGAAATGAATGAATGGAATGAAATGTTTTAATTATAGAAAAAAGAAGTTGGTTCTTCGAAAAGATGAACAACATTGATGAAACACTGGCAAACTTAAAGGACAAAAATGAGAAAAAGTAAATTCTACAAATAAGAATGAAATAGGTGATAAACAACAGAATCAAATAAGATTTTTTAAAATCACACAGAATTATGAAAATGTTTATCCCAACAAATATGAAAATCTAAAAGAAATGGATGAATACCTAGAAATGCATTATTTAGTTAAA
The DNA here is from genome assembly GCF_000313985.2 of Echinops telfairi. NCBI lineage: Eukaryota > Metazoa > Chordata > Mammalia > Afrosoricida > Tenrecidae > Echinops > Echinops telfairi. The sequence continues at coordinate 49,451,994 of NW_022111358.1, read as the reverse complement.
TGACCACAGACTGACGTAGAAAACCTCAACAAACCCGTAACTGAGAAGGAATAGATGTAGTCACTAAAAAAAAGCCCAACATCAAAAAGTCTGGGACCAGATGGTTTCACTGGGCACTCTATCAAATATTTAGAGAAGACTTAATACCAATTTTACACAAACCATTCTACAAGATACCAAACTCATTTTATGACGCAACTATAACTCTTGATACCTGAGCCAGGCAAAGACATCACCAGAATTGACAATTACAGGCCACTATCGCTAATTAATACGACACCAAGATTTTCAATAAAATCCTAGCCAACAGAATTCAACAAAGCATCAATAATAATCATAATAATACATCACTGTCAAGTCACATTCATAACAAGTATGCAGGGATATTTTAACATTAGAAAATCAATGTAATTCACCACATAAAATAAAAAGAACCATGTGATTATAGCAATTGATGCAGAAAAGGCATCTCATAAAATTCAACATCCATTTCTGGTAAAAAAACAAAACAAAAAAACTCCATAAAATAGGAACAGAAGGAAAATTTCTCAACATGATACAAGCCATATATGGAAAATCAATGGCCTACATCTCACTAAAACCAAACCCACTGCCACCGAGTCGATGCGGACTTGGGACAGGGTAGAACTTGCCCCTGTGGGTTTCCAAGACTGTAAATGTTTATGGGAGTAGAAAGCCGTGGAGCAGACTGGTGGTTTTCAACCGCCAACCTCACTTAATGGAAAGAAATAAAAAACATTCCCTCTTCAAACAGGAACTAGCACCGGTTGCCCTTTATCTCCACTTTTATTTTATATGGTCCTGGAAGTTTAAGCTAGAGTTATATAAAAAGATATTAAAGGTATTCACATAGGCACAGAAGAAATAAAACTCTTCTTTATTCACAGATGATATAACCCTGTTTCTAGAAAATCCCAAAGTTTCCATTAAAGAATTGCTCAAATTGAAAATTTAGGCAGCATAGCAGGCTATAAGATCAACATACAGAAATCAGTTAAATTCTTGCATATTAAAGATGCTGCTGCCAAAAAAGATAGCAAAATAGCAATACCTTTTAAATAATTACACAAAAGATAAAATATTTATGAATAAATCTTACCAGAGAAACAAAAGACCTATACAAGGAAAGCTATAAAACACTCTTACAAGAAAACAAAAGAAAGTATAAAACACTCCTACAAGAAAACAAAAGAAACTTACACAAATGGAACAAGCTACCATGTGCCCGGATAGGCAGAGTAAACACTTTGAAAATGTCAGTATTACCAATAATACTTTACAAATGCAGTGCAATTCCAATCCAAATCCTACCACAATTCTTCATAGAAATCGGGGTAAAGTAACTGCCAACTCTATATGGAAAGGGGAAAAAAATCAAGATAAATAAAACAATATATATTTAAGTAGGAGGCCTTTCACTCCCACACTTTAAAACCTCTTATTCTAGCCATGGTGATCAAAACATCCTGGTACTGATACAACAACAGATCTGAAGACCAGTAGATTAGATCAAGAACATAGAAATCCAACCAAGTACTGACAGAAAACTCATTTTGGATAAAGGAGTAAGACACAGTAAGTGGGGGAAGTGATAGTCTTTTCAACAAACGATGCTGGAAAACCTGAATCTTCACCCGTGAAGAGTGAACTAGGACTCCTACCTCGTAAAAACCCAGACTGACTGCCATTTAGTTAACGCTGACTCGTGGTTGCCTCCTGGGGGCTTCGAAAACTGTGACTGCTTATGGGCGTAGAAAACCCAGGCTTTCTCCCACAGAGCTGCTGCTGGTCTCCGAACTGCTGACCATGGGGATCACGGCCCAACCCGTAATCACTACTCCACCAGGGCTCCCCCCATACCTCATACCACATACAAAAACAAACTCAAGATGGGTCAAAGGTATAATTATAAACCATACAGCTATAAGGACCATCAAAGAAAAAGGAGTGACAAACTTAAGGATCCTAATTCCAGGCATATACACTACCAAACCAAACAAAAATGATCCACCTTATAGAAGGCAAAGGACTGGGGCCTGCTAGAAAATACCACAGTTATGCATATCACAAGACTTCGTCAAACGAATGAAAAAGAGATTGGGGTGGCAGGGGGGATACATCAGAACAAGGGCTAATCTTCAAACTCTATAGAAAACTCAACATCATGACAAGAAACACACCAATAACCCAATCAAAAACTGGGCACAAGACATGTCTAATTTACCAAAGACAACATCAAAGCAGCGAACACCCGAGTGTTCGCATTGACTCACCCGAAGAAACACAAATCAGACCAACATGGAAGTCTGCTCACACAGAGCTTTTTAGCAAAATCAAGGAAGGAGAACGTAATGAATGCTGGAGCAGCAGCAGAAAGACTGGAACACTTTGCTGTCCCCGTGGGGCGGCAGAATGGTACCGCACGCTGGCAGTCGGCATGGCATGCCCTTAAACAAATGCAAATGCAAGCACCTAAGGATCTAGAAATCCCTCGAGTGGGTACATACCTCAAAGAAGCAAAGAGTAGAGCACAAGTAGACAAAGAACAGCTAGCTGTGATCATCGCAGCAATGCTCATAATAGCAAAAACATGGAAACAACGGAAGACTGATTATAGAGGAATGGATAATCTCTTATACATTCATATGATGGAATCCTATGTATCAATAGAAAACAAGGAGCTCTCTCGGCCACGGGTCCTCGCAGCTCAGAACTAGCAGGATTTGGTGCTATTGAGAAATTTATGGTTGAATATATGCAGTGGAGAAGAAGTTGGCAGAGTACAAATGTAATACCAAGACAGCAACTGAACTAAAATGAGTGAAACTGCTTTTGGTTACAAGGGTCTGAATATTCTTTTATATGATATTGCTAGTACACCATTAACAATGTCACGTGAAATATCCGTCTAAAGTTGATGAGAATTTTGATTGTGTAGAGGTCAATGATGTTGAAGGCAACGTTAGACAGATCATTCATTCTACCTGGATTTTGCACAAATGATTTTCTATCTTTTCTAGAAAAGGAGGTTGATTTCAAACCATTCGGAACCTTGCTCCATACTTACTCTGTTCTCAGTCCAATCGGTGGAGAGAACCTTCCCTTTCAGATTTACAAAGCTGACATGACCCGTGAAGGCCTTCAAGAATATCGGGAAAGACTCCATAAAAGAGAGAGAGGACCAGTGGTGTGGGTGGCGATACTGGGAGGGTAGAGGGAGAGTGGGTTGGAAAGCGGGAACTGATTACAAGGATCTACATGTGACCTCCTCCCTGGTGGACGGACAACAGAAAAGTGGGTGAAGGGAGACGTCGGACAGGACAGGGCAAGATATGACAAAATAATAATTTATAAAGGGCTCATGAGGGAGGAGGGAGCGGGGAGGGAGGGGTAAGATGAGGACCTAATGCCAGGGGCTTAAGTTGAGAGGAAATGTTTTGAGAAGGATGAGGGCAATGAAAGTACAAATGTGCTTTACACAATTGATGTATGTATGGATTGTGATAAGAGTTGTATGAGCCCCTAATAAAAGGATTAAAAAAAGAAAGAAAGAAACTGATGGTGGCAGCAGTTGTACAATGCTGCTTGATGTGACTGAACTATGGAATGATATGATCTGTATTAGCTCCCAATAAAATGGTTTTGGAAAAAAAGAGAGAGATTCCAGACCTTTTTGATGTGGGTAATAAAAACAGCTGGCTTTATTGATGTGGATGATGACAGGAGGCATTACTTTCTAGTACTTGAGAAGTATGTGGGTGGAACTATGCTCTTTGCGACTAGAGGCTACACGGCAGTCTGTAATTACCATGTGCACCCAGACAAAACCCAGTAACGTGTAAGAAAGATGCGGATATTGACTCCATTTCAATGTCAAGGCCATGGCCCTCAACTTCTTAAAACAGATTAGAGATACTACATTGGCTCTCCTTCAGTTCCTCATATTACAGCAGGCGATCCATCTAAAAGCTATGTGACATTAAGAGACTTCATGTTTGTGAAGCTTTGTCAAAGACATGGCAATAAAGGCACAAAAGAAGTTCAAAATCAATAAGCAGCATACTAGACAGGTTTATGAAATTCTTCGACTACTGTTAGCTGCCATGCGTGACACTGAACAACACAGAAGCTGTAGACGAGATAACAGAAGACCAGTCAGTCCATAGAAGAAAGAGCAGACAGACCTTGCTACGATGAGACAATGTCTTAGACCAGGAGAACTAACAACGCAAATGAGTCAAGTAGAAAGAAGCATGCCACGTGAACAAAGCTTTCAGGAACTTGTGGAAGATTACGGACTTGTCATTGAACAACTTGCTCAAAAGTGAAGCTGCACGTGTCTGTACAGGGTGCTGTGGAAAAGCCCATGAAGGCTTTACTTTAAATATCTTGCAAATTTGACTTACATGGAAACGTATCTTTAGCTGAATGTTTTCTTTTGGAGAGATTATATATTTTTAAACATTCTTTCAAATCTAGGAGCATATATTGCATTTAGAGAAGGTATAGCTTCTGAAATACCACTACAATTGCTTCTGCCCTTAACAGTATAAGCATATAAAATAAATGCTTAACTGTGATTAAAACAATAAATGACAATTCTTTTAAACACCATGAGAAATGGACAAAACTAGAGACCATTAAGCTTAGCAAACTATTAGTCTTACAAAGATAAATATTTAATAACACCATTATGATAAGGAAAACCAAAGACAAAGAAATGTGGTTTTCACACCAAAAGATAAGACTTTGATGACTCTGAGGAGGCCAGGGACAGGGCTGGGGGGGGGACAGGAGGAGGAGGGAAGGGATAAGATAGGGAGGAAGGAGGGAGGGGGATGGGCGGAGGTAAATCACCACCTGTAGGGGGTTAGCAGGGCATTCTCGCTGATCCCCTTGTTGAGAAGGGCTGTGTGACTACGTGCTCCTTTAAAAACTGAAATGGAAAAAGAAAATCCCTCCAGATTCCTTACGCCTTGAACCTAAATACTAGTCTGAGTGCCCTCCTCACCGCCCCCCCCAAAAGGAACCCTAAACGGAAGGGGGCCTGGAGTCTTTAGTGACATGAGTTCATCTCAAACATGTGGAAAAATAAAAACCCAGCTACCCACTGGCCTCTCCGTTGTCCGGGCAATGGCCCAGGCACAGACCACCCACGGACCACAGAGGAGGCGAGCTCACCTGAGGCCCGCACTGGCTGCCCTTCTCCCCTCAGGCTGGGAAGGTAGGTGGCGTGCATTCTGCAAACTCACTAGCTCTGTCCTCCAGGGACTTCTTAGCAATTAACTCCAAGCTGACGCCATTTTGAGTTTCTCCAGCAACTCAGCAGTGGCCACTCTGCCCAGACTGATGCGACCTCTGCGGTGGGCACCCGGCCTGCCTGTGATGTGGCCGTGGGCACTCACCTCAGCGAACACCTCCACTTCAACCATGTTCTGCTCCTTCTTGCCAGACATCAGCATCAGCTTGTTCTGCAGCTCTCTCAGCTCTTCTAACGAGTACCGTCGTGCTTGCCCGTGGTCACCAAGACTCTCAGGAAGGTCCAAGTGTAGGACGGAGTCTGGGGAGATCTGGGGCACATCACAGAGGGAGCGGTCAGTTACTGGAGGCAGAGCCCCCGCATGTCCCCTAAACACCCCTGGGACCCGAGCTCAGGCACCTTTGGGCCATCTTTCGGCGCCTCGATGACATAGACCCCTCTGCTGTTGATGGCTGTTGCCAGGGACAGGGACGAGAGCTCCACGGACCCGTGTGTTTCCTTCACTGTTTTCAGCCATTCCAGGTTCCTGGCAGAATCACGCTGTGGGGAGAAGTCGAGAAATTGGTCCCTGGGTCAGATGATCATAGCCTTTCGCCGCTCCCGGTAGTATTCCTCTCTCTCTCCATTTTCCCCGGGAGAAGTCCCTTCCTCAGGTCCAGGCTCTGCAGCCCCCCCCCAGGAGAGCCTTCCCCACCCCGCCCCCACAACTGTACTGGGAACAGCTCCCACGGGCTCGTGCGCCTCCCTCACAGCATGCCTGACCCTTGGTATTGCCACATCTCTAAGAAGCCGGTGTCCAGTCTCCACTAATGGCCAGGCCCTGGTTGGCGGGTGGGGCCCTTGGCCTGCATCCTTAGTCAGTGATGAAGATGGACAGACACGAAGCCTGCTTCCCTTGGGAAGCCCACTCGGTCCAAGGCGAGGAGGCGGAAGTTCCAGACTTTGGGGAAACCGGCACAGATGTGTTTGTTTGTATTTGAGCTTGTAGCCGAGAAAATGCAAACAGTCCATGTGTTCACTGCAGTTCTCATTTCTCCCTCGCCCCCCAGGGCTGTTCTGCGGCTGGTCCAGCTGCCTGGGCAGCACGGGGTCCTCTGGGAGGTCCCATACATAGTGTCCATAGGATCTGGATCTGTGGAGGAGGCCCCTGGTGCACACTGTTGGTTCTGAATCCTACCAACTGCACGCACAACAGAATGAAACATGGTCCTACCCTGCGACATCCTCACAATTGTCCTGTTTAAGCCCATGGTTGCAGCCACTTGTCCATCCATCTTGTCAAGTTGTCTTCTTCTTCACCAAGCGCGATGTCCTAATTACAGGGACTGGTCTCTCCTGATCCCATGTCCAAAGTACGTGAGATGAAGTCTTGTCGTCCTGTTTCTAAGGAGCGCTCTGGCTGTACTTTGAAGATAGACCCGATTCTTCTTCTGACAGGCCCCAATACTTTCAATACGCTTCCCTAGCACCTAATTCCAGGGCTTTGGTTGTTTGGGGGTCTTTCTTTTGCAGTCTCCCACTTTCATGTGCATACGACGCTGGTGAAGATGCCCTGGCTTAGGGCGGGCACTCCTATGTCTTCCAAGTGGCATCCTTGCTCTTTAAAACTTTAAAGAGGTTTTGGGCAACAGCGATCCTGCATGCAGTGCATCACCTGACCTTGCTGCGCTTCCGTAAGCACTGACGGTGGAGCCAAGCAGGATGAAACCCTTGAAAAGGTCCACCTTTTCTCCGTTTTTCATGTTGTTCTCTCTTGGTCCAGCGGTGAAGCTGTTGTTTTCTGGATATTGAAGTGCAGCCCAGACTGGAACCGCCCTCCCTGCTCTTCAGCAAAAGCTCCAAGTCCTCCTCGGTTTCAGCCAGCCAAGTGGTGTCATCTGCACGCTCAAAAGTGTTCATAAGCCTTCCTCCAGTCCTGATGCCCACCCTTCTTCCGATAAGTCAGCTTCTCTGGTGATTTGCTCAGTATGTAGACTGAGTAAGTATGGGGAAGGGCTATCACCCTGAATTACATCTTCCCTGAGTTTAAACTATACTGTATTCTGTTTGAATGATGACCTCTTGGTCCAAGGACAGGTTCTGCAGGAGCACAAGGAGACGTTCTGGAATCCCTGTTCTTCTCAAGACTATCCGTAGTTTGCCATGGTCCCCGCAGTCGAATGCCTCTCCGTAGTCAATAAAATGCAAGTATCCTTCTGATAGTCTCTGCTTTCACGGAGATGCGGCTTCCATCAGCCGAGATTCCCTCGTGCCCCACCCGCTTCTGAGTCCAGCTTACTTTGCTGGTAGCTCCCTTTCAATACAAGGCAGCCACTGGTGTTGAATGATCTTCAACACCACTGAACGTGCATGAGCTGTGGGTCACTAGTGTCCGCATTCTCTTTGGAACAGGAACAGATAGTGATTGAGTCCAGTTGATTGGCCAGGCAGCTGTCTTCCAAATTTCTTAGCAGAGATGAATGAGTGTCTCTAGTGCTTAGCACTTTGTTGGAACCTTTCCATTGGTTTCTGTCAATTTCAGGAGCTTGGTTTTTAATGATGCCCTCAGTGCAGCTTGGACTTCTTCCTTCGGTACCATCAGTTCTTGACACACAGCACCTCTTGACATGTTTGCATGTCAACCAGCTCTTTCCGATAGTTACGCTGCGTGTTTCCATCGTTTGATCTTCCTGCAGCGCTCAATACTCTGGCCGTAGACTCTTCCAGGATTTCAGCTCAGCTCTTGAGTTTTGTCCTGTGGTTCTTTCCGCTCCGGGGATAGTTAGCGTGCTCTTTGTGGTTTTCTGCTTCCATGTCTTTGCACATTTCATAACATCCTAGTTTGTCTTCTTGAGCTGCCCCTCTTCAGCTTTTTGACTTCACCATTTCTTCCATCCGCTTTAGCTACTCTATGATAAATAGCAAGTTTCAGAGCCTCTTGACATCCACTTTTTAAAATGCAAATGTTTCTTTTCCACTTGTGGCAGATATGGAAAATACCAGAAGTATACTTAGCAAAATAACAAATTACTACCATTCGGGGAAAAGCCTTAGAAACATTTTAGCAAGCCCACTCAGTCTTTTTACCACGTATTTTGTATGGTCAGAATTAATATTGTTATATGAAATTTTGTACCCTGTATACATACGAGGAATAAAACATCTGTATAGAAAATAATGCTTTCTAAAAACCCTTTTAAACAGTTTCCTGAAAAGCTACCGCATTGAGTGTGTTTTATAATTTGCACATTATCTCCTCATGCTATAAGCCAGGCTTTCTTAAACTCAGTTCTGTGCGGGTACCAGAACGGAGAGGCTTACCAGTTTCTCGGGCAGGTGTGGGTCATTTTCCAGAGCCTTCCACAGCTCTCTCAGATGGTCCATGAACTCAGCAAAGCCTGCTGTTTTTCTGAGCTTGTAGAGCACTGAAGCATAGCCCTGCATGGCATCGTGGAAGCAGGCCACACGGTCCACCTCTATGTCGTTCTCACCTGCTGAGATGGCAGCCAGGTCCACAAACACCTTGACCCCGTTCATGTCTGGGAAGAGGAGAGACGAGGTCAGCACTAGAGACTTGGCCTCAGCAACATCCTTTTCGAAGTCCTCAGTGGACATCCAGTGGGTGCATAGTGCTTATCCACGGTCTACTTCAAATGACAGCACACAATGGCATCTAACCTCTACTGAGCAAAGCAATGTCCCGGGCACCAGACTAGGCAGGCTCATGACACCCCATTCCACTGAATCCACACAACATCCGCATTTTATACAAAAAGAGCCAGGCTGAGGGGGAGCACACTCTAGAAGAACTGAGCTGCATTCTCAGTGGGCTGATTGCTCAGCAAAGGGGAGGCGGGTTCAAGTGGGCAGTCCTTGGTAGAAAGCAGAGACTCCCATGGGAATATGGAGACTCCTGACCTCTGCTCCCACAGGGGACAGTACCTACAGCCCTCCACGGAGCCCCCAGTCTCAGAGTCCACAGGATCCCTACTGCCAACCTCTCCCTGTGCACCAGGCACCCCCTCCCCTCTTCTTGCCGACGCCCTCTCTGACTCCGTCCATGAGTGAGCTGTGAGTGGCAGCTAAGACACAGGGCAGGAGTGGCACAGGCTGCCTGGCCCTTGGACAGAAACCAAATGCACGACAGCACCCAGGATGCCCTCGGGCAGTCTCTTTGTGGGCGGAGCTTGCCTTGCCCGCTACTAAAACACCGGGTGGAGGACAAGGCAAGGGCAAGCTCTGAAAGGGCTCAATCCCATGTGTTCACAGCACGCACCCACGGGTGGTGGGAAGGGGCAAAGCGGGAGCTTTGTGCCGGGCAAGAGAGCCATTGCCCTGACATCAACTCCCTCGCCCAGCACTGAGCCACACACTGCTCTGCTACCTGGAGAACGAAGAGCTCAGGGCTCTGCCCTCGAGGCAGCATGGCCATGGGGTGGTGTTTCCTGCAGGTTTTGGAAAACCACCCACGGAACCACCTGGAGCTCTCTCGCCAGACACCTGCCTCCCCCCCCCTGCCATTGGCTTTACCTCTAAGGGTCTCCTGGACCCAGCTAATGAACTCCTTCCTCAGGGACAGCTCCTCCAGGCACTGGCACCGGTCACCGCTGATGTCCTGGACCAGCCTTTTGACACGGATAAGCTGATGGTTCATGCGGGCCAACTTTTCATGGCGGAAGGAGTCAAAGGCCTCGGTCTGCAAGACAGGGCTCTGCTGAACCCCCACATCTGAGAGCAGCAACTGGCCCACCCAGAGGGGGGCCTCCCTCCCAAAACACCCAGTCCGGGTGCCGCCGGGGCAGCAGGCCGTCAGGGATGACGCGCTTATCCTGGAGCAGCCGCGCTGACGCCCACCGCTGTGTGGCAGAGTCGAACTGCGCCCCTCCACAGACCAGCAGGCCAGCCGGCCTGGTGCCTCTGCGTGGACTTGAGGTCGCTCGGCATCGGATGTCAACCATTGCATCGCCCAGAGGCTCAACACTACTTGCGTTACCGCAAAAAAGTCCTATTTGGCGCTCAGAGTGGCCCTATGTACGTTCCAGTCCAAACACACTTGTAGTAGAGGCCCTTTTAATGTGCAGCGATCCTGTTTAGACTTTAATTCCTAACAGAAGCAGACCGCTTCATCTTTCTCCCTGGGGCGGCGGGGTTGGAACTGCTAACCTTTTGGTTATCAGCCCAATGCGTGGCTCTCTAGTTATAAAACATACCCCCTGTTCCTCGCACCCCACTCCCTGAGCACGAACCTCCTCATTCGTATGCCCAGTCCTCTGCCAAGCATTTTACGTGAACTGAGAAAATCAAAGCCTGACAGCGACCCTGCTGATCACACATCACTCCTCTTCCTGCTCTGAACCCGAAGACGAAGACGCTAGGACTCCGAGCAGTGAACACGGGGCCTTCTGTGTGCGTGCCCTCCATCAGGGGCACCCGTCTATGATGGCCCTCTGTGCTGCTGTGTGCTGTGGACTCAACGCTGGCCGTGTGCACACAGGACAACGGGAACAGCCCCCTCTGGTTGCCTGGGTTCTGGTCTTTATGGGAGCAGACTGCCAGGCCTTTCGCCCCGGGAAGTAGCTGGTGGGTTTGAACCGACTAGCTTTTGATTAGCAGCCAAGAGCTCAACTGTTGCTCCACCCAGGTTCCTTATGTTATAATACAGCTCACAGAATAAGCTTCTTTATTAATGTTTCCCATAAAAGAGACAGGAAACAAAAGACTAACAGAAAAATGTATATTGTTTCCGCTTCTTCTGGCTACAATTAGGAGATCTGGTTGGCTAGCCAACGAAATTCATGTCTCTTTATCCCATATAACCAAAGGAAACCAACTCACTGGTTACAAGTGTGTCCACTGCAAAAGGGTGACCACCCCTTCCTAACTGTGTGATCCTCAGACCAGACCGAGCCAACTCTCCCTTCGCAGGAGCAGTCGCACCATTCACAAACAGGGCGAGCGGGCGCCAGTGCCTGTCCAGGCACCAGGAGCTACCCTAGCATGACCATGGGAGGGAGCTGCTTGACCCTGGGGGCGGCCTGTCTGCCTTTTTCAACCAGAAAGCTTGTGGACCGCCAGGGTCCCTGAGGTGAAGTCCCCAGCCCTACCTCCCATCCCCCAGGCATCGCCGAAGAAAACTTACAAATTGTAATAGAGTGTGGAGGACACTGAAGTCACCAGTCAGGCCCAGGTTCGCTCTGATCTTCAAGATGACCTTGGCCGAGGATGCAGCCTGGTGCAGGTGATGGTATTCCTTGATCTGCTCAACCCGCTCCCTGACCCAGTGCTTTTGATCACTCTGGTCCACAGTGCACATGAGCCAGAGGTCTGAAGTCAGGTCACTGTATTTATTGACAAAGTCTTTGAAGACGACATTGATTTCTGCAAAGGTGACCTCTCCTGCCTTGAGAGCCTGGTAGAGTCTAGTGAACCTTTGGTAACAGGGAACACACAACCGGTGGTACACGTCCTCCAGGTGGAGCACCTGCTCTTCAGGCCCCGTCAGTGACTCGGCAGCCTCTTTCCAAAACATCTGGAAGATGTGGCTGTCCTTCAGCAAGCATGCCTTTCTCCCCATTACCTGGACCCGGGCGCTCAGGTGGTAGTGTGTTGTGAGCTCCCCCTGGAAGCAGGGGGGTGCTCTCACCTTCACAACCTCGTTTAGTCTCTTGCTGCCAAGGTCTTCCGAATGTCTGTGCGCAATCTCTCCAAAGTCCACTTGTGGAACGACAAGAACATGAGCAAAGTCAAACCGCTGACCACCAGTATGATTTTTCTTCCCTGTTTCTCTCCTCACCTCTCTGAGGAAGCTGGCCTGAAGACCGTTGCTGGCATTTTTCTCCATAGAGAGAAATAGCTCTTTCCCTTGCTTCTAGGACTTGTTTATCAAGGCACAGGATAAACGGCGCTGTCTAACTCTGGGCAGAGAGGATAAAATACATCCACTCTCATCCCCCTCCCACTGTCCCCACCCCTCTCCACCAACCACCTACCCCCACAAACCCCAGTGCTACACCAGGGTGTTAGGCAAATGCCAGAAGCCACCAGACTGGTAGGGCAGCCCCAACTCGTCTTTCTCCCTGAATTCTCTACAAGCAAGCACACTGGCCATCCCAGTAACTAGAAAATTAGCACGTAGTGATCAAATAAATAAATCTGAATTGAAAGCCTGCCTTAGTCATCAAAATGCTGCCTTTCTCTCCGACCCTCATTCCATGTGGCATGTAATGTAATTCACCACCTCCTCCTAAATAGACGGCTTAGTTGCTAGGCAACAACACAAAGGATTCTCTGGCTCCATACACAGACATGTGATAACAGCATACTCAGACAGATACCTCTCTCAGGAAGCTAAGAGAGAATTTATACTATTAAACTTAAGGTGTAAGAAAGAGAAAGACGTAAGATACAGGAAACATCAGATGAAAAAGTGATACGGTGGGAGGGTGGCCCTCAGTGAGTATGTCCCTATTGGGATTGAACCCCTCCTGCCTTCCTCTCCCCTCTGGGCTCCCAGAAAGCCTGCGGTCTGTCTATGCCACCCCAAAAGGAGGCTGGAGTTTCTCTTCGGGCAATTTGACTAACCGGAGAGAAAAGGCCTCAAAATGCATCGTAGTAAACATGCTCGCCCACATCACCCAGAGCAGCGGTTCTCAACCTGTGGGTCGCAACCCCTTTGGGGGCTGAACGACCCTTTCACAGGGGTTGCCCAATGCATAACATTAGCAAAATTGCAGTTATGAAGTAGCAACGGAAATAACTTTATGGTCGGGGTGGGGGTCAGCACCACATGAGGAACTGTATGAAAGGGTGGCGGCATGAGGAAGGTCGAGAACCCCTGCTCTAGAGGGTCGCACAGTCAAATGACCTAATGCACACACTCAGTTTTAAGGCAGTTTAAGAGGCTCCGCTCTTAAATACACGATTTCTAAAGAGATGAAGAACTCTCACATGAAAGGAGCTGTCAAAACAACCAACAGATAAAAACTTAGAAGAAACAAGAAATCCTTCAAGGACAAGAAAGCCTCTAGACAAAAAGTACCATTCATCATCTCAGAAAGACAACAGGAACAAGAGCAGGCAACTGAAAAAGTACCATTCATGGAAAAAAGGGTGCCTGTAAGTTAACTGTCTATGAGAATTCAAAGTGAGAAATACGATAGAAAAGTTGAGGGAAGTTGAGAAAAGCTTTCAGAAAGCAACGCAAAACCCCAAAAGAAAATAGGAGAGAAAAATTATGAAAATTAATTACATAACCATCTCATTAAGTCCAATATCCACTTAATAATATGGCAAGGGGAAAAAAGGATGAAAGAAGATAATCAGTGAGATAACTCAAGAGAAGACCCAAGAACACACAATTAGAAAGACTCCCCTCCACCAACCGCACAATGGAGAGAAAGCAGAGCTACACGGTGGCGCACGGCTGTGACATTTCCGACCCCGGAGACAACAAATAGCTCAAGAGTTTAGAGGAAGACAAGTAGATGCCATGCACGGGATCAGTAGTTGGAATTGCACCTGATTTCATAACAGCAACTTTTTAGAGCATCATGGAGCAGCACATTCAAAATCCTGAAGGACGGTCACTTCTACTCTGTCGTTTTCTAAGTCCTCGGTGTGATTCTAGAAGCCCTGCGGGTGGAGAAGCGACCTGAGAGAGAGCGCTGGTCTGAAACCACCAACGCCTCCGCAGGGGAAAGCTGGGCGTTCCACTCCCGAGGAGTTCCAGGCTCAGAGGCTCACGGGACAGCTCTAGCCTGCCCTCCAGGGTCGGTGTGAGTTGGCATCAACCGGCCTGGCAGTGAGTTTGGTTGGGGTCTGGAGGTACAAGTCTACCCCTAGCTGAACGATCGATCTCATACAAGAGTAGACATTTTCAGATACAGAAAGTATTGAAATGTTAACCTCTTAAGCAGTCCCTTTCTTGTGAAGGTACTAGAGCAGACATTCTACTATAACACAGGTGTGCAGTGAAGTCGAGAGATATGGGAGATCGATCCCTGAGGATGAAGGGAGACGCTGGGATGGACGTTCAGTCCAGTTTGAGGAGATTCCCTCTGAAGCTCAAACTGGTTGTTGTGAGAGGAAATCCGGCCTCTCTGAGTCAATGGCAGGTGTTGGGTTTGGGCTGGGGGTCTACAGAGCCAGGGAAGGCTGCCTAGTCTAAATCAGGAAGTCTGTGTGCGAGTTGTGTCCTTTCACCGTGTTTCATTCAAGCTGTGTGCCAAGCAAATGCTCCCGGACGCTGGGCCATGAAGAACTCGGCATCGCGACAGATGCAGATGGCACAAGACGCGCTTGCTGAAAGCGAGGAGGACTGAAGAGACTTTCTGATGAATCCAAGACCACAGCCTTCAGCACGGATCACAACTCAGGGTCAAGAAAACAAAAATCCTCACAAGTGAACCCACAGACACCATCATGACACAAGGAGAAAGACGGAAGCTGTCCAGGACCCCACTTGACGTGCCGCTACCATCGCCCGGCAGCGAAGTGGTGGGGAGGAAATCAAAGGATGCACCGCAATGAACAAACCTGCCGTAGAGATCTCTTCCAAGCATTGAAGAGCAAGGGTGCCACCCTGCAGACTACGGTGCCCTGACCCCCGACACGGTGTTCTTCATTGCCTCGCCTGCATATGAAAACTGCACAGTGAATAACCAAGAGTAGAGATGCATTTGGATTACGGTGTCGGCGGAAACAATACAAAGTAGTATGGACTCCCAGAAGAACAAGTCTGTGTCTTGGAAGAAGGAGAGCCAGCATGCTCCTGAGAAGCAAAGATGGTGAGACTTGGGTTCGTGTCCTTTGGACATGTTGTCTATCAGGAGAGACCAGCCCCTGGAGAAATAACGTCAAGCTTGGAACAGGGGAGGGTCAGTTCAAAAGAGGAAGACCTTCCGGAGATGGGTTGGCGCCGTGATGACAGCAGTGGGCTCAGACATCACAACTGTGAAGTTGTGCAGGACCAGGCAGGGCCTTAGTGTACGCAGAGTCGCTACGAGTCAGAGCTGGATTGACAGCAACGACTCAGAAATCCACCCTCGTACTCAGAGGACAAAGCACACGTAGAGAGACCACAATTCTTGAGAAAACAAATGCTTTGCAAGAAACGAAATTAACCATAGTCTACCTCATAGCTGCATTATGAACATCCATTCTCAGCATTGTGGTAAATTAAACCCTGAAGAGTGGTCTAATTGAAATGAGATGACGGGGTGTCATGAGAGCGAGAACAGACAGCTCTGAACCCTCCTTGCCCACAGTGTGTCTGCTCACCCCTGAAGAACCCCAGAGCTCACGAGCATATTA
Organism: Echinops telfairi; assembly: GCF_000313985.2. NCBI lineage: Eukaryota > Metazoa > Chordata > Mammalia > Afrosoricida > Tenrecidae > Echinops > Echinops telfairi. The sequence continues at coordinate 49,436,423 of NW_022111358.1, read as the reverse complement.
TGTAGAGACTTTGGGGTAAATACCAAAAGGAGCTGTGGCAAAGAGGCAACGCTGGCCCTCCCTTCAGAAGGGAGTGCACAAAGCACTGCTGTGGCGGTCAGCTCTCGCCCCTCTCTCCAGGAGACCCCTCAGATGGTTACGCCACGCTACCTCTTATCAGATGCTTCACTCTCTCACACAGGCTCAAGAGATGATCGATATATTGTTTCTCCCTTTTTAAAAATTGCAGCTCATTCGTTCTGCAGTCCAGCGCAGCCTTCATATCGCGTTCTTTATCCTGGGGTGAAAGACTTTTACTCTCTGGGGAAAAAAGAACCAAAGAGGTAACCCCACAGATCAGACCAACACATGCTTCTCCCCAGCACCCCGTCTTCCGGCTCCCTCTGCCCGAGCTCCATCTACGCGGCCGGGGCAACTGGCACAGCCACTCTGCTGACACAGCGCCTCCACACGAGAGCCCCCCAGAACAAAAAAGGAGGACGTGCCCTGACTTTGCCCGTTTTTTATCTCTTCCCCACCGTGCCCCCGAGAAACCTAAACCTCTGTGACGTTACTGGAGAGCTGAGCTACTCACTGTACCGCTCGCCTCTTTACTAAAACGCACACGCGGGCTCGGACACCCCTTGTCCCACTAAGTCCTCGGGAGGCTCAAGTCCCCTCCTCTGCGCGACACATACTTATTTCCCAGATGTCGAGAAACTGAGCCTTGTGCTTCTCAAGCAGCTCCAGTTGTCGCACGAAAATCTGCCCACTTAGGAGGTCCCCAACAACGTCTGTGAACACAGAGTCCGCGGTGCCCATCAGCCTCTGGCCGTCCTCGGTCAAGTTTGCTAACGTTTTCTCGTCGGATCCTGATCAGGGCAAGAACATCAGTAAGACTGTGGCCCCATTGACTGATGTCTTTGAAACCTGTGAGTCCCCAACATCCTCCTCTTTGTTTGCCCCAACTTCCTGCACCTGAGGTGCAGTCATCAACGTCTGCTAAGCACGTCTAAACCTCAAATGTTCACCCTTGGGGTCCAGCCTCAACTACTTCCATCTCCCAAACAACTTCCTTGCTCATGGGCATGAGTTCCCCCAAATCCAGGCTCCCCACAATTTCAGGTTTCCACAACTTGCACCACAACCTCACCGTCTCACTGAAGACCATCCTTAAACTACACGTGATCTCCTTAACCCCCCGCCCAGGTGAGACGGTCGACAGCAGAGACATAAACTGCCCGATGGCCAGATTCACATGGCCAAGGCGGCATTTTGAGAATTGGGGAAAACAGAAACAGCGACCTGAGCTCAAGGGGACTTGACATTCCGTAGGTCTTGGCTGCCCCACAAAACTTGGAATGTGAATTTGGGATCAATTTTGAGGACAGGATTTTTGAAACATTTAACGATAAACCACTGGAAGTTCTTTCTCTGTGATCTAGGATACATGGTACAGCACTGTGAAGGGTGGTAGATTACGGCCGCACAGTTGGGTAAGCATCCGCCTGCCGACTGAAAGGTCAGTGGTTCAAGCCCACCAGCCACTTGACAGGAGAAAGAGTGGCTGTCTCCTCTGCCAAGATGACAGCCTGGCAGCACCACAGGCCTACAAGGTCGCTATAGGTTAGACGCTGCTCAACGGCAAGGCGTATAATACTATTCGCTCTGAGTTTTATTTGAGATATAAAAACATATACTGTTTTATACATAAATGTCAAGACTTGGAAGAAACAAAAATATGCTTCAACAAGTTGATAGATAAACTGTGTTATGATTCATACAGCAGAGTATTTTTCAACGATAAAGGAAGCTATCTGGTCACAGAAACAGACTTGAAGGAACCGCGAATGCATGCTGCTCTGCAGGGGGCACTTTGGGAGCAAGGAATCACGCTGTGTGACCCGTCATGGCGGGATCATGACCTGCATCTGTGGGCGAGGACCGGGAGTGCGAACAGCACTGTGTTTTCGGTGAGGCAGGGACTCGGGTTGCATGTCCTATTTTGCTCTCAGAATGAGAGGGATGCGGTGTTCGGACCAGACTCACGTCATTTGACTTCCCGCTCTTCAAACTGAAGACGGCTACGGCCTGGGGGAGGGCCCATGGCACGGCGAGGTTTCTGAAGGATGGTCATCTGACAGAGACTCTGACGAACAGTAGGTTCGATCCCACCCACCCAGCAGTGCGTAGTGGGGAGGAAAGGCCCAGTGATCTGCATCCATTGAGGTCACAGCCAAGCCAACGGCACACACTGAGCCACTTTGAGTTGGCGTCAGCTCAGTGGGATGTCAGCACAGAGGCTCGTGTACGGTAGGCGCTCAATGAAGGAACCGTGGCTTCTAGGGTTCACTCTTATTGACCACGCAAGACAGCCTGAGCCTTCCTGGACCCTCGCCCAAGCTGCTGCATTTATCAAACAACAGCCCGCCCTCCTACTCAAATATCCTTCCCCTCTGCTCTCCTGGAAGCCTGTGGACCCCCATGGATGGCCCCACACACCACACACCATACAGTTTGAAGAGCTGCTTGATGTCTGGACCCGTGAACAGGTGCTTTAAAACCTCCTCCACATCTTGCACGGCCTCCCCGTTGCTCACTGGCCAGGACTCCGTGATCACAGCAGACAGCAGGTTGCCGAATTTCCGTAAATCACGCAAAGAAATTCTGTCGAGGATGCTGGTCTGAGACTACCAGACAATTGAGAGAGGGGGAGAGTTAGAGGGCTTTCTTGATTAGCATTTATTTATTCAGTGCCTTGAGTGAACACGTACTTGGGAATTCACATGCATGTCGCTCTGACTTTGACTGTAGTACCCCCAATGTAGCGGCTCTCTTCCCACCTCCTGCCTGTTTCTCCCCACTGTCAGCTTTAAACCTGGGCAAAGGCTTTCCAAAGGAGTGGGTAGCTCCCTGGTGGTCGAATTCTCCTTGTAAGTCTGTCCACCATCTGGCTGAAGGCCGAGCCATGGGGTTAATTTGGTTCCAGGTCTGAAGGCTGTCTACGGGCCATGATCTCATGGGTCTCCGGTTCGGGATTTTAAATAGCCGATGTGAATAACGCACGCACACGCAGCTATTTCAGCGCTGTAATGAGTCGTGCATGGCCTCAAAAGAACAGGTGAGTAAAACATGTGACGCAACTCTTCCTCCAGTAACCGGGTCAGAGCCCTGGAGGCTCACAGTGCACGCATTGAGAAGCCAGTGTGGCAGACACACAGAGAAGGGCCCTTCAGGGGCTGCCCGCAAGGGGGTCTGATTCCAGGCTGCCTGTGAGTGAGAGTCTTGTCACGCTACCCATCCCACTGCCTTCTAGTTGGGCCCCCGACTCATGCACACCCAGCGGCCCTGAGCTCCATGGGGCAGAAAGCTGCCCAGGCCTGCGCCAGCCCCATAGCCTTATGATCCGGAAGAAGATTTATGTTCCGGGGCTGACTCTTAGAAGTGGACAGCCAGATCTTTCTTCCTGGTCCGTCTGGCTTGGGAAGTTCTGCTGAAGCCTGTTCGGCAGCACACAGGCCTCCACTAGACGAGTGAGGGTGGGGAGAGGTAGACAGCATGTGGTGCGCTGGCCAGAACTGACCAGGGGTCTCCTGCAGGGAAACAATTCTCCCAATGAACCAGCCACGCCCTCATCAGCCATCCAGTAGCAGCCAGCTGAGCAGCGTGTGTCAAAGACTGGGTGGAGGACACCAGGTTTCAGAACCACTCCACGAGGCCAGTGAGGGGACGCCCACTCCCCATTCCCCGGTGCCAGCACCAGGCAGAGCGGCCGCTGGTTACCTGGCAGGCCGAGCTCACAGCTTCGACGGCGCACTTCTCAAAGCTCTTTGCCACGCTGCCGTCCAGGCCCGGGGCACCCCAGTTATAGCTGCAGTAGGCCGAGATCTGCAGGAGCGGCTTCTCCTGGGAAAGCAGAGATGCCGTGGGCGGAGCCGGTAGGACACTGTGCGCCCTCCTCCACCCTGTGTCATCAGAGGTCCCCGCCCCATTACTGTCACCTCCTCCCTGCCCCCGGCCCCAGACAGCCAGGCTGACGTGAGAGTCTGTCCTCACATGTGCCGAAAAGGCAGCTTGAAAAGTGGGTCAACTTTGACAAACAAGTGGGTTTCCCAACAAGATCCACCCAATGGTTACCTGTCATGCTAGCTCATATCCTGTCAAAACCAATGTCTGGTGGCAAAATGAAGAGAAAGAGTCAAGGTATTTCCTGGACTATCGTGACCCACCTCTGAAACCTGGGCTGGGATTGGATCACCGAGCCCAGGTCAGAAATGGAAACACGGCTTCCTGCCCGCACACAGGGAGGCTTTCCGTTCAAGTGCAGACTCCTGTGGACTTGTTGTTACTGATGGTCTGATTTTTATCCCTCTTCCCCTCACCCTCTAAATGAGCACCCCCAGATGCTGGTACCTGTTTGAGCCTCCCTTCCATGTCTCCCAGCAGCGCCTCCTTCCAGCCATCGTCCACAGCAAAGTGGATTTCCACCAGCCGGCTCCAGACCTGCAAAAGCCATAGCCCTGAGGCACCACGAGGACACTGTGTGATCCGTCAGGGGACAGGGACATCTGGGACTAGGGAAGTCTGATGTTGGAAGCACGTGATAAACCTCATGTCAGTGACTGGACTGGGGTGGCAGCAGGTGCTGTGTTACACGCCTACACCAAACTCGGCCCCTGACAGCTGCAGCATCTCCATGGGCAAGAGGCCCTGGCACACAGGTAGACCGGGGGCCTGCAGCAGGCACAGAAAAGGCTGGAAGTTGGCCGTCAACTCTGTCCCCGCTCCTCCAGAGACAGGATGCTGACTGCACTGGTCCCCAGCCCCCCAGGAGGAAGAGCCACAGGGGCTCCATGATCGGAGTGAGGGGTAAGCGGCCCCGATTCACAAGGGAACCACCTCACTGCAGAGGAGCGTGGTGGTAGCCCACTGAGGGGCTCCGTCAACACCACAAAGCCGAGCTCGCACACGGCACACAGCCACCGACTTGTGTGACACTGGAGCCCGTGAGGCATGCCACGGGCAGGGGCAAGATGACGTTAGGTGGAGTCTGTGGTCTATCCAATCAACTGGAAGCTCAGCTGCGTGGAGAGCTGTCGAGCACTGTGCGTTTTACCGAGAGAAACGAACACAGGCAGGAATCTCTCCTCGCCTGCACCGCCCTCCGCTCTCGCTCCACCCAGCACCTCCTCCCTCCTGCCAACTGACGCTCAGGGGCTTTCCTCTGGCCCCGACCAAACCCAACAGCCCCATCGCCTCCTCCATCCCTGCAGCTCTGTAGCACATGACGCTGCTGAGCACCCTGCTTGCTGAGAGTCCTCACTGCCAACGTGGACCTCTCTCCTCCAGAAGTAACCCCGGATGTCTGCTTGCCTCTCAGATAGTTCACGGTCTCATCTTTCTCCTCCGTTCTCAAAGCCACACCCTAGCTCATCACCCTGAAAGCCACGGTCGGCACCCACAGCACTGCACCACCATCACAGGGACCATGGGGGGTCAGGGGCTACAGGGCAAGCTTTCTGCACCAAGATCTCCATGAACCCTAAGACACCTGGTCAGACAAAGCGCTGAGTCCCTCTGATAGATGGGGACTTCTCAGGTGAGGAAGGCTCGTTCCTGGCCTCAAACTGTCCGGAGCACCAGTGGGAGTTGGGCCAGAGTCCCGTGTGGCCTCTACTCTCGGGATGTGGACCTGTGCCGTCAGACCACATTGCTCCTCAGGCACTTCCAGCAGTACCTCTGCACCCACCACACTCACCTTCATTTCCTCGGGGTAAGAGAAGGAGACGAGGGAAGGGTAGAAATTCTGGAGCATCTTCCTGGTAAAACTGCGCTGCAGCCAGCGCCTCGTCGCAGTGAGAGTGCCCTGGAACAGCGTTTGGACGGAGTCCTTCTTTCCGGGGCCGTGGCCCTGCGCTTCTGCCGAGTCCTGCGATCATGGGAGAGAGCAAGTTTAATTGCTCTCGCGAGCAGTAGACGTAGGTTTCCAAGGAGATGCCACCCTCTGGCCTCCTCCCGGATCATCCGACCTACCTCCAGGGTGGTGAAAGTCTACATTTTAAAGCACTGTAACACTCCTGAGGGAGCCCTGGGGGAGTAGTGGGTTACATGTTGGGCCGCTAACCACAGCATGGGCAGTTCAAAACCAGCAGCCACTGCAAGGGACAAAGATGAGGCTCCACAGGAGCCACCATCTCGGAAACCCCTAGGGGCAGCTTGGCCGCACCCGATAGGGTCTCTGTGAGTTGGAGTCAGCGAGGGTGATTTCTGTGTTTCACGGTCTCAGAATGCTGGGTCTTGCATGTGACGGTGGGAAGTGTGGGGACCCGGGGAGAGTCCGAGTGGCATGCATTCTCTGGGGCTTTGATAAAAGCGGGCAGCTCGGTGGTGGAGCAGTTCTGCGTTGGCTTGCGAGCCACGTGGTCCAAACCAGCAGCAGCTCCTGGGGGAAACACCGGGGCTTCCTCCTCCCGTCAACAGTGACAGGCTCAGAACCCACAGGGGGCGCTGTGAGTCGCATCGACCACGGCAGTGCGCGGGCTTGGTTGGGTTGGTAACAGCAGAGGTAGCCAGGCCTCCCCAGTAAGCTCACGGCCCTGGGCGCTGGCGGAAAGGGGGCATTCTTCCTCTGGATGGGCACGGACAGAAGCACCCCAGCAGCTGTAGCCCAGGCGACCCCAAACGAGCATGTGTGCAGATTCCACTGGTCTATAGACAAAGTCCCCCAGGGACATGAGCCAGCCAGTCACCTAGGAGGCAGCCCAAGGCCCGCTCCTTCCACTCCCCTCTCTCACCTCCCCAAGTGCCCACAACACTCCCCTTCCCACCAGGGCCTATCCCCACCCCTCCTCCTCCAGGGGCCTGGCACTCACATGGCCCCTCCTCTCTGCACCCAAGGCCTGACCTCGCTCTGGTAACTACTCAGTCTGTGGGGCTCTGAGTTCCGTGGGATCTTCCATCCAGGGGTGTCTGCCTGTCCTCAGTTCCCGGCCAAGACCTAGAGTCACACAGAGGACCAAGGTGTCCCCCAGAACTGCTAACTGCACCAGGAAATGGTCACACTCTAGGCTCGGGCCTCCCTGTATCCGTGCTCTCTGCTCAGGCCACTCCCTTTCTTAGGCCTCCACCGAACGGTTCAGACATCAGCCGGAAGTGCCACCCAGGTCCCCTGAAACCCGGACTTCCTGAGGTGGCCACCCTGCAGTCCCACCATGTTACAAAGTCAGTTTTCCATCCGCCCCCCTACCGCCCAGAGCCTGAGCCAGGCCCTCACGTCTGACGCTCTTGTACTCTTCATTGCCTGGACCCACCTGTCCACTAGACACCAACTCGCATTGCACATGTAAGACCAAACCCACCCCCTTGGAGGGCCATGACGCACATCATTCAAGTCAGAACCTAGTGACACCCCCCCCCCCTGCCCAGAGCACCACCTGGTCATCCGCCACCTCCTGCTGATACCGGTAAACCACTCTCACCTCCTTCTCATCACAGGCCTCCCGGGCTGCCCGGCCACCTGGTCTAACAGCAAACCTGGACCCCCACAGCTCTCTGTGTCCCTGTCCGCACGGCCATCAAATGCACCCCCATGTGCACGGTAATCTCCTCCTGAAGAGCCCCAGGGAGACAGGGGCCCGGGCCCCTTTCACTGGTCCTCCATAAAGACAGCAGCCCCCGTGCATGAACGAGCTCTGCTCCTCACGCTTCTGACGTGAATCACACACCTCTGTTTTTCGTTAGGCTTCATTACCATGGCCTTTTATTATCATCCGTATCTTTATAGATCAGATCTTTGGCAGTTGGCACGTGATTGATAACATCAGCACATTCCGTGCGGCAACAATGTGTGTAGTACTATTGCCAACCATAAGGTGTGAAAAGCAGTCACAGGTGCAGTCTGTCACAACTCTGAGTACCTGGGGACCACCTGCCCTGGATAACGGAGCCACCACTCCACCTCATTTCAGGAGCCCTAGACCTGGGAACCCGCTCGGCCTCCCTCGTCCACGGAGGCTGCTTGAAGCTCCACAGCTGTCCTGGGGGCGCCATCACGTGGCTTTGTGCCACTTACCACGAGAGGTTGAAGCGCAACGATTCTGCTAATCATCTCTGCAGACAGGACGGGGATCTCGTAAAACTTTTCACTTTTGGTGATCTCACAGACGGTTTCGTGAAGCTTCAGGCAGATGGTCAGGTAGGACTGAAAGACGGGACCCTCCGGAGCCCTGCCCGCAAAGAGTGGAGAGAGATGACTGGCCGCGGAGAGCCGAGGACACAGCGCTCATTGCAATGACAAGCTCCTTCCCTTCAAAACACCAAGGGAGGCATTTAAAGGAGTCCTGGTGGTGCAGTGGGTAAAGCATTCAGCTGCAACCCAAAAGGCCAGCAGTTTGAATGCCCGGCTGTTGTGCAGGAGAACGATGTTGCAGGACGCCCGCCTGAAGACCAGAGCCTTGGAAACCCGGTGAGGGCAAGTCTACTCTGTCCTACAGGCTTGTATGGGTCGGGATCTAACTGATGGCAACGGGGTTGGTTTTCAACTACCCAAAATGCATTCGTTTGGCCCCATAGATAGTAGCATCTCGAAAATCCCAATCAGACCTGAAGTTGTGATGACGCTGAAAAAGGAACAACTCTCCTTGGCTCGCCTCTGCAGCCTGTCTGAACTGCTCTGGGAACGTCAGTGTGTGTAAAAATGTTTCCACGTACACTTCCTTAATTGGGGGAAAAAGTGAAGGGTGTGCAGGAATGCTCCACCGTGTCAATGAAGACGCTCCGTGCTCTCTTAAGACCACGTTCCCATGAGCTTAGTATGGCTGTGCTAGCCAGTCTTTGAAACGCCCTTAAAATGACGGGGCGAGATCATGCAAATAAGGTGTAGAGGGCTCGACCTTGGGGACGGGTCCAGTTTGCCATTCTGTGGGGTATGAAAGCGAGACGGCTCAGAATCAGGCCGGGTAATCCCACAACCATCAGCAGAGTGTGTGTAAGACCCCTGCCCAAAGGGGAGAAGGTTGCCAGCCGAGGCACCAGAAGCAGCAGCGCCGAGACCCCGAGGCACAGCAGCAGACTCCCCAGCTCACAGGACAGTAAAGCTGAGTGCCTTTGGGCAGGAGAGTGGCCGCAGTGTGGGGCCCTTTGGACATTTTCTGGTGCTGACCGAGCTTTAGAACGCGTGCTGTGGCAGGGCAGCGGCCCAGGAGCCACGTGGCTGAGAGGCAGAGAGCCAACGAGGGCATCCTTAAAGGTCACTGCTTCCGACTTGTGATATAACCTGTTCACTTCCCTGATAAACCCACACAACCACGACTCTCGTCTCGGAGTTGTGTGTGACCATCAGAGGGCATTATCACCCAGAAGAGAAGCGGAGTGCTTGGGACGTTTGATGTCAGAATGAGATAAAGAAGGATGGGGGATGGAGCCCGTGCCGCACAGAAGTCATGCGCAGGGAGATGTGGAGTTGGATTTGCCTTCCTACTATGAAGCCCAAGGGCATTTCCTCAGACGTTCCTAACAGTGAAACTACGACATACATTTGGGAGGAAATCATTCTGGAAGATATAATAAACAAACAGACCATCAATCGAAACCTATTCTGACTCACGGCAGCCCACAGTCCCTGTGGGTCTCCAAGACCAGAAAGCTTTCCAGGAGCAAAAGGCCTCCGCTCTCTCCCAGAGCACCTGGCCGCTCTCTCCCAGAGCACCTGGCCGCTCTCTCCCAGAGCACCTGGCGAGGCCGACCTGCTGAACCTGCAGTGCACAGCGGACAAACAGCCCGCCGTGCCTTCGCGAGAGTCCCAGGGAGGGGAAAGAACAAACCAGAACAAAGAACCCTAGGTTCTGGAGCCCTGGTGGCTTGGTGGGTTTCTCGTTGCACTGCTAACTGCAAGATCAGCAGTTCAAAACCACCTTCCAGTGCTCAAGAGTTAGATGAGGCGCTCTCCTACAAGAACCCATGCTGAGGGTGGGATGTCTTGGATGAAGGCGGAGGGTTCCATGTTCATCCACCGACCGGGCACAGGGAAGTGCTGGGAATCAGGGCGTGGCTGTGGGACCAGAAAGGGGCCCTGTTCCCACTGGGCAAGCCACCATGTTAGAGGAGGCTCCTGAATGGTCACAGGTGCCTCGGGTGAGTGAGGCTTCACACCACCACCTGCACCCTTACCATCCAGGGGTCCAGGTGGAGTCCCACCAGAAATGCTTCAAGAATCACCAAAAGTGTTCCATCTCCCATCTTGATATTCTTACAGGTCTGCTCTCTGTGCGGGGTCCCTTCTGAAATCATCTGTTGCCGGTGAACCGATGGCGACTCAGCACCCATCTGCAACAGAGGCTAAGTGCCCCGAGAGCCCCAGGCTGTAAACTCCACGGAAGCCGCCCCACGTCCATCTGCCGAGCTGCGGACAGTCCGAATGGCCAACCTCTGGGTTGGCAGCCTGAGCGCTTGCTCCACCGCTGTGCCCAGACGACTCCCTAAAGTCCACTCAGGGCGTCAGAAACCACATACGCTTGCAGGCGCCAATGACTGTAGGCCGTTCTATGACGCCACCTCTGGTTTTCCTTCTCAACTGACTGGCCTTGGAAAAGGCAGGTGAAGGCCACACGCTAACGAGAAGCAGAGTCCGTGACAACACAGCAGACGCTCATCCTACAAAAGCAGGTGGACGTGAATGCACAGGACAGATGGACACGGACCAGAATCCTGGCAGCTGACGCTGGCTCGCTTCCCCTCTGTGCTGAAGCAGACTGCTGGCTGTGGCCCATCTCTCACTCTTTGCGACCCCCACCCCACCCCCAAAAGGACCAAGTGGGAGCATGCAGCATAAGGCGCAGAGGACTCCAGTGAGGGGACTGGACAGTCTTGCCATTTCACTGGGTACAAAGTGAGCTATCTCAGAAGAGCAGAGACTCTCATGACCTCCCAGGTGCAAGAACCACGAGCGCTAAGCACATCTGAGCCCCCGGCGGCGCAGAGAAGTGGGCACGGCGGTGGCAGCATGAGACACACGGTCAGGCTTGCCAGTCCACAGAATGAGTGACGCTGAGCGCCTTCAGGCAGGGGGGCTTTGGGCATCTATCAGTGCTGAAGGAGCTTTGTCACAGTTGGCAGGGCAGAGGTCAAGGGCCACGGGGCTGAGAGGTTGAGGACCAAAGCGAGGCAAGCCTGTCACCATGGCTGAGAAGAGGAGCTATGGACAAGAGCACCGTGTCCCTGACGCTATCTGATCCCGCAGTAAGCTCCACCTCCAAGTCCCCTTGTCGGGAGAAGCAGGGAAGCAGAGCTGGGGTCAGGGCAGGGCAAGGTCGGAGGGCAGAGGTCTGGGCGGCTCTGCTGAGAGAAATCAGCTCGGGGCTGGGGTGGAGTGGGATTCTCCGCCAGCGGTCAGCCACGGCCCCCACACCACTTCGTCACCCTCTTGTTTCAGTGGGGTGCTACCTGAATAACGCAGAAAGGAGGGGGTGTGGCCGCCACACTCCCCCACTTCCTGACGGCCCCAGGAACAACACGATTGTGACGCAGCTGCCAGGTCGTGGGAATCATGGCGCAGCCACGCCAACACCCTTAGCCAGCACGGCCGGCAGTGCCGCCCACTCCCAGCTTGGCACTGGTCCCCACCAGGTGTAATCATTCCTTGGCACATTTTTTTGCCCCTGTAGGGAATGTGAAATGAGTGTTGGGTAGCGAGACAGTCCACACATGAGGAGGCGTGTTGATGTATGAGCCTCCTGTGAAGGCGCTCGCCGTGTGGAAGATAACACACGGTGGTCCGCATTGTGAACCGGGACACAGACCAAGAGACGGGCATGCAGGCAGAAGGAGGGGAGGCGGCTGGTTTAAAAGGGTGTTGTCCTTTCATCGGGCTTGCTCATTCTGCGTGGAGCAGTCAGTCCAGGAAGCTGGACCATGGGAAAGAAAAGGCCGCATCAGGAGAGGAAGAAGTTTCCTTCACAGCCTGCAGCAGACGCACCCTTGCTTGCTGGAAGTCGAGAGTACGTGAAGCACTTGCTGGTAAAAATCAAAGACAGCCTTTAGCAGGTGTCCTCAAACTACGGCCCGAGGGCCACATGCGGCCAGCCGAGGACATTTATCCGGCCCGCCGGGTGTTTTTCCCCCTTTTGTTTTTTTACTTCAACATAAGATATGTGCAGTGTGCATAGGAATTTGTTCATAGTTGTTGTTTTAAAACTATAGTCCGGCCATCCAACGGGTCTGAGGGACAGTGAACTGGCCCCCTATTTAAAAAGTTTGAGGGCCCCTGGCCTTTAGCATGGACGGTATCATCCCCACTAAACAACACCAGCACCCTCCGAAGGGCACCAGCGGACAACACCGTGATGGATGGAGACAAAATCGGAGCCGGCAAAGGTTTCGTTCCCCGTGCTTCTACACTCAGTGATCGGAAACAGCAGTCAAGGAATTGGATGACGTGTAACCGATGGCCAAGCTGCCGCCCGGGACCTATGCACAGAGCAAAGGTGACACTGTGCGGCCAGGGCCACCTGCTTCCGTTCACAGGGGTGTGAGGTCGGGAGGATGCAGAGGGAAGGCAGGGGAAAACGGATGTGTCCGAATGACGGTGTTAAAGAAGAATCCTGCAAGGACCCTGAACCTCCGGAAGCACAAGCGCCTCCATCTCGGGGAAGGACAGCTGAGATGCGCCTCAGAACTGAGGGGCCACACTCCCTCTCAGGCAGTGTGGACATGCCATCGGGGGACCACATCGGGTCACGAGGAGCTAGGCTGGCCTGGACAGCACCCAACACACATGGTAACAGCAAATGTGGGGCACTGTGCCCGAGGAGGAGCAGCCGCGGAGACCCCCGGAACCGCGGGGTGACCGGCAGAGAGCACATTCTGCTTCTCTACTTACTTGTTCAAATTCGCATCCAGAAGGTGCAACAGCATTTTGAAAACTTTGTCAATGCCCTAGGGTGGTGAGGAAGAGGAAAACAACAAGAAATAAAGTTTTAAAAAGTACCGCTCTTCCTGTTACGACAAAGCTGAGAAAGATGCAGCGCACGCCATCCATTGAGCCTTCGGCAAGGAGGCCTCCTGCTGCTACGGCACGGTCAGCGCCGTATCGGTGGCTGGTCCCTGATGCCCGGGGTGCCTTCTATGCCGGGAGAGTGCTCTGTGGGCCCTCCTGTAACTCCTGGGCCTGTTGCATGCTCATCAGTAACCCCAGGGAGGCAGATGGCCACCCACTCAGCTGCTGCGAGGCGGCCGAAGGGCACCCACCCACAGGTGCCTCTGAGCAGAAGGCCGGGAAACCAGCCAGGGGCAGCCTGGGAGCACAGCGCCTTCCTCCGGCACACTCCGCCACAGGTCGAGTTGGTGTGCTGTCCCTGGGGACTTTTACTGACCTCTATTTTGGGCAATAAAATGAGCGCCATTGACCTAACCGTGTAGCCCTGCACAGGGTGACCTCTGCTGCTGCCCCCCCTTTTCTAAATGCGGCACCCCATCAGATTTAAAAAGAAGAATTGCCAACCCAAAGTGTTTGGCTTTCAGTCAGCGTTGCTCAGCCAGGACCCACAACTAAGGACAAACCTCCTGGTGTCTGTACGAGATTTCCTGGAGTCTTCGAAGGCGGTAGTAAACCCCTTGGAAGCACTCCAGGAAGCGAGCAGGGGACGCCATCAAATTCTCAACCACGGACCCCATGTAGTCACTCAGTTCACACAGAGGCAGCAGACTGAACCAGGATCGGAACAGACGGTCATCCACTGTCAGCAAACACTGGTGCTTTTCCATGAGCGGAAGCAGCGGGTTCCTGGACAAGAAGGGAACACGGCCCGGAAGAGAGAGTGGACACGAGGTCAGTGAACAGGCTGAACCGAGGTGTAGGGGATACGATGTGGGACCAGATCTAACGAGTTCAGCGCTTCAACGGCAGAGCCCAGGATTGTGAATAATGTAGCCCACATCACCCAACGGAGGGGTAGTATCAGAGCGCAAACCGTGAGGGCCTGTGTCCATTTGCAGGGTCCACACACAGTTGAAGCCCCTCCGGTGAATCCCCTCTGATCCTCATTCACGGGTGTGAATAGCCTTGCTCCCAGACGGTGTTGCAGAGGCAGCTAGAGTCGATACCGTTAGCTTAGACTGCCACAGCTTATTCCATCCCCCTTTTGACCAAAGCTGCATCCGTTTAAAAAAAAGGGAAGGGGAAACCCCCGTGGATGAAGCCGCCTGCCCGTGAATCCTCTCTGAGCACAGACGGGGGGTGACCCCCGGCTTGCAGGCTGGGTGCCCTGGGGGGGGGAGGATGGGAAACGAAGTCAGGTTAACATTTCGCACCTCACCCTTTGGTCTCCCTTGTGATCTCTTTCAACGTTGTTCTAGTTTTCAGTTTTCATCCCAATTGAGGTGTTTCTCTACTTTATTTTGTTATTCTTGTTAGCTTTTTTGCTTGGTTTTGCAAGTTTTTCAGTACACGAAACCCCAGCTGAGTGGCCTCACAGAGACGGTAACTGGCTCAATGGCTCCTTTGCGGTGTGGCAGGGGAGGCTGGGAGGTAGGGAGCGAATCACAAGGAAGAAGGTGTTCTGAACTTGGCTGTGGCGATGACGGTCCAACACCTCTCGATACGACTGGACTACTGAGTTGTAGGGTTTATGGCCTATGTCCCAGCAAAGCTGTTTCTTAAAGAAGGACGTAGAGAGTGCGGCCCTTCAGCGTCAGCTCCCTGTCGAGTAGGGAGCACAAACGAGCACCTCGGCAGAGGGGTAAACAGCGCAGCGAGAGCTCACCGAGGACTGAGCACGCTGATGAGCGAGTGGCTGTGCGTCCTGGACCAAACCAACCACGTGAGCGCAGTGAACCACGCCGACTGCAGCGGGCCGCTGCCCGGGGCACCCCCAAAGGGTGACAGCAAGAGCAGGGTGCCGCTGAAGTGACAGAGGCCACCGCAACTATATAGATAAAGGTCCACTGAACAGAAAAGGCCACTTGTGCCTGAAGGACAGCACAACGTTAAGTCCACTGCTAGGACAAGTTAGTGGGGGAATGTTCCCTCTGCTTGGAAAAGAACAGAAGTACCAATGCTTTTGTGTGGAATTCTAATGTAGTTATACCTCGTCTTTACATCGAAATTGATCTTTTTTCTTCTTTTATACTGTGTTTGACATCAGCCAGCTAGGCTCTAGTTCCCAGTGGTCTGGCCAAACACTAGACTCCTGGCTGCTCCGTAAGGAACTCGGCGGCAATGCCAGGGAAACCCGCTCTGCAGCCCGACGTCGCTGTCACCCCATGGAAGCCAGTGTTTCCCCCGGATGGGGTCTGCCTCCGACGATAAACAGAGTGGGCAAATCTCTGTCAGCCTCCACGCCCTTCTTGTCAACCCCAGGACCGAGCCTGCAAAACCCTCCACTTTCACTGTCCTGCAAGGAGCCCTGGGACAGATCGAGTCGGTGCTCCGGCGTCACCAGGAGCCGGCGGGGACTCCGCAGCAGGGGGCGTGCAGGCAGCGTGGCGAGAGCACGTGAGCCCCTCACAGCCGCACAGCCTGACCGGGCGCGTCCACGCCCCGGAGCCCGTCCTACGGAAGTGACTGGACAGGTGGACATGCAGCCGAGCTTGCTTCCCCCAGTGAAATCATGCAAACGATCCCAATCCCTAGGAATCAGGGATCAGCTAAATGAAATGTGGGAAAGTGAGGGGGGTGGGCGGGGCAGTCTCTAAAAGAGAGACCCAGCACCCATTAGATGAAAACAGTCGTCACGAGACTATAATGCAAACAGAGCTTGCTGAAAAACAGAGAAATCGTCTGACTTGGGGGAGTGGGGGGGCAGGGGGGGCTTTAGCCCATCAGGCCCCACCACCCACACTTGGACCAAAGCCTAGAAATGTATCTGCCCAAAACGTGAACACTGGTGATCTCGGACTGCCAGTCAATGTTCGATTCTTTATTTCAGTTATGTTTCAAAGCTTAAAAGAAAAGCATTGTCACTCTATAATTAGACATGGGAGTTCGGGACCTATCATACATAGGTCCACCCAGGATCTCAGAAGCAGCTCTGATTTTAAAAAGGCTAACAGCTTAATTGGCATACAATTCAATAGTTTAAGTGTATTAAAAAGCAGCGTGCAATCATCACTACAACAGTTTTAAAACATTTCCTTCTCTCTGGTACTCATTGTCATTAGCTCCCAATTTCCCCCAGTCTCCCCTGCCGTAACTCCAAGAAACTGTTAACCCAGTTACCGTCGCCAACACTCGCTGATCCTGGATTTCATATGCAGAAAGACATACAACAGCAAGCGACAACCATACAATGAGACAGAGAAAGACCTCGATTGAAAAGATAACAGAAAATAAGAAAAACCAGACAAATTTGAAATGGGTCCAAAGGGAGAACAGATAATGAGGTTTTACATTTACCTAACTGCATCTGTGCTAGTCAGCCTTCCAGCGTGCTCTCGGAGGCTCTGCTCACACCCCTGGGCAGTGCTCGGAGGGGAGTCACGGAGGCTTTGTCCCCAGGGGGACCCTGCAAATCGATTTTGGACTTTCACTGTCATCCACGGACCCCGGCCACCTGGGTGCTCAGAATGGAAACTCCAATACTGTGCCCTCTCCTGGTGTGGGGTTCATTATTCACAGCCCGTGGATCACATGGGCTAGCGTGCTCAGAAGCACCCTTTCTGACGCATTATCACAAGAATGACGGTAGAAGGGCGTACTTACTGGCCTGATCTTTTCTCCCGGAACTCAGAGAAGCAGAGGCCCTCGAGGACTGCCCACGTGTCCTCAGGAGGGATGTCCTTCCCTTGCGGGGCCAGCCCCACACAGTGGTGGAGCACGGGGAGCGTGAGGATCCAGGAGTCTACCCTTCTGTCCATGCACAGCTGGCACAGGTCTACCAAGGATGTTCTGCAGCTAGAGAGGGAAGAAGGTGTGCCACCGTGAGCTGAGCGTGGCAGGGCCCTGAAGTCGCACCAGGAAGGTGGTGTTGTGTGCCCAGAGCGCGGGGCGCGGGATGGCTGCTAATACGTAGGAACCCTACCAGCAAGAACGTGGGGGGCAGGTCTTCTCAGCAGGTTGCCTGGGAGAAGGGTGTCCTCTGGGGCTCACCCCCTGTGTCAGGCACCGAAGTGCTAGCCCACCGAAGACCCACGACAAAGGCCGAAGGGTTGATTCGTGTCCTCATGTGGCAGTTGAGGCATCAAGGCTCAGAGAAGCAAAATGGTGTTCCAGGACTCTAGCTGGCAGAGCTGGGGTTTGAACCTGGGCAGTCCGGCAACAGTAAATCCAGAGATAAAGCCACTCCTTCAATATGACGGCCAAACCTACAGGCACTGCATGTGATCCTTCCTGCCGTTACCGGCTCCTGCTTCTTCACACTTTGAAGTCCTGGTCCACGCTTTGTCCGATCGCACGTCCCATGGATCCACCCTTCGACCTGGGCAGCGCGTGCTGCTGTTAGCGGTCCCTGATCTCATGCACAATGGGATGCAACCACGTGATCCGTGGGGCTCTCAATGGCTAGTTTTGGGGAATGGATCACCAGGCCTTTCTTCTTTGTTTGACTTTGTCTGGAAGCTCTGCTAAAGCCTGTTTGGCGTCAGAGCCACGTGCCAGCCTCCAGGGCGGGGAGGGGCAGTGCCCGTGCAAGAGGTAGACTGGCCGAGGATCAAACCTGGGACTGTCAAGTCTCAACCGCTGAGCCCCCACTGCCTTCTGCACAGTCTGTAGCTGTTCGTGCATGTTTAGAAAACTAAGATTGCTGCCCAGGGAAGGCCACATCGTCTCACTTTCAAGCGTCAGTCAAGCACAGCCGCAGAAAACATGAGACAAAAGACCCTCTAAAGCATCAGAGCTCCAATCTGAGGGTGGGTCGTGCAAGCGCCCTTGAGATGGGCATCTCCCGGCTCAGCAGAGCCCGGGCCTCAGGGACCCACCCCGGGTGGAGGGAGAACTCTGTCTCTTTGCTAAGGCGTCTAGTGAGACTTCCACAGACAACACACGCACATGGAGGTTCTTCATGACACCCACGGGGGGGAAGCAGGCCATTCGGCGGGTGATACAACTGAACACAGCATAGCTTCAGGTGGGAAGGCTGGAGGGATCGATTTTGAAATGGCAACAGTGGGTGGAGTAGGTGACCTTATGAATTCTTTGTGTGTCTGGAACCATTCTGTGACAAGTATTTATTTGTCTAGTGAGATAAACCCCTAAGTGGCTACAAAACCTTTTAACAACAAAAACACTACCTCCAGGATGCTCCAGCGATGGGCTGTAAGTCTCTGCGAAGTCCATCTGGCGAGCTGACGTCGGCGCAGAAAAGGGTGCACAGTGAGGACAGGTCAGGGCTCGGCACGGGGAGCGAAAACTCTTCCATCGCGAACAGGACAATGAGGCCCATCCTCGGCCCGCTCCTCACAGGCCAGTCGTCGGGCAGAGCGTCCTTTCTCCGAATCAGAGCCATTTTCTCTTTCAGGTACGCCCACAGGTCACTCTTCACCTGAGCCCACAAGGGAGGGGAGACACAGGAAGCGTGGGGCTCAGTCCATCGAGAGGGGTCAGGAGCCCTCCCACCACCGACCTCTTGGTGGGACACAAGCCCACCAGGGGCAGAAGCAGCCCCCCAGAGGGGCCATCCCACCACTCTGCCTCCCAAACAAGCCCTGAGCGGCAGCAGCACCTCTTGCTCTCCGTAGTGCAGTGCGCTCCACGGCTGGGGTCCGCCCTCGTAGACGACCGGCTCTCGGGCAACGGCAAAGAACTGCCGCAGCTGGGTGAGAAAGCTCCTCAGATTGACGGCGTCCCAGGTCTGCAGGATGCTGAAGATGCTGTCCAGCATGACTCTGGCCGCGATCTGCTTGCCCTTCACCAGGTCCTTCCTTGTTCTGTCCGTAAAGTTATCCAACAGCCTCCGGAACTTCCCAGGAGGCCTCATGCAAATGATGTCATCGTACTGATGCCAATCTGGGGGAGAAGAGAGAGACGTCTGGCCTGGCCTTGCACAGCCCCACCCCACAGGCAGAAATACACGGGGGTGGGGGAAGGGGGGATCTGAAAGGAAAGGGGAGAAAAGGAACCCCAAAACCGGTAGATTAAAGACATCTGGGACTGACTTCTGCCAGCTGATCATCTCTGACACGCAGGCCCTGTGCAGGAGCTGCTGTGTAAAGGGACAGATGGCCTGGAGGGAAAATCACAGCATCCAGAGGGTCTGAACCCAGCCTAGACATGTCTCTTGAACATACGTGGGGAACGCACACCTTAAAAACTGATTGCGCAGAGGTAGAAGTTTTTATACTGAAAAGGTTATGACCAGTTTCCGTCTGGGCGGCGTGACAAGAGAATCACAGAATCAGGTCAGAGCTTCACGTGGGTGGCCTAACACGTATGGGAATGGGGTCCCCAAAAGAGGAGGGGCAAATATATTTGCATAAAGGCTGTCTTGGTCATCTAGTTCTGTTTTAACAAAAGTATCAACGTGCGTGACCTTCATCCACAGAGATTTGTTTCTCACCATTTAGAAGGCTATCGTGCGGAGCCGCCGCGTCAGTTCTGCCTTATCATGCCAGTGTACGTAGGGCACACTGAACATGGTCCGGGCCTGTGCCACCCTCCCTCGCAGCTGCTATTACAGCTGGGCCCACTGCTGCAGCCGCAGGGCCGGTCCAGCTGCTCGAGGAGTGCCCTCCTGTCACTGACCCTCCGTCTGACTACCTATGATGCCCTTCCCAAGGACTGGCCTCTCCCGGGGTCCACAGTTCATGGAACAGCCTCACCCTCCCCTCTCCGAAGGAGCACGCTGGGTGGACTTCCTCAGTATTCTGCCCGACACCGGAATGCAAGTGCATGGAGGGCTCCCCGTCTTCCTAAGTCCTGTCCTGCTTTCCCATAGCTATGGGACCACCCGCATCCGCAGGCCTTTGACTCAGGCTTAGCGCACCGTAGTCCTCCAGTGCCATCTCTGCTCTTGGGGACTGTCCATCGGTCCTGGGCAGCAGCTACCCCGTGTAACAGGACGTGTGCCTTCCTGACTGCGTCCACGAGACTCGCCTGCAGAATCCATTGCAGTGAAACCCTTGACATCAAAACCCTCTCTGTTCATTCTGTTGTTGGCTGGCCCATCTGTAGGGATTTATATGTTCTTGACAGTCAGTTGGAATCCATCCTGAAGGCCGAAGGCTCTGATCTTCATCGGGAAGCCTTTCGAGTCCTCTTCTCCGGGAGGCGTTCCCTGTGGGTCAGCTCTGGAAGATGCTCTTTGGCCTCTGGGCTTCTGCTCCCGAGGGGCTTCCTGTGGCGTGCCATCTCTCTGCTCCTCTGCGAGCTTGCACTGCACCCCCTTCATGCCTCTGAAGATGCTGACTCCTGTGGGCTCTAACTAGCCCTGCCGCATCAACACGACACGCAGACTCTCAGACGGGACCATCACCACAGGCATAGGGGTTCAGGTGGACAACACACATTTCGGGGGGACAAAATTCACAACAATGGCCTCCCCAAAGTCCTAAATGGAATAAAAACTATAACAACAGAGTTCAACCCCCCCACAAATACAAGGAGCACGAGGAAAACAGCAACTCAAAGTCAGCGATAGAGGGAACTTACAAGAAACCTGCGTGGCGTACAGAGCAACAGAGCTAAGGGTGACAGCAGACTGCTCGTTGGACTCTAGGTGAGTGAGGGGCAGTGATGCACCATCTACACTAGCTTAACACAGCGGTTCTCAACCTGGGGGTGGAACGACCCCTTCACAGAGGTCACCTGATTCATAACAGTAGCAAAATT